>NC_058381.1:7963125-8297500 GCF_018350175.1 Felis catus
ATCCGGATTCTTACCTGCCTTCCGCCATCAGCCGATTTGTGGCTCCCACCTGCTCCTGTGGGGTTTTCTGCCTCATGCTTTAGGGCTTGCCCTGCCTCCCTCTGTTTTGGCCCCTCACTCTCGTCCGAGATTGTTCTGGGTGCAGGGCTGACTGGCGTCTTGGTTGGTGGCAGTGACTGCGTCGAGACCCTCTGAGGAAGAAGAATGCCCTTGGCCAAATGACCGAAGGCCCGCCCATCGGCATGTGGCGCTGTGACCTCTCAGACTTGTCACAAGATACACCACACTGTTTCTTCGTCGTCACAAAAGCCACGGCACTGGATGTTGCTACTGGCCTGATCCAGTGGCCGGAACATCGTTGTTTCAGGAAACCACGTTGAATTAACCTCTTGCATGATCGTGCATCTGTCGGACACCGGTGACATTTTGCCTGTGCCCAAAGAAACCAAGCTGACGTTCCCAATGCTTGTCTTGGGGGAGTGGCCACCACGTGGAGTCCTCCTGGTTCGAGAAGGACTTCAGAGCAGATGCCAGGCCCATGCAGCAGTAGCAGCAAACGACCCCAGGTTGTGGAGGAGTCAGTAGGAGTGAGAGGAGTAGGAGGAGGAGGAGGAGGAGGAATGAGGAGGAGGAGGAGTGAGGAGGAGTAGGAGTGAGAAGGACACTGTCAGACCCTCTGTTTCTAGAGCGCTTTGCAGTTTGCAGAGCTGTTTCCTGCAGCAGGTCTCTGATCTTCCCCACAATTCTTGGAGGCAGGTGGGGTCACCAGCCGAGGACATTGGGAAACCGAGGCCCAGAGTTCGAATGCCTCGTCTTGTCTACTTGTGAGCTGGGGAAGTGATGGCTGCAGAATTTTTCTTTCAGTTGAGGATTCCCAGTCTGCCCTAATGAATCTGGATCTCCGAATCTTAAATCTCTTCTCAGCGGCATTAACTCAATAATGCTCTTAAAGATTATATGAATAGAATGGACTCACGTGGGCAGTGTGATTGATGCATGAGCTGTGAAAATGAAAACTTTCGTTAAGAATGCAAGATTTTTTCCCCCACTGTGGATAAAAGTAGCCTCCAGCGTGATGGAGACACATGAAACTAATTTGTCTGATTAAAAAGAAAAAAAATTCTACAAATCATAAAATTAGGAAGGCAGCTTACAATGGAAGGCATTAAATAGAGAATGGAAATGTTATTTCTGTGGTCTATTTGGTATTACATCTTCGTGTAAATAACGGACCCCAAAGAAACTATTAATAAGTCCCCCCCCCCCCCCGCCGCGGGGGGAGGCCACCGTGAGGCAGGGCTTTCTGTCTGTGGAGAAGGAAGCATTCACATGCTCGCAGGGGTGTGGAAGGCGGCCACTATGAGAACAACAGGTGCGTGCAATTTATGTTCAAGAGTCGTTTAAATATCTTTAATCAGTCCGTTTTAAGTCAAACCATATGATGTTCAGACGCAGACACGTTTGCCCTCGATATCAAGTACTTTTTCCCTTCTCTCCAGTGCTCCGTATTAGCAGTACCCAGCTGTGAAACTAAGCTCGCCTTTTGTTACTTAAGAGCAGATAAAATGTTTACAGCAGTTCCAGTTGATTGCATGGTGGTTAGTTTCACATTTCTCGCTCGCCCCTGCCGCTGTGACAGTGGGTCTCTGAAGAATAAATCAGGTACCCGACTCTCCGTTTTCTGCCCAGTCCGGCTATAAATAGGTCAGCTGTTGCATCAAATGTTGCAGGGTGACCAGCCTGTTAGACTCCCACGGCTCCTTTCTGGCGATAGAAAGAATCGCTCCATCCCTAACTTGGCACAGAGTTTGTGGATGGTGAACAGCCACTTTGGAGGGATTTGTATTTAGAGTTCGTTAGACTCCATTGCCATCTCACCCAGGGTAGAGAAGCGAGGGGGGGAGAGTTGCCGCGAATTAGCACCGTATCCTAAGACTATTCCGCAAGAAGCTCCCGAGAAGCTCCGTTTGGGGTTCTTCCTGATTTCCATCAACACAGAAGCAAGAGGTCACGATAACATTTCCGTAGGACCCTTCACAGTTGGTTCTTCTTGTCCTTATTAGAGTTTTGGTGTGCCAGTGCCAGTCCTGCTGCCCTTTGCTGGTGTGTGTGTGTGTGTGTGTGTGTGTGTGTGTGTGTGTGTGTGTGTGTGTGTGTTTTCTCACAGTCCGTGTGCATGTGTAATGTGTTAATGGGCCTCTTGACAATTGAGATGGTGTACTCATTTTCAAAACGCCTGCTTGTTAGCTGACTGCTTATGGGAATTGCATAAAGGGGGCAAAAATGACCCGTCACGTCTTGGCCCTCAGACGGTCCAGTGCGGGGAGCCCTCCTCCACTGCTTCTGCTTCCCCAGTGCACCTCGGTTTCTTGATCTGTCAGAACGTGGAGTCTTCGTTCCCCCTCCTCAGAGCGGGGTTAAGGGTTACGTGTTTTCCGCAACGCGCAGGAGTGGAGCCCATGTTGGGTACGATTTGTTTCATGTTGCATCACCGTCCATCCTTTTATTACAAGTTCGCCTGGAGACAGCCCCCCAATTTTCGAAATGTTCCTTTTTGTGTAAAATTGTTTAGATCTCCTTCTCTTTGCCCCTTTCCTATCAGTTTTCACTTTGGTCTGAGATAGAAAAGGGTCCGTAAGAGTGGGTGACAAATTGATTGATGAGATGCTGGTTGGTCCCCCCCCCCACCCCACAACGTGAACGATGAAATGTGAACTTCATCTTTAAATGTGTTTACACAGGTTGTCACCGATGAACGCACATCGGTAAAACAACTTCAGGGATGTGTTTTATCCTGTCACCTCCAGTTGGAACATTTCAGGGAGGCTGTGGTTTTCAGCGTGCCCCCTCTTGCCACACCACCATCGTCTTATTAATAAAAACGTAACAGAGGCCGGCAGCCGTCTAGAACGGAAGTGTCGGTGCGATGTTAATTTCTGCAGTGTTCCGTTTGCCAGGATAGCTGCTTACAGTACCAAGGGACTTCATCGCCGCGGAGGGGGGAAAAAAACTGGGGCTACCGAAAAATAAATTTTGACTTTAATACTGAAAACCACCTTGTAAAATTTAAAACATATTCAGAGGCCAAGTATTCAGAGCCAGACGACGAAATGCAGCTCTTCTGAGAGGCAAATGAATGCAAGAGGCGATTAACCGAGGGAGCTGCCCGCGAGTGAAGAACCAAGCGGGACTCTTACAAGTATTAGTAGGTGAGGCATGTGTGCGCTCGCCTGTACTGGCGGTCCTCGGAGGAGGCCGCACGGCTAATGTTCTGGGCAGGAGAAGGCATCCAGTCCGCTCTCCGTCTATTAAATACATGTCAGCCCTTAAGTAGGGTAGACAGCAGCACTAATCATATTAAGCACAGTGTCTGAACTCACAGGGAATGCGTAATTAATGTATTGTTTTAGAGGACCTGATCTATTAGTCAAGGGCAAGAGCTTCGTGCATAGGCTGTTCGGTGGGTGAGGAGGGGGGCTTCTCCATCGTGCCGCTTGCCCGACCACAGCGAGCTGTGCTCGCTAAATCTGTTTTGTTACACCTCTACTACGAGCCAAAGCCATCAGGCAACCTCCATTAAAGTGTTTGCCACAGAGAACTCTCTCCGGGATAGTAAATGCTAATTCGGTGTCAATTAGAAAATGCTTCTAACAAAACACCGCGATTAATAAGGGGTCCTTGTGTTGATTCATTGCTGGGATTTTTTTTTTCCTCCTTCCTTATAAAGATACATCTTTCATTACTTGCTATTTATTATTTTAAATATGTTTAGCTTGAAGGCACTTTACCATTTCATCTTTATTTTAAAATGTACCCAAATGTTTACTTCTCCGTCAATATCCATTTAAACGTAAGCCATTTGGGTCTCACTAATTTAAATTCCTTTAGTCAAAGCATTGAATAAAAGGTTCAGTATAAACTCTTGAATTACTGCATTCAAACACCCTTTGGAAAGTTTCTGATTTCTATAATCCTCTTAGTTTTAAAGAGGTCGAATGCACATTTAAAAAATAAGTTCAGCTTTAAGAGACATCCTGTTGCCACAGCTAATTAGCAACTGAAAACTAACTTTTCTCTGCAACTTTCAGACTTCTGTAGATTGTGTTGAAATTTTACTATGGTATTCTGTGCTTTTAAAATACACACATTTTTTAAGCCACCTAATTGAGCTGTGCGTATTTAATGGTGACAGTGGTCACAGCTCTATTTTTCTTAAGATTTTGATGAAAATCATTTTTGTTAAGCTCACGGACATGAGGGTGTTTGTGGGGGGAGATGTCAGCTGGGGGCGAGTGCTGGAGAGAACTTGGTAACGTGCCTTTGGGAATCTGGCGTTTTGTTTAATTCTCTCAAGTTCTTGCAGTATTAAAATCTCCATAGATAGATGGATAGATTTTTGCTCTGTGTACTGTTTTCTCCGTGCTTAAAAATCACGAGGAAAATTTAAGTGTTAATCAGTGTGAGCATTACTGAAATAGGCCACATTATCCTGATTTGGTCTCTGATTTGTTTTTAACTTTAGAGAAAAATAGGTTGTTAATAACTCCAATTCATGTTTCCTTAAATAATGGAATCATAGATCTGGTGCAAAGGACTGAAAGTCCCAGGCTTCATATTTAAATCTTTGAAATATAATCTTGAAAGAAAATAGCTTAATTTGACCAAGACTGCGGTAAAACTTTTGAATTAGCTTTGGCTCTTTTAAAAAGAGTTAGTTTTAACTAGCCATGTGTAAATTTTAGTTATTTGCTTTCTTCACTAACCCAACTTCTCTACTGTAGATGCATGTTTTGGTTTTTTTTTTTAATTTAATTTGTTTTTTTGAATAGATTATTTTTTGAAGAGTATTTTTCCTGTATCCACTTTCCTCCTGCTCCCACTGAATAAAGTTAGGGCATTGAGACGTCCTCATGGGGTTGGCGACAGCTCGACCATACTCATCTTTCACTATTTATTAATCTTACCTCAGTTTTCTCATGTATTACATAGTCTGTCAAAGAAGAACAGGCCAGATATATTCTGACGTAAAGTCTTAAAGTCTAGAGGTGAAAATAAGTAGTCTGTGTGAATTTTCTCTTAACCTATAGGAAGTTTTAAGATCACTTCCAAAACTTTAAATGCAATAAATGCATTCTACTTGTTCAATTTGTGTAGGCCAAAACTGAGAAATAATATTGAGCTAATGTGTCCTGTTAAATAACAATTTCATGATGTGCGTGAATGTGCCGTACTGAGCATTTGTGCATGTTACCCTGTGTTAAAATTAAGATGTTAATGTTGTTACCCTGTCATTCTGTATTTAAAAATATATTTTTTTTTTTTTGGCACACTTAGATGTTCTTCTCCTAATGACACACTACTAAGGAGTTAATATTTTGCCCTCAAATCCCAACACATTCTGGTAACATGGCCACATCGGAGTTAGCACCACCTTCAGAAGCGTTTTTAATTTTTTCAGAAGTTGCATTTTTAATAGTAATCTGAATCTTTAACCCTGTTTGTGTGTGTGTGTGTGTGTGTGTGTGTGTGTGCATGCGCGCGGGCGTGTGGTTTTTAAATTATAGCATGGAACCTTGAAGGCCTAGCCAGTACCCCAAATTTGTTACAGATGCTGTATATAAATCTGATTTATCTTTTTTTTTTTTACAGTGTAGACATTTTATGTTTAATTTTACTCTTTTTTTGGTACCTCTAATAGTTTCGTGAGCAAATTTCACTGAATTGAATTCTTAGTAAAAGGAAAAGATTTGAAAACAGGCTATCTTAGGCTCACAAGTAGAATTTAAAACACAAAAGGATTATGGGATTATGTCATTTTTATCTACATTTTAATGCCACAGTTTTGCGCATTTGCATTCTCAGCTGTAATTCGTGTTTTTAGTTTGCTGTATACTTAGGAGAGAAAAATGTTAGCTCTGAACACTGGAGGGAAATAGTGCTTATCTGACAAAAGCTAGCCCTGTAGTCATTAATAAAAAATACTAAATATCAGATAATGTATTTTTTTTAATGGTTATAATGCCCATTTGTTGCTATTCTATTTTATATTTCTGGACAGAAAGTACTCTCAGATATTGTTTTGGCCTCAATAAACCATCACAATTGTGTGACTTTGAGGGCACACATTATCCAGAATTCTCCAAGTAGGGTGTGCATATCGTAGGGATCCTCTAATTGTTTTGCGTGCATGAATTCTTGTAAAAATGCTTTCAGCTCAAATATTTAGATAATTAAATAAAAAGGGTATTGGCGGAGGGGAACAGGGTGCTCTGAGCGGGAAGTTAAGTACATTACGGGGGGATTTATGGTTGTACAGCTGGACTGAGTTACAGCAGGCATACACAATCTAAACAAAAGCATTTAACTTTAAGAAGAGCCCATCTCAAGGTACATTTCTAAAATCTGTATCTCTACATCTATTTTTCTTTTAAACACCTGTTTTGCATTAGTAAAACTAAATCTTTTTCTTTAGATTTAAGATATTGCCAGGGACGTTATGTTTAAATTTTCGTTGGCAGAAATGAAATTTCTTCCCTTTGATGCAATAGTACTTTATATTTTCACATCAGCGTATAAATAATGTAACCTTTCCTCAGCTGATTGATCCCCTTGCCACTAAGAACTGTTGACTTAGGCTCTCCCGTTTCTCCAACTTGAGTTCCGTTGTTTGATTCCTGGCAGTACAAACTCTGTCGGAATCAGCCTAAAACTTCCTGTGGTATTTACATCTTTTGTGATCTTTACCAGGATCTTACTCTTGGTGCTGAATCGGTAGAGCTATTTTTACCTCGTCTCATATGGGCAGACGAGCTCTTGCAACCTCGTATATTTTTGTGCGCTTTTCAATCTCTGTGTCTTGAAGGCCTCTTGAGAAAACTCCTCATAATCACCTCCATGATTTTCTTCACTGCACCGTAAGCATGATGCGCCACGTGTCCCGTTAGCCAGAGATGCGAAGACGCAGGCGGTCTGTGCTTCCCAGAAACCCAGAAAAGGTGTCGAGAAGACACCTTTTGTGGAGTGAGGCTGACTAAACGAGACAGGAAGGAGACGGGGCGGGGGGGGGGGGGCGGTGAAACCCGGCCGAATCCGGTTCTGTGTCCGTTTATTGGAGAATCAAGACTGCAGGCCTACTTCTCCTTTTTCGGCCTGTCCAGCAGCCTGCCCAGTGAATACCGCAGTCACGTCTGAAGACTCCCAGACATATGAGCCTGTGATACTCCCCTGTGCCCGGTGTGTGTGCCCGTGAGCCCCAGCATCTTCACGTGTCTCCTGTCTCCTGGGAGAATACAGTGCATGTGCTGAAGTCAGCCAGTGTCCATCTGGAGTTTCTTTTCTTTTCTTTTTTCTTTTCAAGTTTATTTATTTATTTATTTATTTTAAGAGGGAGAGAGAGAGAATCCCAAGCCCCAGGCAGGCTCCGTGCTGTCAGCGCAGAGCCCGCCGCGGGCCTTGATCTCAGGAACCATGAGCTCATGACCTGAGGCGAAATCAAGAGTCGGCTGCTCAACCGACTGAGCCACCCAGGCACTCCTCGAGTTTCGACAGAAGTCAAGGAAGTAAAGTCCTTTGGCTGTAAGTGGGAGGTTTTTAGTCCCCGGTTAAATTACCCTGCAAAAATAAGTACCCAATGGCTGAATGTATTCCGCTTCGTTCGGAATAATTCCACTCTCCTAGGAGAATCTTGCTCCCATATTTGTAAAATATTTTTACGAGTCATTGTTGTTGTGTACTTTTACTTTTTTAAGATAAAATCTGAGCCATGTCTGTCCGCGATCTGGGAACTGAAGCCCATCGCTTCATAGGCAATTGAAAATTCTCAGGAACGGCTAACCAAGTTATTTGTAATAGATAGGAATCTATGTAATAGTTTACTGGTTAAGGCCACACATTTGAGAGTGGAGCAGGCCCAGCATGAAATCCTAGGTCTGCTCACGAGGTGTTGTTGTCAACATAATTACTTAATCTCGCTGAACCTCAGCTTTTTCATATAGAACCTGAGGCCTGTAACATGTACCCTGTGGAATTTGTTTCTAAGAATTGAGTTAGGTCTGTAAGTTTGAAAACTTTGCCCTCCCACCTTGTTCATCTATGTCTTTGTTTCCTTGTCCGTTGTCTCTGCCGTGCCCCTCCTCCTCATTGCCTTCCTCTTTGTTATTTTCCCTCCTCGGCATCCTGCCCTCCATCTCTCCCTCCCCCTTTGCTGCACCTCTCCCCCATCACCTCCTATAACACAAGACCTTTCAGGAACCTTCCTAGAGCCCCGGGGACGCTTCCAGCACTGAAAACCCCTGAGACGGACTGTGTTTGAAAAGCCCTCCCAGAGTGGCTGTTCCGTGTGGTTGTGCCCTCATTAAATGGTAGCTTCCTAAGATCAGGAACTTATTTCCCTACCGCATTCCCAGCAGCACACAGAAGATGCTTAAGAACATTCTTCTCAAATAAATGAACGATTGAATTTCCCTTGTGTGTTGTTCAGATATATTCAAGTCATTTAAATGAAAGGCCAACTGGTCATTGATCCGTAAGCATCTAAAAAAGGGCAGTTTATTGAAGAGAACATCCGTTAGTTGCTATAATTTAGAAGAATAACCACAGAGCAGCTTAGGAAAAACTAAAAGGTGTTGGAGGAGTTTCTCTGTAGCCGTTACAGATGATGAGGTAGGTCTGTCTGTGTATGTGTATTTTACCACCAGTGACGTTCACTACATATTGCTAAGTGAAAGAACGTGTTACAGAACAGTCCATATGAAGATATAGATAAAACTATATTAACTTTGTTAAAAATGTTTAGTTCTTTGGGGGGTGTGGCACAAGGAAGGCAGGGGCAGAGAGAGAGAGAGAGAGGAGGGGAGGGGAGGGGAGAGGAGAGAGAAGAGGGGAGGGGAGGGGAGAGGAGAGGAGAGGAGAGGAGAGAGAAGAGGGGAGGGGAGGGGAGGGGAGAGGAGAGAGAAGAGGGGAGGGGAGGGGAGGGGAGGGGAGGAGAGGAGAGGAGAGGAGAGGATCCCAAGCAGGCTCCGCGCGATCAGTTCAGAATCCGATGCGAGGGGTGGTCTCACGGACCATGAGATCATGACCTGAGCCAAAATCAAGAGTCAGATGCTCAACCGACTGAGCCACCCAGGTGCCCCTATCATTAAAGTCTTAATTACAGTTCCCAATTAAACATAATATTCAGTGCTCTATTTCTGGAATTTTCCCAGGGCTTAACAATTTTGGTTATTCCCTTCACAGTCAAATATCCTATCCCCCAGCTTAATACCGTAACCCAAAACCGAAGATTGCAAGCTCTAAACACAGGTTTTCCTTTGCCGTTTCTCTGATCACTGGGACTTATGCTTTCCGTGTTTCATTTTCTACTCGTTTCGCAGATATGAGAGAAGACTCCAGAAAATATTTAAATAATTTCACTAGGACTGTTGCTGAGACAAAAAAAAAAAAAAAAAAAGCAATGCTACCAGAGTCAAAATACTACTAAATTTATGATTTCTCAGCTGATGCACAAAAATTAGAGCTGTATCAAGGAAGACCATTCAACTTGTATGCAAAATGTAGAAGAATGAACATGCCGTCATTGGAGAGACTGTACATGAGGTTAGGAGAATGAGTTCTCAGAACCCTAGATTCCAACATCCTTTTTCCATACTGTCCAGTAGTCCAGTTTAAACGCAGGGACAGACACCTCTGTGCCAGGCCCCCCCTGCCCTTTCCCAGGACTCCCAGACTGCCAGAGCGGTGGCGATGGCAAGGGGGCCAGTATCCCTCTGGATTGGCCCCATGCCCATGCTGCATTAGTGGCTAAATATTTTGAATTGCCCCTGCTGTGTATCACTTACATGTTGCGGTTAAAAAGATTGCATCAACGATGTTTTTAGCAAAAAGGACCTCAGTTTTATGCAATTAAATCTCAGCCCAAGGGAAAACCTAGGAGCAACCAAACAGGATATGATACAGAGAAACAAAGTGGCACCAGCCTCCCCGTCTCATTTTACCTAAGGTTACGTAAAACCATGTCTATGAGAAAACCCTCTCGAGTGAAATAATACACGTGCAAACATTGTGGAAGCTGTGAAATGCTATTTAAGGATAATTTATTAATAAACCCGTGAGGGCTGAAAGATTTAAAATGTCCCAGGAGAATAGGTTGATCACAACTTGAACGCTGTTGAATGGGACCGCAGGCTGGTAATAAGAATAGCAGTGCTTTGTTGAGCACCTAGTATATGCCAGACACAGATGCTTCACCTACACAATTCCTAGAACAACTCTGAGAGGCACGTATGATTACCTTGTTGCAGAGCCGATGAAACAGCAGAAGCACAAAAAGCCCCTGCCTCAGCTTCCCTGTTTCCCGACTTCAGTCTCAATGCACCGGGGGGGGGGGGGGGGGGGGGGTTCCGGGGGGGGTTCCGCCTCTGACTTCTCTCCTGGGACACCAGGGAGACGTTAAAACTACCTCCGTGTCTGGCAGAACCCCTTAGCAAAAACCAAGGGAGTAGGAAGGGGAAGGTTCCAGTTCTCAGCTTATTTTCACCAAGGAAGGTAAGCCCCCTGTGAAGGCATTTGTTCTGGCCTGGGCTTTGCATGGTGAAATAGTTTTAGATGAGCAAAGCGACCGGATGGACGATCACCTTCTACCATGAAATGTACCGGATGGAGCAAATAAGACAGACAAAACATTTCCATTGCAAATATCCTAATGGTAATAATTTAGAAAACAGTATTAGGAAATATTATAAGGCAGGTTTTTCCTCTTAAATTATTATACTGCAGCCTGTATTGTTATCACGAGATAATAGCAAACGCATATATGAAGTATTACGAAACTGACAAACCCACTGTTCTGGAGAACGTTGACCATGTAGGTTGCAATACTGACACTCATCAGGCGTGGAAGTAATTAGGAAGGAGACTCTGAAACCAGAGCCAGTTACCCATTTGACAAACTCCTTTTTCATTTAGATGATCTTCTGACCAAAAACAAAATTGGGGGATTAAATTATAAAATGAAGAATAAGCAGGCTGTTTATGATGTCCTGGTAACTAGACTTTGCCTTTTGAGTATGTGCATTTTTTTTATTTATATTGATGTCAAAGTACTTGAATTTGCTTTTGTTTGGGTTTCATTTTCCATAATAAGTCCTACATTCTGCATTAGAATTCATTTAATCACGAACAAAAGGCCACATCCTTCTTTATCTGAACATCATGAAATCATTGCAGATGAGGTGAGGAGATAAAGTGAGCGGATTAGAAATGGGTGGTTTAAGTTTACACCGTTTTATTATATCAGGAATTTTTGATATTTGAGACGTAGATCTCCACAGCTGTGCAATCACTTGTCCCCGAGATGCACGTAAGAAACCAGGGTCTGTAATTTTCTTATTTTCGGTTCTGGCGGAGGATTGGCGTAGATGGTCAAATCTATTACCTAAGAAAGTTTCATCTAAAGAAAAGCGACCGATGGACTAGTTTATACATCATGGAGGTATGATCCGTGTGTTAGTAAATACTCCTGTCCTTGATTCTCTGCTCTCTCTCTCTCTGAGTTTATAGGCATTTTGCTGAATGGTGGCAGAAGCAAGTGGGCTTAACAGCTTGTACTTTTAACATGTTCTATCCATAATTTTCCACTAATCTTAGAAAATACCATTTCACATATTTTTTTTTTAGTCTTATAAATATATGGATATATTGCAGACTGTTTATAAAGTGTTAAATTTTACATAGGAGATATGTGTATATAGATCTATATGTTAGATATATCTATATAGATATCTACGTATATATATATCGTTTAACCTCTAACCCATGAAATTATTTGAAAAGCTTTTGAAAAAGAACTCTGTTGCATTAAGAAACAACTGTATCAAAGAACCGTCCTGCTTTATTTTGCTTTCCCTGTGTTTATGCTGATGTTAAATCCTAGCGTAGTGGGGGGGGGGGGGAATTATGCATTGTTACTAATAGAAATTTAATAATCTAATCATGCCGAACGAATGGTGTCATTAGAACTTTAAACATTTGTGTTTTTTTTAAGTGTAGTTCACTTTAGGTTTCTTTGATTCCCAAAGGAAACAAAGTTGTTTCAACTTTGTTGAAAGTTTTAAGTTAAAAATTTGTAATGTAACTTGGGTAGCTTATTTATAGAGATGTTGTGTGGTGTTTGTCAACCAGGGAAAGCTTGGGTTAATGTAGGGTTTATAAAATCCCCTGGGATTTCCTTCAAATTTATTAAAAATAAGCCAGTTAGTCAATAGTTTGTTATTTCTAATAAATAACAAACTATTAGAAATGCTATTTTGAAACTGTGTATCGTCGCAATTAGACTTTGCATTCATTTAGTTGGATTGGCTGCAGGTACTTTTTGTACTTTCTGTGCAAACAAAATCAAAATTATAACTTTGTTGAACATTTTTTAAATAATAATGGTATTTAAAATGCATATTTACATCTGAGCAAGGGAACTGTTAATAAAATACTTTTGTGAATCATACACTAAAGGAAGCTTTGAGGGTGCCTCTGATTATCCATTAATCTGTAGTATTGTAGCTACAGTTAGATTACATTAATTTGTCTTAACTAGATATGTGACAGGTTCAAATTATGGAATATTTCTGAAGAAACCCAATATTGTTATTTTTCCAATTAAACTAAAATAATAAAGTCCTTGAAGAGTTAGTTACCATTAAGAGTAATCTTTGAGTGTGGATATTGTGTCTATTTTTGTATGCCCCATAATAGCTAATAATGTAATTAATTGAATTAACAAACATGATTTGTAATTATACGCCATGTGTGATAAAAAGTACTTGATAAAATATACTTGAAGATCCTTGAACAGTTGATTATCAAGCATTTCAAATGCCTGCCATCACTATCAACACGAAATATTGTTAAAACTGTGAAATGATACTACATAGAGTTTCCTAAATGAGATCAGTTTCATCCTGATTTTAGTATATGTTTAGTATGTTTAGTATATTTTTAGTGAATGTTGAAAAACATGACTAATTAGTCAAGTTTAAATTCATGAAATTTTTATCATAATTGAAATTAAGGAAACAAACTTAAAAAAAAAAAAGTCTACCGAATTCAGATTTTTCGTTAGTCCCAGTGTAATCTTAGTGAAAGCCTGCATTGACGTATTTTGTAGGGCGTATGTGAGGCCACCTGTTACCATATGGAAATCCTTTCTTTTTGTAATACACGTTCAGCAGCGCAGACAATGATTTGTGTCTTATAGACGGGCTCTGGTGTCCGTTATGTCTCTCTGAGTCCACGTTTCTGACTTCTCTTTCGTTCTTCTTTGCTTTGGTGCTAAAGAATTCCTTTCTGGCCCCATAAATATTAATAATAATCCTTCAGTTACTTGTAATTAAAGGCTTCATGATGCAGACTCCATAATGTCTCCAGATTCAACAAATGTTAATGCCTGAAGGAAAAAGCAATGATTCTCCAAAACTCCATTACACATAGACCTTTAAAGAGTACAGTTTTTTGTGTTTCAGTGAGCTGTCCCTGACACTCGGGACCTTTTAGGAATATTATTGGTGAAATACTTACATATTTGTTAATGCATACTTAAAGAATACGAAGGAGATAAAAATAAAGTTACCTTTTCCAATTTGCTTTAGTAAATAATTTATATGTCAGAAACTGTTTGATTGCTGGGAAAAAAATGAACGGGGTCTTAGAACTACCTTCAGGGTCATTCACACCGGAAGATGAAAGGCCCGTGCCTTGGTCAGACAGTGTTTCAGCACGGAATAGCTCTGTGCGATGCCTAATTTTTGTTTCGTATGCAGGACACAGATGTTTGCACCTTCAAAAAGGGGTAGCGAGCCCATAAAAAGGAGATGAAACCTGTTCCCAAAGAATATGTGTGGTGTAGTACATTCTTGGAGTGAATTTTGAATTCAGCTCGCTTATTAATAAGCTAAAAAAAAAAAAACAAAAAACAGTCAGCAATGCCGCTCAACTTCCGTAGCAAAGAGTATGTCTTCCATAATAGTTCTTTGACGAGTCATGAGTAAAGGGACCAACTGCCCTGGGTGGGGTTTTTTTTTTTTTCTTTTTTTTTAAATGTTTATTATTTTTAAAATTTTTATTTAATTTATTTTTTTTTAATTTACATCCAAGTTAGTTAGCATCTAGTGCAACAGTGATTTCAGGAGTAGATTCCTTAATGTCCCTCCCCCATTGAGCCCATTCCCCCTCTCCCACAACCCCTCCAGCAACCCTCTGTTTGTTCTCCATATTTAAGAGTCTCTTCTGTTTTGTCCCCCTCCCTGTTTTTATATTATTTTTGCTTCCCTTCCCCTATGTTCATCTGTTTTGTCTCTTAAAGTCCTCATATGAGTGAAGTCCTATAGTATTTGTCTTTCTCTGACTAATTTCGTTTAGCACAATACCCTCTGATTCCATGGACGTAGTTGCGAATGGCACACCCTGGGTGCTTTTTTTTTTTTTTTTTTTTAATTGGACTCTTTATTCTGAGATCATCATAGATTGGCATACAGTTGTGAGGAATGAGAGAGAGCCCCTGTGCCCTTCTCCTACTGTCCCCCGTGGAAACATCTAGTAGAACTCTAGCACAGTACGTAGCCAGGATGTTGACCCTCCCTCATGTTTTAAAAATCTCTTTACATGGCCAAGTATAGGACTTTTATTTTTCTTTTATTCTGAACAAAGGACAGCACGTGCATCACTCTACACGTAAAAATCATCTTTAAAGTTAACCTAATAAGTGCATGATGAGATTTCTGTTACTACTTTGGGGACGCAAAGATTCCTACAGTGAGGCGGTTCATTTTCAAAAAGTTGAATCTTTGTGGAATTTTACGTGGAATGCTCTCTGCTTTCCTGTGCAATTTAGTGTGTGGGTTCTGTCGACAGATTTTGTTTGGATTTTTAAAATCAGAATGCTCTGTAGACTATACTAAGTTGAAATCTCAGTAATTTTTGGTAATTAACCAGTATCATAGTTGATAAAATTTCTTTGGAACAAATGCAGCTGTTTTTGTTGGGAATGAAAAAAAAAACAAAAACAAAAACAAAAAAACGTTAGGGTTAATTTAGCAAGCACATCACTGATTTTAGATATTAGATTATTCTCAGAGTTTACTGTGTATGAAGAATCCCCTGGATCCCTGAAAATGCAGGCTCCCTATCTCCACTCTGTTTTTGAAATTCCAGGTTTGTTTTTTTCATCAAGCCTATTTTTTATTTTATTTTTAAGTAATGACAGAAAAAATTGAAAGTGACAAGTTAAGGATTCAAGATGAAAGTAGAGGAGGTAGGAAACATTAGCATAAAACAAAACAAAGAAAATATAGCAATGGTGATTTATTAAAAAAAAATTTTTTTTTCAACGTTTATTTTATTTTTGGGACAGAGAGAGACAGAGCATGAACGGGGGAGGGGCAGAGAGAGAGGGAGACACAGAACCGGAAGCAGACTCCAGGCTCTGAGCCATCAGCCCAGAGCCCGACGCGAGGCTCGAACTCACGGACTCACGTGACCTGGCTGAAGTCGGCCGCTTAACCAACTGCGCCACCCAGGCGCCCCTGGTGATTTATTTTAAAAAGCTTAGGAGTTAGAGCAGTGTCTTGGGAAGGCAGGCCTCCCGAGTCACTGACAACAAGGTGAAGTGATGCTCAGTAAATTGTTTTGAAGGCTGAGGACCGGGAGAAATTTTAGGAACATTTCCATCAAGAACTGATTTTAATTTTGTAAATACAGGTATTCAAAGCAGAAAAATAACTTGATTAATCTAGAAAATTCATTGGCATGCAGCATTTTACTTCCCAGAGATAGGAGAAAATTGACGTGTGACTTACTCCCTTGACTTTTGAGTAATAGACACCCTCCTCAGGAAAGGCTGAGCAACCGTATACACCTTTCCTTAAACGTATTTTCTTGCTAGTAACAAAAAAAACAAAACAAAACAAAAAAAAGTCTTGATTTGCTTTCATTCATTTCTGGTTTGCGTGACTGTGGACATACTGATGTTTTAGGAAATTTCTTGCCATACAGCACAGTTCAGACTTTGGTCGTCTGGATACCGTATTTACCTACTTGCTTGACGTATATGCATCAAAGCTTTTAGTGAAGCTCTTACATTTTTCTGCTAGTTTTTTTTTTCTTAATAATCTTATTTATGAGGCTAGCAGCACAAGAGCTCCAGTGAGACTCTGAGTGTCAGGAAAGTATAGCGAAAGGAGACTGAGAGATGGGAACGATCGTAGCCTGTTGGTACAGATTATTTGCGTGTGCTGATGGCTGTGTTTTTTGTTCTTGTTTTTAAATTTACCGTCCTTTCTTTTTTTAAGTTTATTTATTTTTAGAGAGAGAGAGCACAAGTGGAGGAGGAATAGAGAGAGGGGGAGAGAAAGAATCCCAAGCAGGCTCATGGTCAGTGCAGAGCCCGATGTAAGGCTCAAACTCATGAACTGTGAGACCATGACCTGAGCCGAAGTTGAATGCTTCACCGACTGAGCCACCCCGGCAGGCGCCCCACTGGCTTGTGTTTAAAAATCAACATTTGATTAACCTAAAGCTGTCTATGAAGTGAAGTTGTAGGGTTCAATTCACAACTTCTGTTGAAATCTTTTCATTTGTGTGTTTATATTTTTCATTTAAAATCATCCAAACTTCAAGTTTACTTCAGTTGCCCCGAGAACTTTGGTTTTCGCGTTTAAATCGGTACAAAAGGCTATCTGAGGCTTGTAAGGGAATGAGCCATCAAGTGTGTAAAGACTCTAGATTGTTCTTTAATCTTAAATTGTTCTTTCTTTAAAAAAAAAATTGTTTTTAAGTTTATTTAATTATTTTGAGAGGGCAAGGAGGGGCAGAGAGAGAGAATCCCAAGCAGGCTCCTTCCTGTCAGCTCAGAGCCCGATGCAGGGCTTGAACTCATAAACAGTGAGATCTTGACCTGAGCTAAAATCAAGAGTTGGTCGCTTAACCAACTTCGCCACCCAGGTGCCCCTTAAATTGTTCTATTTGGCAGTTAGTGAGGATGTTGGAAGGGAGGCCTTCTCCTTACTGGTCAGAGTATAAATTGGGGCAGTCTTTCTGTAGGGAAATTTAAAAATCTTAAAAGTGTAAATTCCCTTTAACCCAACACTTAACATTTCTAGAGTTTTTTTTTTTCCTCAATAAGCTATCGAAATGTATGCAAATACTTTATATTAGATATAATTTCAACATACAAAAATGGGCTCGGTTAAAGTAAATTAGGTTTTATCCAGATAATGGAATACTATGCAATGTCTTAAAAGTCCCATTTTCAAATACTATATAATGACACAAAAAGTTTCTGAGTGTTAAAGGAAATAATATTAGATTATAACAGCACATATGTAATTTGTATATGTATATATCTGAGCGGTATATCCAAAAATATTTGTACCTTCTAACCCCGTAATTCTCCTTTTAGAAATTAATGTAGGGGCGCCTGGATGGCGCAGTCGGTTAAGCGTCCGACTTCAGCCAGGTCATGATCTCACGTCCCTGAGTTCGAGCCCCGCGTCAGGCTCTGGGCTGATGGCTCAGAGCCTGGAGCCTGTTTCCGATTCTGTGTCTCCCTCTCTCTCTGCCCCTCCCCCGTTCATGCTCTGTCTCTCTCTGTCCCAAAAAATAAAAAAAATAAAAAAAAAAAAAAACGTTAAAAAAAAAAAAAAGAAATTAATGTATCCCAAGAGAAAGTAAATAAATATTTACACCTCTTTTTAAGACACTGAACAGAGATGAAGAGATTAAAAATAATTCTCCCTGTGCAAGTTATTACATATTTCATGTTTTAATACAGAAAATAGGAAGGATAGTGTTAAAACAGCATGGTTAGGATGCTTATGCACAGATCATAACAACTTTCTAAAATGCATCACTTCAAAATAATAATAGAGTGAAAGGAAGAAAAGTAAATAGCATTAAGGACGACTGGAAAGTCCACTATTTTGAGTGTCAAAAGGAAGGGGAGAATCTGAGTCCCAACATTCTGGGAGGAAAAATCTCTTCCATATTGGGAAGCCCTTGCTATTTTCAGTTTTAAATGCAATTTGTAAGTCTAAATGAATGGGCATGTCCTTCAACAAATTGCCTACTTTCCATTTCGTTTGTTGGTTTGTTAGCTTGTTTTTTTGTAATTCTGTCAGAGCCCTTTAATTCCAAAACATTCTCGAATGGCATGGGGCAAGTCAATACGTTTCAACATTTTTCTACAACCTAGCAATCTTGCTACATTAACAATAGGCGAATCTCAGTATTCCAATTCCGATTCTTTCAACTGTTACTCGGAGTGATCATTAAAGGGATACACATGAATAGAGTTTCCTTACGGAGGAAATAGCATCACTCAGTCATAAAATGTTGGTTTATAGTTCTTGTCTAATTTTTTTTTCAGTACACACCCACAAACAGGCATTGTACTGTATGTGACATGCCATGATCTGACTTTTTTCTTTTCAGACCAAGGCATGAGCCTCCCAGGTCACTAAATATTATTTGCTTTAAAATTTTTTTAATCTTTTTTTTTAGGTTTTCTTTTTTTTTTTTAATATGAAATTTATCGTCACATTGGTTTCCACACAACACCCAGTGCCCATCCCAACAGGTGCCCTCCTCAGTGCCCATCACCCACCCTCCCCTCTCTCCCACCCCCCATCAACCCTCAGTTTATTCTCAGTTTTTAAGAGTCTCTTATGGTTTGGCTCCCTCCCTCTCTAACTTTTTTTTTCCCCTTCCCCTCCCCCATGGTCTTCTGTTAAGTTTCTCAGGATCCACATAAGAGTGAAAATATATGGTATCTGTCTTTCTCTGTAGGACTTATTTCACTTAGCATCACACTCTCCAGTTCCATCCACGTTGCTACAAAAAGGCCAGATTTCATTCTTTCTCATTGCCACATAGTACTCCATTGTGTATATAAACCATAATTTCTTTATCCATTCATCAGTTGTTGGACATTTAGGCTCTTTCCACAATTTGGCTATTGTTGAGAGTGCTGCTATAAACATTGGGGTACAAGTGCCCCTATGCATCAGCACTCCTGTATCCCTTGGGTAAATTCCTAGCAGTGCTGTTGCTGGGTCATAGGGTAGATCTAGTTTTAATTTTTTGAGGAACCTCCACTCTGTTTTCCAGAGCGGCTGCACCAGTTTGCATTCCCACCAACAGTGCAAGAGGGTTCCCATTTTTCCACATCCTCGCCAGCATCTATAGTCGCCTGATTTGTTCATTTTAGCCACTCTGACTGGCATGAGGTGATATTTCAGTGTGGTTTTGATTTGTATTTCCCTGATGAGGAGTGACGTTGAACATCTTTTCATGTGCCTCTTGGCCATCTGGATGTCTTCTTTAATCTTTATTTTTGAGAGAGAGAGAATGAGAGAGACAGAGTGTGAGTTGGGGAAGGACAGAGAGAGAGAGGGAGACACAGAATCTGAAGCAGGCTCCAAGCTCTGAGCTGTCAGCACTGAGCCCGATGTGGGGCTCGAACTCACGAACTGCGTGATCATGACCAGAGCCCAAGTCAAACGCTTAACCAACTGAGCCACCCAGGCACCCCTATTAGTTGCTTTTAAAAGGGTTTTAATGGTGTAGATTGCACCATTATACGGGTAAAGCAAAATTCACAGGAACTGAGCCCATAACATTGGATATTGGAATTATGTCGAATAATTTAGAAGTGAGTCCCCTGCAGGTAAACACGCTAGTGATGCTCTTTGAAAAGAATAAAATCGCTTGAAACACTCTCTCACTGTTCCCCTCCGAATGCTAACCGCTGTATGGGTGGCAAGACCGGTGTTTCGGGGGTGCACGGTTCTTCCCTGTGAAGGTTAGCCCCACCAGGTCTTGGGTGCCAGCCACATAAGTCAACCGTAGACTTTTGCTCCGAGTTCTCTGGCGTCTTGTACCCCAGTGCCTGGTGGGCCAGATTTTGGACGTACCGGCATTGAGAATCCCAGTCCGTCCTGCCCCTGAACTTATTACTGGCAGTAACTGTCCATTTCTGTGAATCTCATCATACTGCCTCCTATTACTTCACAAATAAGTATCTTATCTCCAGAGCTAGACATGTTGCCGGAGCCGGGGTCTTTGTCTCCTGCCGCTCGTCCTGTCTCGTCCTGGCCGTTGCATAAAGTGCCGTGTGGTTTGGAGGGTAGTGATTAAACCACAGGGACTCTGGAATCAGACCGTCTGGGTTCAAATTCAAACCTTATGACCGAAGTTAATTACTTGACTCGCGTGGGTCTCCTTTTCCTCATCTTCCAAATGAAGATAGTGGTAATACCTACCTAACAAATCAGCAGTGAGGATTACGTGAGATAATGGTTAATGCACAAAAGGCTTAGCATAGGCCTGGGAGCAGTAAACCCTCAGAAAGTAATAACTAATAGTAGTACCTGGTTCCTGATGTAGAAAACCAATAAATCTGTGCATTGCTGTAGCCTTATCCGTATAAAAAAGGCACCGTCCCGCTGGTGCCCTGTATTTTGCTCGTGTGTTGTATTCGTTCGATTATGAAACTAACTGTAGATTTTCACCTGCTTTGCTGAAGTTGTGAATAGCTAATCACAAGAGGCAAGCGTTTCAGCAAACCCCCACAATGTTAGCCAGGATCTGTTAGTTATCTGTTCATCACAGATTGGCCGGTTACCCCATGCGAAATCCGTTTCCTTCACTGCTACTTCCATAGCTGTGGTTGTGCGTGGTTTTTTCTCACGTGGGAAGCTGATCAGAATAAAAGGTTATCATTTTATTGCGGAAGTTACATGAGACAGTTTCAAATGAACTAGCCTAGTTACATTCTTTTATGCCTAAAGAAGCCAACGGGATTTCTTGGCAATAAAATAAAGTTGCGTAGTGATCGCAGATTGAGATATTTTGCTCATTGGCCTCACAGCCCAAGGTGGAAAAATTACAGACTTGCGCCTTTGAAGTCTTAGGATACCAAGCAGGATGCCTTTGTCACCTCCAGTGCCTCATTAGCATCAGAAATGGTTTCAGCATGTAGTATTTATTGGGTTGCAGCCTACATTGCCGGTCTAAATGTCTGTAAATTCTTGAGCCAATGAGAGTATGCCACTGTAATAATAAACATAAAACAAAAATTCTGAGGAGCATGGACTCAGCAGCTGGGCTTTATTTAAAGCTCTGGGCCGTATCATGTTGGACAAACATTCTTAAAAAGTGAAGAAACCTTTTATAAACAAAACTTCTTCTTTAAGTCTTTTTCACCTGCATGATCTTTGTAAGGACCTTCACCCTCAAACTCACCTTCCAAAGCATTCGTGATGAACGTTTTCCATATCTGATGTGTTTTGGAAAACCTAACCGATTGAAGGTGGTTTGGGAAACGTGATGTCACATTTAACGTTTTGAAAATGCCCCAGGCCACGTGCAAATCTTTTTTTAAAGAACAGAGCCACAGCTGTCTGGGTGATTTATTCTTTGTGTTTATTCTTTTTCTCCTTTTTCATTACAATAAAAGAAAACTTTGAAAAAGAGCAAAAAACTGTAGACCCACCCCTCTGAAACAAAGAGTAAACTATAAATTAAATCATTATAAATATAAGTTTAGCTATAATTAAATTTAGAGTGAATCATTAATCATTAAATTTAGAGTTCCTCATTGCCCTTTATGAAGAACATTTTCCCTTTTTGGGTACAAGTGATATTGAAGTAATATATTCTTGTTTTCATATTCCTGCATGGGTTTTTATGTTTAATTTTAAGTGTTTTAAATTCTTTTTCTTTATATTCTTAAGGGTAGTCCCATTGATTTGTTGTGAGACCATACAAAATTTAGATTATTAAATATGTAATATATGGGGTCAGTAACTTTCAGCAAATTTGTTCTTCATTTAATTGCAAGGTTACATCTGGTTTCTTGGCTGCCCGGGTTTCAAAATCTTCACTTGGGGTGGGAATTTCATTTTTAAAAAAGACACTTTTAATAGAATTAACTTTTAAGTCCTCACTGATGAAGGAAATGATGTTGCAAATATATTTAACTTAACCATTTAGAAAAAAATTATTGATTTGAACTAGATTGCACTTCATTGCGTTCCTCATAGAGTCTTTCAAAAATTCACACAGGGATATTCTCTAGGATTTTCAAACCTGACTATGAGGTACAGTGCTAATTTATCTATTTGTCAAAGATTTGTTGACAAAGTCCCAACCCCACCCCCCAATGTGACTTATCTTATTAATTCATGTTATAAGTATAAAGCCTACCTTTTATAAGAAAGTAGAGTATTTTAGTCTATTCTTATTGTGGAATAAAAGTCACTGGCATCTGGATAGACTCAACCAGATGTAGTAATGGTTAGATAATTTGGCATTGCAGACTATGGTCTTATAAAGACACTTATTACCAACGTTGTTTTATATCATTACAGATTTACTTATAAAGGGTCTGCTTATCTTTTTATTTGCTATAGATTTTATGGGAGTGATAATGGTTGTTGTTATTTAATGTTTTATCTTGGAACATATAATTTAGAATTACTCTGCCTCCCTTAAGAGAAAGCAGTACAGGATCTGGAAGTTTTTTTTGTTTTGTTTTGTTTTGTTTTTAATATAGAATTGCGTTAAATTGAGAATTGGGGGCCATTTGACATTTCTAAAATAACATCTCTCATTAGAAATGCACTCAAATAAGTTTTAAAATGTTTTATGTGTAAAATCCAGCCTTGGATATTGTTTAAAATTTAGCTCAGTACTCAGCTTTACATCATCTGTTACTTTATTGTGACCATTGCTAGTATGGGACCATTCACATGCTTTCACGGTCTCCCCTTAACAAGACTAAGCATCTCTTAGAAAACCTGCCCTCCCACTAGTGTATTTGAAAAGAAACTCGGGGCGCCTGGGTGGCTCATTTGATTAAGCGTCTGATTCTTGATTTCAGCTCAGGTTATGATCTCATGGTTCATGAGATACAGCCCCGCATCCGGCTCTGAGATGCTGACAGTGTGGAGCCTGCTTGGGATTCTGTCTCCCTCCCTCTCTGTCTCTCTCAGAATAAATAAATAATGATCTTAAAAAAAAAGAAAAACTCAAAAGAAACGTAGTAAGACCAAAATCTTTCTGTTTGAAAGTATTTCATTAAGACATTTGACACTCTTCCTTTAACTCATATTTTTCAGAAAATTTGTCAGATTGCTACTTTATGCAGGTGGTTGTGCAAACACAGAAAATCATACATGAGCCTGGGTGGCTCAGTCATTTGGGCGTCCAACTTCGGCTCAGGTCGTGATCTCATGGCTTGTGGGTTCAAGCCCTGCTTCGGGCTTTGTGCTCACAGCTCAGAGCCCGGAGCCTGCTTTGGATTCTGTGTCTCCCTCTCTCTCTGCCCCTCCCCCACTCGCTCTCACTCTCTCTCTCTCTCTCTCTCAAAACAATAAACATTAAATTAAAAAAAAATCATATACTTGAGAACATATATATATATATATATATATTATGTATTACATATTATATGTATATATTCCTAATATTCTAATTATCACCTCAGAGACAGAAAACCATAATGCAGACAGGAAATATACAGATATGTAACCCATTGTAATTCTTTACTTGTAAAGTTTTTTACCTTTTTTTACTGCAGTATAGTTGCATACAGTATCGTATTAGTTTCAGGTGTACGACATAATGATTCAACAATTCTGTGTATTAAGCTCTGTCCACCTTGATGACTACAGTCACCATCTGTCACTGTCTGCCATTATTAGCTCTATTGTAATTCTTTAAATATTGGGATTTGATGACCAAATGCCATTTATCTAAGCTGTATAATCTTACTAATAAATTCATAGTCACACATCAGTTACTGTAATTCATAGGCATTTTGAAATGTGGCCTACTTTGGGGGGTCCACCTGATATTTGACAGAAAAGTTAGAAATATTTAAGCTCTCTTTATGCCATTTTTAATTAATTAAATTAAAACTTCTAACAAAAGTTGCCCTTGAAAAACCAAAACGCACCTCTGAACCCTCCCGTACCCTTTGTAACAACTCCTAGTAACCAGGAATTTTTGGCTACATGTCTTAGAAAAGTAAGGATTTTTCCCAGGTTGGTTTCAAGTGGGGCAGGACCGGGAACATTTTGTGTGTGGATTGACCTCTGGTTTTTTTCGGATCATTCTGGAAGGTGGCACGTGGGCAAAGTGCACTCAGAACACGGTGACTGTGCTTATGGTACCTTCCAGGTTTTTGTTTGGCTTTTCAGGAAAGAAGCCACACACTTCAGCTTTTGAGGGTTCTGGGAAATTACCCAACACCCTGTGCACTGTGCAAGACAGATGTCTTGCCCTAGTAGAGGAATTTTCTACCCTTTCTTGGCTTTCAGGAGACAGACACTAGGCCCTCCTCTGTCATGTGGATGGTCTGGCTCCGTATTTAGATATACATTCTGAGCGCGTCAGATGCAGAATCAAGGCCCTTCCATTAATCAGGTTGAAGGGAAAGCAGTAGGAATATAGGAACAGAAACTGTTGTAAAATCTGTCAGAAGTATTTTTCACTTCATGACTATCAGATAACACCTTCTTAAGCCCTCTGAAAATGTCGCGGTGTTTTTTTATGTGCTATTTTTATCCTTCGGTGCAAGTATTATTATTTCAATTATTTATTTATTTATTGTAATTGTTATTTATTATTATCGTTATTTGGTGGAATTGTCATTGTTTTAACTTGCCATTCCATTTTTCCAGTTTTTTTTTTTTTTACTGAAATTCATCCAGAAGCACATTTTGTAATACACGTGCTTTTAAACATGAAGATTTTTAACAAGGTAATTTGAAATAATTTTAGTGAATCAGTAAGGGACTATTTGAGGATGGTGGTGGAGACGGGCAGCTGAGAAATTTTACTGAAGTTGGAATACGTTATAAGTGTTCCCCCAACACAGGATCCCCGCGATGGAAGGAACAGGGTCATTAAAGAGAGGTTTCAGGTCCCTTTGCTAAGATAATATTTGCTAAGAAAGTTGGTGTCTCCCAGCACACCAAATCATTTCCCTCTTCAGTCGCAGAGTATCCCCACGTTCAAAAACAAACTGTAATCTTCGAAGAAATGTGTTAACATGTTGCCGAAAATTTACAGAAAGAACGCGTTAACGATTTTTTCAAAGGTATATGTATATATTCTCCGATAGGCGAAATGAATGGCGCGTGTTTTTTTTTCCCACCCACACCCCGCCGCCTCCTTTTTGCTCCCCGTCCCCCCCTTCCAGTTTCTCTCTGCCGTGTAGAGCAATGCGATGGATGATTAAGCCAACAGGTGCCAGGAGCGCTGGGGCAAGCTGGCTTCGTGCCCACATGCGTACAGTGGAGATATTGTGTCACTCCACCTTCTGGTGTGTCTCTGTGTCCTTACGGGGGAAAGGATAACCCAGTTGAAATACATACTGCAACCCCTGAGGGATTAAGTGTGTTTCCTTTGCTTTATAGTTCAGAATTTTACAGTGTCTTTGTTTGGGAGTTCTCAGATTGCTTAATGATTTCTCTAGCCCCGGCCCTGTTGTGACCAGATGTATGTTACAGCCGCATTTGAACCGCTGTAAATTTGCCAGCTTTATTGCTCAACATGTGGTATAACCTTTCCTCTTTTGAGTAGATCCTACCATTCTTCTGCTGCGGAGTACTCGGAAAAGATGATTTTACTTACTTCTTGCCTTTTAAAAACGTTCACGTCCTAATTTTTTTTTTTTTTTTTTTTTTTTAAAGAGCGGCATGTAAACTCTTTGTGGTATGTTAGGGAGCTGTTTCAGAGGTCAGACTCTTGTCATATTATTTTATCACTGTTAACGTTGTCAGTAAGTGTGCCTAGTTTGTTTTACAGCCGTGGAGGGATCCAGAAGAATGTATTGATAGGATAGTCCTGCGTCCCTGTTAGATTACGATGAACTATGTAGCACTAGGTGAGCAAAGATTTTCTAATCTCGTAAGCCCTGGTTTAAAAGCTATTTTCTTTTTTTATTCTGCCGTCAGAATATCTGTTCACATTAATAGCCTTTAGTGGGCTTTAGTGCTTTTATTTGTTGTTCTTCAAAACTGGCCTTCGGAACAAACGATTTTAAAAATGGGGGGTTATTTTGCAGAGATGGGATTATAGTCGTTGGCAGCTGTCAGAGCTGAAATTCCTTTGAGTTTATTTGGAGGTTTTGGAAGGCTCTTAACCTCACCCTGGACCCCACTCTGGCCGAGATGTGGGCCCCAAACTTCATGCGTACTAGGAAAAGAGACTGTTGTCTCTCTCTTCCAGATGCTAGCCTTGTGCTGAAGTCAGGTAATGACATCGAGGTATATGTGGGGCTTGGGGGACAGTTGGGGCTGGGGAAAAATGAACCATGTTTAGGTACAGATGGGGGTCATCCAGCCGCAAGGCTGAGTGTGCTGTAGAGAGACGGGATAGGTGACGCCGTAGCTTTCCTGGAAGGCGGGAGGGAACCGGGATCGCCAGCCTGGGTGGAGGGACCAGCCCTGGGTGGGAGAGGAGGCCGCACATGTCCGAGTGATGGCAGCGGGAAACGACAGTGCCCTGTTAGATGTCACGCATGGAAGGGAGGGGGCGGAAGGGAAGAGAGCGGCCAGACGTGAAACCTCCTTGCCGAGGGGCGCAGGCCAAGTTGGTGGAGAGGTTGTGAGGGCAGTCCAGGGCACAGAGGAGCCGCATGAGACTGGGGGCAGTAAACTTGCAGTGGGGAGGGCGGGCTTTCCACCGCAGTGCAACCCCCACCGCGCCTCTCCCACCCCCGCCGCACCCCCGCAGAGAAAAGCCAACTGCGGGGCCAAGCAGCAAGTCCCGGGACAGTGGCAGAGGCAGCCCGGGTCCTGGCGAAGAGCTGGTGGCCTGCGCTCCCGCGGCAGGTGGACAGGTGGCCCCCAGGGCCAAGCCAGAACGCAAAGCCGGGTGCGGGGGCAGCCCCGTAGGCCGCCTTGCGTCTGGAAAGATCTCTCCTGCCACCAAGTGAAAAATTGGTACCGGGGATCTATACTGGCACCAGGAGGTGGATAGGAGGGTGTTACAACCTATGGGACAAGAAATGGGGGCTGGAATTGAGGGAGAGGCACTGGGCCCACGGGGCGGTCATGGGTGTACTTGAGAAATACTCAGGGTCATCGCTTTGTCTTTCTGTGATTCTGGGGGATAAAGAGTTCTAATCCTCTAGGGCCTCATAAATGTGGGTTTTATCCTAGATCAATTCAGTAATTCTTTATTAGTTCACCTAAAGAGGGTCTGTCCAAATATTGTATTTATATCACTTAGGTAGAATGTTTTTAAGACCTTTTTTTTTTTCCAAAGTGGATTGTAAATATTTTGTCGTATATTCCTTCCACCTTTTTTCGGAGAGCAGCGTTACAAACCCAGATCTCTCTGGACGGGAAGAGGGGTGACCTATAGTATGGTTTTCTTTTTTTTTTTTTTTAATTTGTTTTTTAACGTTTATTTATTTTTGAGACAGAGAGAGACAGAGCATGAATGGGGGAGGGGCAGAGAGAGAGGGAGACACAGAATCGGAAGCAGGCTCCAGGCTCCAAGCCATCAGCCCAGAGCCCGATGCAGGGCTCGAACTCACGGACCGTGAGATGGTGACCTGAGCTGAAGTCGGACGCCCAACCGACTGAGCCACCCAGGCGCCTCTATAGTATGGTTTTCGGAAGCTGGTCAGAGTTGATGAGACTTTCTGAGTTCTGTTACTTACAGGATGTGGTACTTTGGGTGTCTCATCAGTGCTGGGTGACCTTTTATACCTTTCTGTTATTTTCCCGTAAGAGCGAAGCCTTGAAGTACAACCTACGAAGCGGTAGATGGCTTGAATAACATGTTTAGAGGAGAACGGTGCCCCCCTCACCACCTGAGCTGAGAAGCCACTTCTGACGAATGCCGGGGCACGTATGCACTCATGGGTTCAGATGCCTCGTGGGGAAAAATCAATGGGAACAAGGAGTCTTGCTCATTAACTTGTTTACTCTGGGTATGGCAAGTAGAACATTGGTAACAACCAAAGAGTAATGGCTGACCGGGTCTCTTAACTGATTTGTAAGCCGCACGTCATGGCATATGGAATCCCGCCGGATAAGGGGCCTCTCCCTGTGCTTTTATTTATTTATTTATTTTAGCATCCCTTTTAACTTGGCCCGAGATTGATGGAGGCATTATCGTGGACCTGGGAAGCCGTGAGCCGCCCTGGAATGACAAACAGTTGTTGACAGCTTTGAGGAGATGGATGGAAAAACAAACACGGACAAGGTCCTCGTGTTTGTTTTCCCGTTGAGCCTCGAGAAGAATGTCGCTCTGGTGATTCAGCACAGGGGAAGGAAAGTTACGCCTTGTTATCAAAGTCAATATTTTCCGAGCCCGACTTACACACATCTCCAGAGCACATCTCATTTTTGCATGGCGTACAATTAATCAGAGTAAGAATAGGGACGTTCATCACTTGGGAACAGGTTCTGCTTCTATCCACTCTTGGTAGCTGTCATCATTCTCACGCATAAAACTCAGGGGTTTCGCAGGTACGCGTTATCCGTTAGGACGACTAGGCGGAGCTTACATCTGGGCATCATCTCTCTGGAGTAATAATTATTGCTAGTAGGAAAGCATGATACAATAGAAAAGCACATACGTCATAACAGGCATCTAATAAATACGTGTCCGTTGGTGTAACAGTGTGTTGTATCGTCCACGAGTCGCAATGAGGAGAAAAGAGCATCCATTTGCTACACTATCCACTAGAGCCATTAAACTGATGCCCAAACGGATTATAAGACGAAGATTAATACAAATTATTGTGTTCATATTGATTCATGCCCTTCAGAAACTTCAACTGAGGAATACCTTCACTGCTGTAGGCAGGTTACTTTATCAAGTGTGACGTGTGGAAGGAAGTGATTTGGGGGTGTTGGTTTTCTAAGTGAGTTGTAAACGATTTCACTGCCTCTGTCTGCCTAACATCTTCCTACCTTCTTCTGGCGATAGAATTTTTCTTTCCTATGCAGAGAAAATAACGCCTGTGGCTTGAGGGAGATACTGCGTCATTGTGTCTGTCCACGAGCACCCCTTCCCTGCTCGAAGGATGGTCACCTCATCCCCTAGTCGCAACGCTGCTTCTGGACTTGATTCTTAGAGATCTGTCGGGAAACAGACTTTCTGCTAACTGGTAGTGCCATTTTGGCCGTTTGATGGCAAGAGCCTGCAAGCAGAAATACTCCAAGCAGAGTCAAGAGCTGGAAAGAGCCGGAAGCATGATAGCACTTTTGACACTGAAGCTAGTGATCCCCAAAAGCAGCTACCACCCTGTTGTAAGAGATAAAGCCCCATTTCTCTTTGAGCTACTTTGAGCTGTCTTTCTGTCATCTGTGGCCCCAGGAGCCCCACTGACATAACAGATGATATAGGCTCGCTGGAGGGGGGGTATGTGACTGAGGGGAAGATGATGAGGCCGGGAACCTGGATAAAAAGTAAAAAGTTGAAACTGAAAAGAATGCCGGAAGACTGGTGGGTTTTTATGAGGAAAGAGACTGAAAACTGTTTCTGAAAAGGAACGCAGATGGATTAAAAGCAAGTTGTTTGCCCCAAGAAAAAAGCAAAGTATTATTCCCTTCTGTGCAATACGTTGCTCTACGTTTGAAGTATTTTGCAGTCCTCGCGTATTAGGACATTGGAGGCCAGAGATGGAGTCCCATTAAAGGGTTGATTTAAACTGTCAAGGGCCAGAGGTGGAGCCCCAGAGGTAACTTGACCCCAGGCATCCCTGTTGGGTCTCTTCTCCACTTCCTTTTATCCTACTCCTTGGCCACAAACAACTGAAGAGGAGGGAGGACCTATTTTCCTGGGCTTTGGTTCGTAAAATCCAAGGAAGGACTCTGTCGCCCAGTTCGAATCAGATACCTGCTCAGGAAACCAGTCACTGTGTCCAGGTGTGCATACTGGCATATACAGCCATTTGGGACCCAGGGAACAGAGCCTTCCAAAGGCAGGTCAGGTGCAAGCCTGACCCCTGAGAGAATCAGTGTGGCCTGAGCAGCTGTCGAGATTGTGCTCACTACGGTGTATTACTTCTGCCATCATTCAGAGTAGTCAGGATATGGGAGAGGGGGCAGAACAGTATATTCTAAGGGTTGGTAATTCTGCATTTGTATTTTTTTTTAGTGTAGAAATGTCACCAGGCTCTTTCATAGTGATTAAGAGGGGGGGGGGTATTTTTTTAATGTTTATTTATTTTTGAGAGTGGGGTAGGGCAGAGAGGGGACAGAGGAACCAAAGAGGGCTCTGTGCCGACAACAGAGAGCCCGATGCAGGGCTCGAACTCGTGCACTATGAGATCATGACCTGAGCCGAAGTCAGACGCTTAACCGACTAAACCACCCAGGTGCCCTTCTATTTTGTTTTTTTTTTTTAATTTTTTTTTAATGTTTATTAATTTTTGAGACAGAGAGAGAGAGACAGAGCATGAAGGGGGGAGGGGCAGAGAGAGAGGGAGACACAGAATCAGAAGCAGGCTCCAGGCTCCAAGCCATCAGCCCAGAGCCCGACGCGGGGCTCGAACTCACGGACCGCGAGATCGTGACCTGAGCTGAAGTCGGACGCTTAACCGACTGAGCCCCCCAGGCGCCCCTCTATTTTGTTTTTAATACACGTTGCAGGAGTTTTACTTCACTGCTGAAGTAGTTGGAGCCAACTGAAAGGCTAATAACATCATGAAAAAGAAACTTATTATAAAGCACGGGAACAAAATGTGAGTAGGTTAATAAGCCAGCTGTGGGTTCTAAAGTATTTACATTTGTCATCTAACTACCCCGTACTTTATGTTTTGGAAATATGCTTTAAATATCTAAACTGAGAGGCATTATAGAAAATGCATGGAAAACAGAGTAAAATAGGGTAATGAGCTGTGGCCCCTTGGTTCTAGGAAAGATGGTCCAGTGCTCACTGAAACGAACCATCGGTCTTGGTTAGTGTGGTTAGCATGGTATTTCTACCCAGACGTGGCCTGTCCCAGTTAGTGTAAGCATTCGTGGGAGTCAGACGGTCCCGCCAAGTTCAGGCACCCGGCAGTTGGATTGCACGTTCTAGACCTTGGTTCCCATCTTCGGATGGCTGACGTGCCCAAAACGGAGACAAGCTAGTATCCTTTCCTTATCCAGGTGAAATAATTCATTCAGTTCCTGAACCACGCCCTGCGAACTGCCAAAATACTTGTTTATATAAGAGCTTCTGTGTTATGTGAGATAACACCTTAGCCAGCCTTTAAACAGCATGATTTGTAATGGGAATCCTCATTACTCCTGTGAAATGAAATTAATAAGTTATGAAGAAAAGGTTATTTCAAATACCAATAGAAAGTGTTTGATTGTTGGGGAAGGGAGGGAAGTTAAACAGATTCGGAACATTTTAATTACATGTAACTTGAACTACTTCAGGAAAGACTATAGACTCTCAGGGGCAAAGAATTTTTTAACACTTATAAATCATCATAAAATGAACGTAATATTGTCTACAAATGTACATATTCATTTGCACTGCTGGTTCCTTTAAAAATTATTTGCGCCTATTTGCATGGTTCTCCTTAAGAATTATAAATTCACGTATCTCAGGAAGCCTGTCATTCAGGACTTCAGATAAGATGGGCGTATTGAGAAGTTAAATACTTCTAACTTAGGGGTGCCTGGATGGCTCAGTCGGTTGAACGTCCGACTTCGGCTAGGTCATGATCTTGTGGTTCGTGGGTTCAAGCCCCGCGTCGGGCTGCGTGCTGACAGCTTGGAGCCTGGAGCCTGCTTCGGATTCTGTGCCTCTCTCTCTGCCCCTCCCTGGCTTGTACTCTCTCTCGAAAGAAATAAACATTTTAAATACTTTTAAATAGTGGCAGTGTTGACAGTAATAGAGAAGAAGCCCTTATTGGGGGTTGGGCAGAACGTCAGAGCCACTGTGAGTGATTTAAGGGATGTATTGTGGGGAAATAAGCCAAAGGCGGTGCTGGGAGTGAAGCCGTCTGGAAGGCTCTGGTGGTGCCTGTACCTGGTGTTGGGCCGAGCTGAGCAGGACCATCGGAGAAGAGAGGAAGGAAGGGCAGGGAGGGCCGGGGAGGGCAGAGCAGGAGCAACCTGCAGTCTGCAAGGTTGAGGTGAAACTCACTGGAACAAACGGGAACTTGGAACTCGTGTCTGTTTCTTGCCGCCTCCCCGCCGGCAACCTTGACCACACAGGTAACCTGCGCAAGAGCACGTGCACTTGACTACGAAACGGCACACAGACTTGAGCCAGGATTCTGAGAAGTGGGCGGGCTCAGGAATTGGCTGTGGCCCAGAGATCCGGCAGGATGCTGAAGCGCGGGCCCGGTGTCCCTGCAGGCGGCCGGGGCAGCAGGCAGAGCCCCACCGGTTGGGGGTGAGCCTTGGTAGTGCCTGAGCTTAGAGCAGTTTTCCAAGTGTGAGTGTGGCCGCTGTTTCGCTTCCACCTTCCAGATGGCATACGAGCTCTGCGGCCGTCCCGCCCCTACAGCTGGACAGGGAGGGGAGCGTGGGGCATTGTGGCTCCGGGCTAAGTGGACTGGAGCAACACGCGAACACAGCGCCTTGTCAGCTGAGCACCGGGACACGCCGTTGGGTCAAACCTAGCTCCCAGAGAAGGCCGTAGCCCGACATGATGAAAGTGTCCCTCTTACAACCCCAAATTCACTAACCCAAGATTCACTAGTCCCTTTTTGCCTCTTTGGGTGATGTTCATCCGTCTTCAGGCTGGGTCACAGCCCTCCCACCCCCCTTGATGTTTGTCCAGCCTCAGTTCTGAGACACGAGATTAAATACCGTCAGCATACCTTTGCCACTACAAGGGGAGAGAGGAATAAAATGTTTATATCCAAATAAGAGAAAAGTACTCAGAACTATTACATTCCTTGTATCTGCACCTGGTCACAGGACCACTGCTGGTGTTTATAACTACCTTTGTGTGCTGGCCAAGCTGTGTTCCCCTTGTCTTTGGCACAGGAGATGACCCAAAATGGAGTTCTTGAAGGGTCTAGAAGTGGAACTCTTATACACCAATAGGAGGAATGTAAAATGGCGATCCACTTTGCAAAACAGTTCGACAGTTTCTTACGTAGTTTAAATATATACCTACTGTATGTTGCACACTCTTTACTTGTGAGAAATAAAAGCATATGCCCCTACAAAGACTTGAACACAAATGTCCATAGCTGCTTTTTTATAATAGTCCCAGACTGGAAACAACCCAAATATCCATCAACAAGTGAATAGATCTATTATAATAGTGGTATTACCAACACATATAATGGAATATTGCTCAGCAATAAAAAAAGAATGAGCTATTGATACACTGAGCCATATGATGAATCTCAAAATAATTTTGCCTCATGAATAAAAGTCCAGACAGAAAGTCGTGTTATAAAATTCCGTTTACGTAAAAGTCTGGAAAATTCAAGTGATCTATAGGGACTCAAGGTGTGGTTCACTGGCCGCTATGGGTGGGGGGAGGGGATTACAGTGAGGCATGACAAAACTTGGGAATGATGGATATGTACAGTATCCTGATTGTGGTGATGTCTTCATGACATCTGTTTCCTCCGGCCTCGGAGTTAAAAGCTGCCCAAGTCTCCAACTCCCCGGGGCCCTTGGCTATGTTCACAAGACAGAGACAAGTGTGGCACAGGGACAGAAGTAAAGCAAGTGATAAAAGGTTGCAGATAGTGATGGGGTGAGATGAGGGATGGCCTTCAACCCATGTAACATACAAAGAATTTGGACTTTCAGGGGCACCTGGTTGGCTCAGTCATTTGAGTGTCCGACTCTTGGTTTTGGCTCAAGTCATGGTCTCACGGTCTTATGGGCTCGAGCCCCACATCAGGCTCTGCTCTGGCAACACAGAACCTGCTCGGGATTCTCTCTCTCCGCCTATCTCTGCCCTGCCGTCACTTGTGCTGTCTCTGTCTCTCTCAAAATAAATAAATAAACTTAAAATAAAGAGTTTGGACTTTCTAAGGCCACCGGAGAATGAGCAGTGAGGCGAACATGAAATCATTCAATCTTTTTGAGCAAGTAGTTTTATTATGATTCCGTACAAGTGTTAATAGTACAGTAAACTGGGAAGGGCAGGTTTGAGAGAGATTATGAAGTCTAAATTACCAGGACTTGGCGATGAATATGGTTGGTCAATGAATAGAAGAAATCAAAGCTGATCTAAAGATTTTGATATGAGGGGCGCCTGGGTGGCGCAGTCGGTTGAGCGTCCGACTTCAGCCAGGTCACGATCTCGCGGTCCGGGAGTTCGAGCCCCGCGTCAGGCTCTGGGCTGATGGCTCGGAGCCTGGAGCCTGTTTCTGATTCTGTGTCTCCCTCTCTCTCTGCCCCTCCCCCGTTCATGCTCTGTCTCTCTCTGTCCCAAAAATAAATAAACGTTAAAAAAAATAAAAATAAAAAAAATAAATAAAAAAAAAAGATTTTGATATGAGTTATAGGAGAAAAAGTTATGTATTTGATTAAAAAAAAAAAGAACTCTGGAGAAGTACTTGATTTGCATGGAAATGTGCTGAGTTCAGTTTGGAACACATTGCATTTGCGATGATGTTAAAATATCCAAAGGAAAAACACCAACCATCAAGTGACATTACAAAATCAGAACTCAGGACAAGGGCAGGATTGCACACTTTGTGGTTCTACTTAAAGACAGGAGAGTTGGGGCGCCTGGGTGGCTCACTTAAGTGTCCAACTTCAGCTCAGGTCATGATCTCACAGTTCGTGGGTTCGAGCCCTGGGTCGGGCTCTGTGCCGACAGCTCGGAGCCTGGAGCCTGCTTCGGATTCTGTGCCTCCCTCTCTCTCTGCCCCTCCCCCACTCGCACGCACTCTCTCTCTCTCTCTCTCTCAAAAATAAACATTAAATAAACTACCCATTATTAAGCACCTTCCAAGCATTATACTGTATGTCAGTATCTTATGAATCCTCACATTAACCTTGCAAGTTATATATTATTACCCTCATTTTGCAGATGAGGAAACGGGCTTGTAGACAGTGTTACTTAGGCGCTCGTAATTGGCAAAGCGGAAATGTAGCCCTCATCTGTAACTGCAAAGCCCGGACCCTTAACCTCTATGCCATCCTGAATTCTTCTGGCGACTTGAGTGTATCATGAAACTTCTGCCTCCGGTGCCTTTCTTTCTGTCTGCTTCCTCCTGCGTCTAGACTGCTCTTTTCTTCCCTCCAATCCCCTTAAAGCATCGCACTCCTGCTGAGTCTTAAGTCTGTCGGAGAGTGCTCAGAAGGCTATTTTCCCTGCCTCCCCAGCTGATTCCGAGCCCATCGTAGACCATCTCCCTTTCATTGTACTATACACGTTATTACGATCATCTGTATGCCAGTGTTTCCGTTAGAGTAAAGGTTGGCACACCGTATTCAGTAAAGGGCCAGAGAGTAAATATTTTAGGTTTTCTGGGCCATCCCATCTCCGTTGCAGCTACCCGACCCTGCCGCTGTGGTGTGAAAGCAGCCAGAGCAAGGCGTAGACAAACGAGTATGGCTGAGTTATGGTACAACTTCGTTTATGGACACTAAAATCTGACTGTCATGTAATTTACACATGTCACGAAGTATTCTCCTTCTTTGGATTTATTTTTCTAATCGTTAAAAAAATTAAAAACAAACAAACAAACAAACAAACACATTCATATCTTGTGAGCCATTCAGAAGCAGGTGCCGGCTGGAGGTGGCCCATAAGCTAGAGCTTGCTGTCCCCTACACTATAGTATGAATTTCTTGGCCACAGGTCTAGTACTTCTTTGTTAGGGTGACGATACCAACGTATTGTCCAAACTGGGATGCTTTGAAAGCGAAAGGGTTGCTGCGAGTGATGCTGGGACCCGCAGGCACAGAGGGGAACTAGGCCAGGCAGAGAGGGGTTGTCACCCTGGTCACAGGGTAGCCTCGTCGGTTGTATACGGCTTCATCTGGGGTCTTAATCGCTTCAGTCGCCCGTGTCCCAGGGTTCATTTATTCTTGGTCGACTCGCAGGCTTTGGGATGTGTGCAAGGTGCTGAAATCATTTAGAGCACTAATGTTTTACACCCGCCACAGTGGCTCTGGAAGAAGCAGCTGTATATTTAGTAAGTGGTTTTCAGAGTGGATGAGTGTGGAACCCGTGCATGACCTGGACAATGAATTCATACAGTTTTATAGCATGTCTCTTCCAGAGAGTTTTCCTCCATCGAGTACCAAGAGTATGGGTTCATGCTAGTAAAAATTAAAATGAAATTTGCTGTGGACAAAATTATAGAACAGAAGCAGAAGAGAAGACTTGTTTCACATTATATTTAATGCCTTCTGTCTTTTCGATCTTTTTGCAGTTTTTTGAGGTGCCATTTGATTCAAACATGAATAGGACAAAGAACAGACCTCTGGTTCGTGGACAGATCAGGTAAACTCACGAATCCAAGACTCTTTCACCGTCTAGAACATCCATTTGCTGGTTTATCCCGAATCGTTTCCCAGTCTTGTGCCTTGAGTTGTGGCGGGCAAATAACACACCCCCAAAGGGACCTACTGGTGTGGACATGCAGTACCTCTACTCAAAGTGTACCTCAGGGCACCTAAAACCGAGCTAAGATTTGCAGTCCCGTTGTTGGGGAAACTCATGCCGTGTGGATGTCTTTATGAGATCCCACTTTGAAATGTGGACTTGTTTCACTTGTCCCGGCTGAGGATAAAAACATTCCATTAGCACAAGTGATTTCAGATAAATCCACATAAGGTATCCGAAGAAAGATCTATCCGAAGCCTTACTTTTGCAGACAAACTGATAATGCTGTCATCTGCCAAGCAAAGGACTGCCTCCATTACTCTTTCTACCAAATTCAATTAAGTAGAACTAAAAGGCATATAAATATTTTAATATCACTAATGGTTAATAATTAAACGTTTTAACTTCCTGGAGTCCTTGAAACTGGCATTGAAAAAAAAAATTTTTTTTAAATCCAGTGAATATCATCAGCCAAGAAGAATAAAAAGAGGCAAATGGTTGATAACGACTATTCTAAATCAGTGAATCCTGCCCTCACATTTCCAGGCAGTGCCCTCATGGAGCTTAAAATATATTGGGTAACACTTGTGGATCAAACCAATCACACATTTTCAGTAAGACAATAAAGGAAACAAAGCAGGTACAGTCAGAAGTCTATGCAAAAATGATTTTTAGTATTAGCTGTTTGTAGCCATTCAGTTCTTAAATGAGTTTAAAATACCATTATATTGCAAAGAGCCATGAAAACCTGTAAGAAGAGAAATCTCATATCTATTGATAATTGATTTCTTTTCTTGAAATATAAATCAAGCCATCTGCTGTGTTTTTATTTAAAAAGTGTCAGAAGTATGTTTATTGTTATTTTTTTAATGTTTATTTTTGAGAGAGACAGAGCATGAGCAGGGTAGGGCAGAGGGAGAGGGAGACACAGAATCCGAAGCAGGCTCCAGGCTCTGAGCTGTCAGCACGGAGCCTGACGCGGGGCTCGAACTCACAGACCGTGAAATCATGACCTTAGCCAAAGTTGGACGCTTAACTGACTTAGCCACCAAGGTGCCCCAGAAGTACTTTAATTTGAAGTTGTTTTATAGGCTTTTAAAGTTTTTAAAATTTATTTTAGGGGGAGGAGAAGGAGCACTCAAGAGCACGAGTGGGGGAGGGGCAGTGAGAGAGAGAGAGAGAGAGAGAGAGAGAGGGAGGGAGGGAGGGAGGGAGGGAGGGAGGAGAGAGGGAGAATCCCAAGCAGGCTTCACACTGTCAGCTCAGAGCCTGATTCAGGGCTCAAACTCACGAACCATGAGATCATGACCTGAGCTGCAACTGAGTTGGACACTTAACCGATTGAGCCGCTCAGGTGACCCTGAGTGAAGTTGGTTCACAAGAGCAAATGCAAGCTTTGTAACTCATTTCAAAAACTAGAAGCTGCTTGTGCTGCTGGGCAGGTCACACGTAAGTTCTTGCTCCTTTCCTCAGTATAATCGTACCCTCTAGAACCAAGGCAGATGCGGGACAAGCCCACTAAGCAGCCATTAGGCGTCTAATGGCGATCAGATAGAGGCCCGCCATTCTTCTGGTATCTCCTCTTACCTTGCCCAGTGTGGTCATTGTCTGCACCCAGGAAAGCCAGGCCTTTAAGTGCATCCAGAGTGGGGGCCTTGCTCGTTGGCCTTGGCAATGCCCATCCTTTAAAGGAGACAGGCTGGGGGCGCCTGGGTGGCTCAGTCGGTTGAGCAGCCGACTTCGGCTCAGGTCATGATCTCGTGGTCAGTGAGTTCGAGCCCCGTGTCGGGCTCTGTGCTGACAGCTCAGAGCCTGGAGCCTCTTTCAGATTCTGTGTCTCCCCCTCTCTGACCCTCCCCCGTTCATGCTCTGTCTCTCTCTGTCGCAAAAATAAATAAACGTTAAAAAAAATAATAATAATTAAAGGAGACAGGCTGTCATCTAGTTATTAGTCTTGCTAAACTTGTAACTTCACCTTTTGTTTTGCAAGATGACCCCGGGTCTCCTTTATGACAATAAACCTTAATTGCTGCCTAAAGTAGCCTCCGAGAGGGCAACTCACGGGGCTGGAAAAAGAGAGTCAAACTTCTGTTATGAGCTACGTGTATTTTATTAAATCGGTACAATTGTAGGAGGTGTTCCGAGTCTGCGGCAGAAATCCTGCACTGAGAGTCACGGTTTTGAAACTGCAGACTTGGTATCCTGCCAGGTAGTTTTTATTATAATTTAGTAAATTGTTATCTATGACACACATTTTGTAAGTGGCTGGCTGCGGGGGTATAGTAGAAAGTCTTACGTCTGTCCGTTAGCATTGATTCCAGCTTTGGTGGTTCTGACATTCACAATAGCTATTGGGCATTTAGGCGTAAAGCCCAGCCAGTTTATTTTGAAATTCTTGATTTGGAATTTACTGCTCCATTTGATTGGACTGATCTGCCTTGTTGAATCTGTCCGACGTCGTAGACGCTGCAGTTTGTCATGTGAAGTGTAAGTTCCCGTCATTACTGACAGGCAGCAGTAAGCATGGTCAGTCTGGGAAGGAAATCCTTGGACATCTTTGCCACTGACGGCTGTTTCCTCCTTTGTACCTCGCTTGGCTTCTCTCCATCCTGAAGATAAGACATACCATGAGCATTTATGGGGGGTATGTGTGCGTGTGTGCGTGTGTGTGTGTGTGTGTGTGGCATTAATTTTTTAAAGTGATTGCAATTTAGTTTGAAAATTTGTACTGAAGTGAATAAAAGGGTATTCTAAGAAGTTAAAGGAATACAATTAAGGAAAGAAACATATGCCTGGATTATTCTTTTTCTTTTCTCTTTTTTTTTTTTTTTTTTGAGAACCTGGGAAATACTGTGTGGACCCATCCGTGCATTTATGCACTTGCATGGTGGCCATTCTCTGAACTTTTGGTTTTCTCTTCCAGAAAAATGTGGCTGGGTAGGTGGGCACTGAATGCCTTATAGAACTGACACAGATGATAGGGCTTTTTTTTTTTATTTAGTGTTTATTTATTTTGAGAGAAAGAGCAGGGGAGAGGCAGAGAGGGAGGGAGACAGAATCCCAAGCAGGCTCTGCACATCAGGCACAGAGCCCGATGTGGGGCTTGAACCCACGAACTGCGAGATCGTGACCTCTGCCAAAATCAAGAGTCGGACACCCAACCGACTGAACCACCCACGTGCCCCGAAGATCGTGCGTTTTTGGTTGTTTATTCTGTATTCCAGAAAGGATCAGAGGTATCGTGAGACTGTAACTTAATAAAACAGAGAAATGCGTAAAGAAAGTCAGGGTTACGGAACATAGAACCTGTGATAAAACGGCGAGAACGAGGAAAGCTTCTCGAAGTCACCGTAGTTACTGAGGTTGACCTGTAGATTTCATTCTGCATTTCCTGGTGAAATCACAGTCCCATCGTAATGGTAAGCATTGCGTGCAATATGAATATTTAATTCTCCCTACAGCACCATGAGATAGGACACTGTTGAATACGCAGGTGAGAAGACTGAAGATCCAAGTGTTATGAAAAGTGGCAGAACCAAAATTTGGCCTGGCCCGTTTGCTTCCCTGCCCTGAGTTCCTAACGGCTGCATAGAACCGTCTCTAAAATCTCTCTGTCCGTGAGAAGGAAACACCACCCTAGGGGGACCAAACTTCTGCCTCTCCGTTCTTAAAAAAATAAGAAAGGACACTTGGTGACAGTATTAGAAGAATGTCCTACATGACTTCCATGGAGGAAACCTATATAGATTTCTAAGGCATCTCTCGGCCGCAAGCCAGAGCAAAAATACCCAAGAACAGCTCCTGCCGAGAACTGCGTAGAGCGAATCTTCTTGAAGCAGGTGGTGAGGAAGAAGCTCGTGGGCAGACGTATTGGCCCAAGGACCTTCTCTAGCGCACCAGCTTGCTCCAGGGATTAAGCTGAGCCCGTGAGAGAGGAGAGAAGATGCCAGTGTCGTGTGTGCATCAGGCGACGCGGGGGATGTGCTCCCACCACACGACACGATAGGAAAGGGGGCGAACGGTCAGGCGGCTCTTGGTCCCGGTTTGCCCAGGACAGTCCTGATTTACACCAGAATTATTGATGGTGTTCTGCTCTCTTAATACTGTCCAGGCTGGATGATAGCCACACCACGTAATTTCTAGAAAGGGCTGGTGGTGATGACTGTAAAGTTTACAGAATTTCCTCCTTTTTAAGTCCATTTCCTGCAAATTCCAATTGCTTTTTTTGCCTAGAGAAGAAAACAAAGAGCACATAAATGGAAAGTATGTCATATCTAAATCAGACTGTAGGTCCACACCATAATACAGGCCTCTTCAACTAGCTTTTTAAAAATGACACTCGATGGCTCAGTTAAAATGACAGTGGATGGCTGTCATTTAAAAATGACACTGTCATTTAAAAATGTCATTTAAAAATGTCATTTAAAAATGTCATTTAAAAATGACACTGGATGGCTCAGTTGGTTAGGTGTCTGACTCTTGGTTTCGGCTCAAGTCATGATCTCATTTTCGTGGGTTCGAGCCCCACGTCGGGCTCCGTGCTGACAGTGCAAAGCCTGCTTGGGATTCTCTCAATCCCCCTCTCTCTCTCTCCCCCCTCCCTCCCCCTCCCCCACTTGTGCTGTTTCCATCTCTCAAAATCAATAAACTTAAAAAAGAACTGACACTCGATGTCGACGTTTTCTCGTAAATTGGAGAAGATGCATAAGGCCAACTGACTCGTTTGGACGTTTCTGGCGACAATGGTGTAGTCATTGTTCTGAATGACTGCTGTCAGGAGGGAGTTGGGCTTAGAGATCCCCTTTGATTCTCCAACAGAGAGCACGGTGTAGAATCCATGCCACACGTCAGGAATACACACTGAAGGGAGTCTGCTCACTTACGGAGTCGAACCTGCGAGCCCAAAGTCACTTGGCGAAGGTGAACGTCAGAGAAGCTTACCTTCTTATCGGAAAGTCAGATTCAGTGTGATCCAGGTTTTAAGTTGGCGGCTGGAGAAAGTTCATTAGCAAATTTTAAAAAATCTCCGTAATAGAAAACACCTCAGTCTTCTGATAGTCTTTGTCTGGTAACAGAATCGAATGAAAAATGTCACCTGGTGGACTCTAAGCTTGGGCAAGTCACGGAATTAACCTTGCCCCACTGCCCCTTCCCCTCAGGGAGGGATCCTAATTCCAGCCTTGTTCATCTCACGCCGTTGTGGTGCGGGTAACAATGGGGTCAGCAGAATCATGCAAATACATGTGCATTGTTGGGGAGAAGGTTTAAAACTCTAGAAAAACGAGTAGTTACTTGTAGGACTTCCACCTGTTTTCAAATTTTGCTTTACAATACAAATATTTCAGCACTTACAGGCAATGACAAAAAAGAAATTCAGAGGGGCGCCCGGGCGGCTCAGTCAGTTACATATCTGACCGTTGAATTCAGCTCAGGTCGTGATCTCACAGTTTGGGGGATGGAGCCCTGCATCAGGCTCTGCACTGGCTGCACAGAGCCTGCTTGGGATTCTCTGTCTCTCTCTGTCTCTCTCTCTGCCCCTCCCCCCACTGCTCGCCCGCTCTCTTTCTCTCTCTCTCAAAATAAACTTAAAAAAATTTTTACATTAGTTTCTAGGGATAGGGAGAAAGAAGCAAAACACTTGGAAAGTAAGACAGCAGAGAGTGGATGTTACGTGTTTCCATTATCAGGGTCACGTTGGTAGGACCACCCTGCGGCATGTCACGGAATCCTTCCTCCTGCTGCCCTCAGGACACGTTGATGGGGAATGTTGTCCCTGTAGAGGACTGTGCTGGTTGCCAGGGTTACTAACAGGTGGGTGACATGCTCTCCGTTCTCTTAGGGTCACGTTGAGGGGACGGCAGCTCACACGTGTAAGGACACTGAGTGCTACCAGGGGTACGGTCTACACATGTAACGCTGAGTGCACCTGCCAGCCGGGTACCGCGCGGGACCCCAAGGTGCAGCGGGAACACCGTGGGAGGGACATTGCTGGGTGATGCGGGAGCACAAAGAGGAGAACCTGATCCAGACCGCAGAGCTCCGGGGTGACTTAAGGGGGGCGCGAGGACGTCCGGGGTGACTTAGCAGAGGCACAAGGACGCCCGGGGTGACTTAGCAGAGGCGCAAGGACGTCCGGGGTGACTTAGCAGAGGCACAAGGACGCCCGGGGTGACTTAGCAGAGGCGCAAGGACGTCCGGGGTGACTTAGCAGAGGCGCGAGGACGTCTGGGGTGACTTAGTGGAGGCACGAGGACATCTGGGGTGACTTAGGGGAGGCACGAGGACGTCCGGGGTGACTTAGCAGAGGTGCGAGGACGTCCAGGGTGACTTGGGGGAGGCCCGAGGTGAGAACCAGAGGGTGAGGAGGAGCTAAGCCAGCGTGTCCTTTTCCAAGTTCTTTCCGTTCCTTCCCCCTCCGACCACTCCTTTGTTGGTGGCCACTGACCTCCTCATCCCGTCTGCAATCTACAGACACTGCCCTCTGCCCTGTCTGTACCTCCAGCCCAGACCGCTCTTCTGAGCCAAGGCCTTTGAAAATCTCTTTTGGGGTCCTCTATGGGTATCTCCGATTCCTTAAGTATATATCCCAGCGCACGGCTCCCCCCCTCCCACACGGCTTTTTGTTAACCAAGGTTCCGAAGTCAGGTGCCTGTAAGTCACTCTAGACTCCCTGTCTGGTCCCCCTCATCCGGTTGTGGAATAGACCATGTCTGTCCAGCCCCCTAAGTCACCCTGAAATGTGCCCTCTCACCCCCCCCCCCCGGTGTCAGAGCACCCCCGGCTTGCCTGGGTTCTTAGAACGACGCCCCAGCTGCTCTCCCTGCCCGTTCGCCAGCCCTCTTTCCGTCTGTCTTCCCCAGGCTTTCCTTACATGATCACATTGGTCTCTGGCTTCAAACCTTTGGGGAGAGTCTTCTAAATATATTTAAGAAGAAATACTTGTTTTCCGTGCTTTACTATGTCTTACATGTAAGGCCTTTGAGGATCTGATCCTTCCTGGTCCTTCCAGCCTCCTCCTCTGACTGTGCGCATCTTTCTTCTTCTTCTCCTTCGTCTCCTTCTCTTCTTCCTCCTCCTGCTCCCTCTCCTAATGTTTATTTATTTTCAGAGAGAGAGAGAGAGAGAGAGAGAGAGAGAGAGAGAACAAGCGGGGGAGGGACAGAGGGAGAGAGAGAATCCCAAGCATACTCCACATTGTCAGCACGGAGCCTGACGCCAGGCTCAAACTCACAACTGAGATCGTGACCTGAGCTGAAACCAAGAGTCGGACGCTTAACCGACTGAGCCACCCGGGCGCCCCTCTGCTCACCTTTTCTCATTTATCCCTTGGTGTTGAGACCGGATGGGCCCGCTGGTGTTTTCACCGAAGCACCATGCTCCCTCTTGTCCCACTGGGTGTGCTCCCCTGGTCCACTCATTGCCCGGGCAGGTTTTGTGCCAAGCACTCCTTCCTCTGGAAGGGGAAGCTACGCCCGTAGTCCAGTGGGGCAGGTGGGGTTAGGTGTTTGTCCTGGGGCTCGCCCTCTTCTTCGTTTATGCCCCTGTCCTAGCCCCACACAGCCCTCTGCAAACCCTTTCCTTGGGCCCCTTGCTCCATTACGTTGTGTGTTCTTCTGGGACAAAGATGGAGTCTGCCCTCTGTTTATCTCCAGTCCCCAAGATCGTTTATAGAGAGCAGTTTCCTCAGTGCCTAACGTGTGCTCGGCACTATTTTTAATGCCACGACCCGGCAGGGAACGAAGCAGACAGCCATCCTTGATGTCACGGAGCATGCGCTCCGGCCATCACATCCGGCAGACCGCTGATGCTTCATGAGGGATGCGTGGACGGACAGAGGGACAGATGTTAGAGAAGCGGAAATGACCTCCCAAGGGGAGGAAGGACAGAAGCGAAGACTCTGAGACGGGTACACGGTGCACGGTGTCAAGGGGATGAGGAAGTCATCGGGACAGGCAGAGGAGTGCAAAATCTGTGTTTAAGGATAAAAATAAATGACTTGGCCAGACTCAGAGGGAAGGATTTGAAGGAGCAAAGTAAGGAAGCAGAGCCAGGAAGGAGGCCGAGAAAACGTGCCTGCCCCACCATTGTGACACGGGCTGTGCTGTAGGGATTGGACCGTGGTCCGTGTCGTTTGGGGAGCTCTTAAGCAGCTCAGGACAAGAAAAAGAAATAACAGGCCTGTGTATTGGGAAAGAAGAAATGAATTCTTCATTCACAGACCGTGTGATAGTTTGCCCGGAAAACTCAAACAAACCTACAAAAAAGCTACTAGAACCAGTAAGTGGATATAGCAAGGGCACAAGGTACAAGGTCAGGATGCAGAATGCAACTGCAGGAAGCGAGGCAAAGAGTTCTTAGAGGAAACGCACAAAAGCAACAAAACCAAAAGGCACAAAAAGCACGAACCGTAAATGAAGTCATAGGTAAGTTAGACTTCACCGAAATAAAAATCGCTGCTCTCCCAGAAACACTTCTGAAAACGACCGGACGGGCCAAAGAGTGGGAGAAAATATTCGCAAAGCATGGACCTCACGAAGGACTTGTGGCCAGAGTACGTACAAAATCCCTAAAGCCCGGTGACAAGAAAATAGCTCAACCAAAAAATGGACAAAACGTTTTTATAGTTTTTTGGTTTTTTACGTTTATTTATTTTTGAGACAGAGAGAGACAGAGCACGAATGGGGGAAGGTCAGAGAGAGGGAGACACAGAATCGGAAACAGGCTCCAGGCTCTGAGCGGTCAGCACAGAGCCCGACGCGGGGCTCGAACTCACGAACCGCGAGATGGTGACCTGAGCCGAAGTCGGCCGCTCAACCGACTGAGCCACCCAGGCGCCCCTGGACAAAACATTTTTAAACAGACATTTCACTAAAGAGGAAGTCTGCATATCAAATAAACACACAAAACGGTTTTCATTATCACCAGTTCACTGGGGGAAATGCAAATTAAAGCCACAGTGGGACATCACTGCACACCTATTAAAACAGTTAACATTTATTTTTTTTAATATGAAATTTATCGTCACATTGGTTTCCATACAACACCCAGTGCCCATCCCAACAGGTGCCCTCCTCAGTGCCCATCACCCACCCTCCCCTCCCTCCCACCCCCCATCAACCCTCAGTTTGTTCTCTGTTTTTAAGAGTCTCTTATGGTTTGCCTCCCTCCCTCTCTAACTTTTTTCCCCCTTCCCCTCCCCCATGGTCTTCTGTTAAGTTTCTCAGGATCCACATAAGAGTGAAAACATATGGTATCTGTCTTTCTCTGTGTGACTTATTTCACTTAGCATCACACTCTCCAGTTCCATCCACGTTGCTACAAAAAGGCCAGATTTCATTCTTTCTCATTGCCACATAGTATTCCATTGTGTCTATAAACCACAATTTCTTTATCCATTCGTCAGTTGATGGACATTTAGGCTCTTTCCATAATTTGGCTACTGTTGAAAGCACCGCTATAAACATTGGGGTACGAGTGCCCTTATGCATCAGCACTCCTGTCTCCCTTGGGTAAATTCCTAGCAGTGCTATTGCTGGGTCATAGGGTAGATCTAGTTTTAGTTTTTTGAGGAACCTCCACTCTGTTTTCCAGAGCGGCTGCAAAACAGTTAACATTTCTAAAACAATAATACCAAGTGCTGGCAAGGATGTGGAGTGGCCTGAATACAAAATGATGCCGTTACTTTTGTGAAAACAGTTTGGCAGATTCCTATGAAGTCACACAAGATTTACCATATCTATAACCCCAGTCCCATGTGTCTCTGGAAATGTATGTCCATACAAAGATCTGTACGTGAATACTTACAAGTTTAATTCATTATTACCGAAAACAACCTAAATGTCCTTCAGCTGGTGAGTATATACACATAAAATGACATGGGCACATTTCAGAAGCATTGTAAGTGAGAGCAGACAGACCCAAAAGGTTACATACTGTGCCACCCCGTGTAGGTGATATTTTGGAAAGCCAAAACTCTGGGGACAGAAATCAGATCAATGGCTACTAGAAATCGGGGGTGAAGGAAAGGGAATGGAGTACAGAGGAGCATGAAGGAACTTTGTGAGGTGACAGAAATATTCTATATCTTTTTTTATGTTTTGAGAGAGAGTCAGTGGGGGAGAGGGACAGAGGGAGGGAAAGAGAGAGAGGATCTTAAGCAGGCTCCACACTCACCCGAGAGCCCGACGCGGGGCTTGATCTCATTTCCGTGAGATCGTGACCTGAGCCAAAATCGAGTCAGACACTTAACCACGTGAGCCCCCCGGACACCCCAGAAATAGTCTATATCTTGATCATGGTGGCGCTCACACCGTTGTGTATCTTTTTCAGAGCTCAGAACTCACTGTACTCTCAAAATGTGTGAATTTCACTGCGTGCACGACTAGTGGGTTTTCAGGGCGCTTGGTTTTCCCTGGGACCACGTTGACGTAGCCTGCAGAGCATGAGCGTTTGGGGTCGGTCTGCCTGGACTCAGAATCCAGCTGCTTTTTCTGCTCCCCCAGGCGGGAGCGTGTTAGGAGACGGCTGTGTCCTCTTCTCTTAAGCTGGGGCGCTTACCTCTTGGGCGTAGGTGAGGCTGCGACCCTTCTGCTACAGCAGTGAATGACAGTGCGGTCCTCACTGTGGTGGCTCCTACTTTTTTCAACAGCCCCGGGCCGAGCATCTCCGGGTGTTAGGGTCCAGCTCAGCGCTGGAATACGGTTGACGTGACCCGGCTCCGGCCCTCCTTACTGTCCTGTCGGGGAGGTACAGAGTAAACCAGTGAGCCAAATAAAGTTTCAGAGGTCCCTCTCGATGGCCGTCAGTTGTCCAGAGAAAACAAGGAACCGGATAATATAGAGCCAACTGGCGGAGACCGCTTGAGGAGGAGGTACAGAGACACCTGAGGAGGTGGGGTATGCGCTGAGCCCCGGAGGTTGAGGATGCAGGGAAGGGGGCAGCGTGGGCAGAGGGAACAGCAGGTGCAGAGCCCAGGCGGTCAGGGTGTGCCCGACCCAGTGAAGAGAACGGGGGCCGCAGTGGCCAGAAGGAGCACAGTGGGAGGAGATGAGGTCACGAGGGCGCCGCAGTGACAAGTCTGGCTCAGAGGCGGTGTGCATCCGGAAGCCAGACGTGAGTCGTAAGCCTGGGGTCTCTGCGGTCACACTGATGTTTGTGAGGGAAGTCTTCAGAATGTACCGTAGCGTCACGGGAGCGAGCAGAGGCCTGGGACCAGTCCAGGGTGAGCTGACGATGGCTTAGACCAGGGCGGTCACAGTGCGGGGGGGGGGGGGGGGGGGGCAACCCAGAACTCAGACTGGCCACCACCGCCCACAAGGTCACTTAAATTGTGTCCGCTTTTCAAAGCCGTTGCCGCTTCCTGTGGGTCACGGATCTCCCGCAGAAAACCCCGCCGATCCCTGCCACCCTGCCTTTGCGCCTCCCGTTCCTTTCCACCTGTCTTCTCGAGTTTTCTCGAGACCTCCCTTAAGGAAGGTCTCCGCCGTCTACACGTATCTGCACCTTTCTTACACTCCGCAGCTCTTTGTACGGGTAGCACGTGATTCGTCAGGAGCAGGCAGTGTAGCAAAGCAGTCGTCAGCCCCGCCCCTCCCAAGAAGCAGCAGCCCCACCGTCCAGCGGAGCGCCCCCAACCGTCACGGCAAAGATACGTGACTGTGCAGTCCGGTTGCCAGCGCTGGACATCGAGACACAGCAGAGTGGACCCTGCCGGCAGACAGGCCCCTTTAGGACCCCCCGTCTCTCCTCCACCGGAGTCCTAAAGGCGGAATGGCATGAACGCCCAGCCATCCAGATACAGACTTTCCCCTCGTTCCCTCTTTTGATTTACCTCCGGGATTTTTTGTGGATGTGGTCGTTATTTCCCAGAACTGTACATGCCTAACCTTGCATGCACTTTATGGATCACTGCAGGGGATTTCAAAGGATAATCTTGAGCCTGATGTATTTTCACCTCAGGGATGAGCTACATAAAGTAAATAAACTCCAACTCCACTCTGTTTCAAGACAGTGAACGTGCAGATTGATTTCCAGCCTCCCTGCCGCTCGCCTTGCTGTTTAGCGAGCGGCCACTGCAGCTTTCTCTGTATCGTTTCCCGTGATGGAGAAAGTGACATTGACTGTGTTTAATAAACAAGGAATAGTAAGATAATTGTTTTCGAAATAGCCGGTTACAGGATAAACATCCCCTTTACATTTCAGGCAACAGAAATTTTGTGCACTTTTGTTGAGAATCAAAGACAAAAATCCTTACAACTAAAATGCCACTTAGTGAGAATAAAAATCTACAAAATTACATTATTAGTTATTTCAGTTTCCCAAGGAGAATACAGATGACAGTACTTCTAAGTGCCTCTTTGTTGCCTACATAAAATGACAATTCGGTAAATCTAAGGCATCACTTACCATTAAAGGAAGACAGTCTTTCATATCAACTCTCAGAGAAATCCTGCTTTTCCTGTTTTCCTCACCAGTGGAAGGAAAGATGACTTTTTTTTTTTTTTTAATACTAAGATGACCTTTAAATTCGTCCTGGCTCTCGAAGGCACCCAAGAAGTGATGATGCCGATGGTTGGAGTGAGCTGTGACCATACAATAATTGCAGGTGGTTAATAGAAACATCCTATTGTAGCTTCTGTTTACCAAATGGAAGCATTTGACCCCATGGCTTTCTGCTTTTTACTTTAGCCCTGGGGCCTTCATGGTAGAATTATTTATCAGCGTCTTTAATGGCTTGGGGGAGCCACTTGATGAATTTGAGCCCATTGTACCTCACATCACTTAGGAAGCATCCAGATGCACGTGGGCTAAACTCAAGAGTCCTGGCGCATTTGGCCAAAGAGCTCTGGACAGCTACTTTTGCACCCGAAGATGTCTGCAGAGAATGGCCCCGGAGGGTCCGAATGGCGCTATCGTGACCTCCGGTACTGGCGCCTCGCCAGAGTTTGTCCCTGTTAACTCGGAGCCAGACCCGATGCCTCTGTTCCCCTGAGGCTGCGTGTCAACACAGCTATGTCACAGCCCTAGGGCTCCACGTGTCGGTGAGGAACTTGTCACAGGCAGAATGGAGAAGTGCCATACCTCTGAGCCTCCTGTTGCCCTGCTGTGTTTCCATCCTCGCTGGTAACTGTCTTCCTTCCTCCTCTTACAGATCACACGTATCCAACGCCCTTGAACTCCTTCCATTCACCAGACATCCCTGGCTACCTGCAACATTGGTTCTCATCAGATAAAATGGATTTGGGGGCGCCCGGGTGGCTCAGTCGGTTAAGCGTCTGACTTTGGCTCAGGTCATGATCCCGCGGTTGGTGGGTTCGAGCCCCGCATCGGGCTCTGTGCTGACAGCTCGGAGCCCTGGAGCCTGCTTCGGATGCTGTGTCTCCCTCTCTCTCTCTGCCCCTCCCCTGCTTACATTCTGTCTCTGTCTCTCAAAAATGAATGAATGGTAAAAAAAAAAAAAATGTTTTTTTAATGGATTTGGTAGTTTTAGGATGAGCCAAGGTGAGGGGTCAGAGGGACAGGGGTGAATGTCCCTAGTAGTTCTTCCTAAGATACACCTCACTTCTGTTTCAGAGGACCACATGTTTTTCCATAGCAGATAAGAGCTGCTGGAATCTGGCACCTGATGTTGGCAGTTGTTGGGGGCCCGTTTCTACCCGTTTCTACCTATGGTCCCCAAGCCCAGAGACCCTCAGGCTCGCCTGAGAACAGGCACAGACTCCCCTAAGGGTGTCCTTCGTGCCTCTTCCAGCCCCACCACCCCACTGGGGCCCTTTCTTCTGACTTAGTATTTGGACAAGTGGTCCCTCTGTCTTAGAGAAGAGTCTGCTGAATGAGCAGCTGCATCCGGTTTTTCTCTTGTTCTCCTTACCGCCAGACTTCTGGAAAGGATGGCCCCCTCAGCGCTTCGGTCACGGTTTAGCTTCCTCCCGCACCGTCCACCTCTGCTTTCCTCTGTACGTGAACTTCATTTTTCCCTCGCGGCCCACTGGCTCTTCCGATCCCACTTTTGCTTAAACGGACTCATCGTCCAAATGGCAGCCTCAGCCTCGGCCCCCTGGTCTCCCAGCTGAGTCCTCTGGCCCAGTTCCCAAGCCTCGTGAGAGGAAACGGGACTGCCCACGCTTGGGCCCGACATTTCATCCCTGGTCCGGTCAAGGGAAGGGGGTGCAGGGTGGGGGTGGGGTCGCACGAAGGACCCGAGGCTGCCCCTCCCAGGGCTCCTTCCGCTGCACTCGAGCTTCCTCTTGGCCAGGTATGTGTCTCGGGCCCCCGTTCTGCTTTGTGACTTTCTAGCCGTGACCCACCTCCCCCACCCCCAGTGCACAAATTCTTGCGGCCAGGATCTTAACTTTAACATTGAGCGCGTCTTGTATTTTGCCTCACCTGTGGAGCGCGTCCTCCCGTGCTGTCCTGTTCTTGACCACTCTTCTGCAGGAGTGTCCCTGCTCCTGTCTAAGCCAGAGTTTTCCGCCGTAGGTTCTCTTTGTTCGTGGACAAGAGAGAGATACTGACACCTTTAATCCAACATCTTTACCTGTTTTGAGGTCCTTCAGACTTGTATCTTCAACATGTATTTTTTTTTTTAAGTAATAACCTTTTCCCTGCTCTATCCTAACAAAAAGGAATCGTTCTTAAGAACGTAAAGGTCTGCTGTTGCTTCCGGATTATTTTATTTTTTTTTATTTTTATTTTTTTTTAGTTTTTTTTTCAACGTTTATTTATTTTTGGGACAGAGAGAGACAGAGCATGAACGGGGGAGGGGCAGAGAGAGAAGGAGACACAGAATCAGAAACAGGCTCCAGGCTCCAGGCTCCGAGCCATCAGCCCAGAGCCCGACGCGGGGCTCGAACTCACGGACCGCGAGATCGTGACCTGGCTGAAGTCGGACGCTTAACCGACTGCGCCACCCAGGCGCCCCATCCTTCCGGATTATTTTAAAATTAAGGAATCCCTTTGTCGAATTCAGTTCATTGAGAATGCGTTGATTACCCATCATGTTCCGAGTACCTCCAGTTCTGTTTTCGCAAGGCTCCAAAGGCTTATAATTGGGGTGAAAAATTAGCCAGATGCTCAAAAGCCTTCGCAGATGGACGAGACAGTCCCATCAGTACGCACTGGGTGGACCGAGGGAGTCGGGACAAGCGAGACGTCCCCTGGGGGATCAGGGAAAGGGGACGTGGGTCAGGGCGGCCTGGCCAGTGCGGCAGCTTCCTGAAGAAGAGGGCCTGGTTATTTTTGTGGGCTGCAGGCGGGAGAGATGGAAACAGCAGAGCAGGGAGAGAGGTTATTGAGAGAGGACAAATTAACGCACTCGGGGTCGGGGGCCGCCAATGCCCGGTGTTTAAATAAATGACGAAGATTGAGTTTTCGAAGCCAAATGAATGGATTGTGTAGCTGGCATGATTAACTTAAAGAACAGGGTTTAGCTTAAGCATTATAGGGATTTGCAGGAGACATTTTTCAAATTTACTGAAGGTTTTACCAGTAAGCACTTAAGCGAATGTAAACAGTTTGCAGGCTGCAGGGGAGCTGTGAAGACTGTTCATCATCCCGTCACCCTGGTCCAGCAGACAAGTACCCAGACCGGGCTGACGCCCCACAGAGTTTCCAAGGATTGTTATGATTAGTCTCTTGGCGTGTATATACTGCAAATGTAATAAGAACATAAACATTTTATAAGTATAGGAGGTTTTTTTTTTTTTTCTTAGTGCTAACTAGTCATTCGAAATGGCAGGAACGACAAATTCGGTCTCAGTAAGAGTGGTGCCAGTGTGGAGAATTTTGGTCTTAAAATCGTTCGACATTACGAACCGCACAGTATGAAGCATCCACAAAAAAGTTGAGCGTGTATCATCACGCTTAGTCACGACAGTGGGTGAGAGAGAGGAACGCTGGGGGGTCTTCTAGAAGTGAACGTTCCTTTCTCTCATGGTCATAAGCAACATGAAAGCATTTATGGTTCTTCTTTTTTTTTTTAACGTTTATTATTTATTTTGAGAGAGAGAGAGAGAGAGAGAGAGAGAGAGAATCACAAGTCCCAAGCAGCCTCCGTGCTGTCAGCGCAGAGCCCGACGCGGGGCTTGAACTCATGAACTGTGAGGTCATGACCTGAGCCGAAATCCAGAGTCGGACACTCAACTGACTGAGCCACCCAGGCGCCCCTACGATTGTTCCGAAGCATCGTGAGTTGTGAACACTTCTTGTGAGCGGTGCTGGGGATGGGGGGTCCTTCAGCTCTCACGTCCCATCTTATAACCAAAAAAATACTCAGATATTCTAGTAAATATTAGTATGAAGGGTAACGCATCCACTTGAGCGGCAAGTCACAGGAGCAGACACCCGACACCTTTCATTCATGACCTGGAGTCCGTGAGTCACACGCCCTATCGCCTTCTCTCTCTCTCTTCTCCATCAGATGAGGTGACAACATTTGGCCATGAAACGCCATTCCCGTCGACTGGTGGTAGTGTTTGTTCTGTCTTGCGCGTGGTTTGTAAAGGTCTGTTTGAGCCGGCGTTTGGGGCAGCTGCCTTGGATGCAGGGAACAGAAAGATGAGTGGCACAGGGTAGAGGCCCTGAACCAGGTAGGACGTGGCGGGCGGCCGGGGAGGGCACCAGAGCCGTCCGTGTCAGGACTGAGCCGTGCTGCTCTCACGAGGGTATGCAGGCCACCCGAGGGCTGGGGGTGGGGGGCGGGAGCAGGAAGGAGAGAAGGCTGAGGGAGGATGTTCTTGTGGGACTTGTTCTGATGTCCGGGCCGAATCTTAGAGGATGGGAAAGAAATAAGCACACGGAAGACGAAGACAGTATGGGGCGGAGCGGGGGGTCAGCTCCGGGGCCGTGGTGTGATCCGTACCTCAGAGATCTTTCACCTGGACCGTAGATTGCAAGACAGCGGCCAACAGGCCCAATCCTGAAGAGGCCTTTTTGTCGTTGTTGTTTGGCCTGCTGGGCTTTTCTACCGTTGCCAGCACTTGAAAATAGAAAATGTAACAAAGCCCCAGGTTTCTGGGCTTTTTAGCACATTCCCACATGGGATCGGCCAGTCAGGCCCGAGGAGCGGTTCTCCGCTGTTCATCACTTGGGCTTTCACCCCTGTAGATCGCCAGCCTGGTCCCCCTGGGTATCCGTCCGAGCAGGCCCTGCAGGAGGTGAGGTCACCTGCGTCTGTACCTTCGTCTGCGGGTAGCCTGTACCCCCAAGGTGCTCCGCAAAGCTGCAGGGATGGGTGGTTTTACTTCCCAGATTCTCTTTTTATAAACTGTGGGTTTTTTTAAAGCTTTTCAGAGCCGCCTTAAAATTCATTCACCCTAACTGTATGTAGGTGAACAACACGGCTTTCTTAAATGGAATCCTATAAATTAAAAAGGGAGGGGGTAAGAGGAGCGCCTGGGTGGCTCAGTCGGTTGAGCATCTGACTCTTGATTTCGGCTCAGGTCATGATCTCACGGTTCGTGGGTTCGAGCCCCAACTCGGGCTCTGTGCTCCGGGTGCAGAGCCTGCTTGGGATTCTCTCTTTTCCCTTCCCTTTCTCTCTTGCCCCTCCCTGGCTCACTCACATGCTCTCTCTCGCTCTCTCTCTCTCTCTCTCTCAAAATAAATGGATAAACTTTAAAAAAAAAAAAAAAAAAAAGAGTGGGGTAAGAAAATTAAACCATCTGGCTCCACCAGGAAACTGGAAAGATATCGAAGGTGCTATGGGAGCCTGGGGGGGAATAGAGTTCGGGAATTTGAAAAATACACTGATTTGGGACCCCAGCACTAGAAACGTGGTTTCCATGGATGGGATCAAACAACAGGAATCTCTTCTCGCTGAGAATTCCAGTCTTTCTACAGATAGCTTCTCCTCAATTTAAACTGAATTGACGTAGCATAATACTCAAGAGTCCGCGTTTTGCTTTATCCCTGAATTACAAGGCCCCATCTCAGAGGTCAACACCGAGTAAGGCTCATCTTCACTTTTCTTCCAGACTCCACCCTCCCACCCCTGCCTGTCTTTTCCCACCTCCCTCCTACGTCAGTAAGATTCTTTCTGCTGACTTTCAAAACTCATTCAGCTCAGACCTGCTTTGTTTTCCTCCCTGGAGAAGAAAAAAAAAAAAAAAAGCTTTTCTCAATATAATGCTGCAGCCCCGTGTTCTGAGCCGAGTCATTGCCCAAAACACCTGCTTATTCTTGAATTTCTCTTAATTTAAAAAAAAAAAATTTTAACGTTTCTTACTTATTTTTGAGAGCAGGGGACATAGAGCACAAGCAGGGAAGGGACAGACAGAGAGGGGGAGACACAGGATCCAAAACAGGCTCCAGGCTCCGAGCTGTCAGCACAGATCACAACGCGGGGCTCGAACCCACAGGATGTGAGATCATGACCTGAGCCGAAGTCAGATGCCCAACCAACTGAGCCACCCAGGTGCCCCTTAAATGTTTTTAAATTCTCTTTTAAAATACATCTTGCTGGGGCTCCTGGGTGGCTCAGACAGTTAAGCGCCCAACTCTTGATTTTGGTTCAGGTCATGATCTCACAGTTCGTGAGTTCGAGCTCTGCATCAGGCTCTGTGCTGACAGTGCGGAGCCTGCTTGGGATTCACTCTCTCTCCCTTTCTCTGCCCCTCCCCCCATCAAGAATAAATAATTCCATTTAAAAAATAAATAAACAGGGGCGCCTGGGTGGCTCAGCTGGTTAAGCGTCTGACGTCGGCTCAGGTCATGATCTCACGGTTCGTGGGTTCGAGCCCTGCATCAGGCTCCGCTGACAGCTCAGAGCCTGGAGCCTGCTTCTGATTCTGTGTCTCCCTCTGTCTCTGCCCCTCCCCTGCTCATGCTTTGTCTCTCTCTGTCTCTCAAAAATAAATGCTAAAAAAAAAATTTTTTTTAATTTTAAATAAAATAAATAAAATATATCTTGCATCCACATTTGCTTTACCTGTTCCTTAAATTCTGACTTTTCCTTATTCCTCTCCTACCTTGCAATATCTGCAACTTGAGTCTTGTTGAGAAATAGAAAACCCCTGGAGAAGATTTTGGGGACACGTTGTCAAAGCAGTTATCTGGAGGGGCTTACCCCCAAAAGCTCAGGTCAGAGCTCAAATGTGGGATTCATCCAGGAAATGAAAGCTAAATTAGCTTGGTTTGATGAAGCTTTGGGGTTTTCTTTTGTGTTAAAGGAAATTTTATTTTGTAATTTAAAAATCATTTATTCTGGAAGAAAAGCCAAGAAGTATGAGATTAACTTTTGTATAAACCAATTACCTATAGAGCTGCTTACAATGTAAAGCTTTCTGGATTTAATGTCACATTTCGCAGACCTCTCTGACACATTACTTAAACAGAAAGACCACATTTCTCCCGTTAGTTATTTCAAAGTCACGTAATGTGGATTATGTTTATTAAGTGCAATAAATAGTCATCAAATTAGAGCTTGCGTATTTTTTTTTACCTCCTTTGTTCCTAATTTCTGCAGAAAATTCCACTTCGCTAGAGCTACTTAGGATTGGTGTTTAGTAAACGAAGGAGTACGGTATTTTAAAGGAAGAATAAATAATTCATAGGAATGTGTTGACAACCCCCACCCCCTGCCCCCCACCGTCCCCTGGTCTGTTGTTCCTTTTCTGGAGTAGCTCTGGGCAGGGAGGCCAGAAGGAGAAGCCTGCCTCTGTGCTGATGCTCAGTAGAGAGATGTCTCTATTTGAAATGTAATTCAGTTTCGGATACGAGTTTGGAAATAAATCACCATTCAGTCCGAGCGTGAGCCATCAACCTATTTGCCTGCGTGAGTGAAAGGACGTGAAAAAATCGTTTTAGTTCAACGGCTAGATTCTTTTCCTCGGCCACCGTCCTTCCTTCCCCACCCCACAGTGCTATTTGCCTTAGTCATCCCTTTATTCCATTTTACTGAAAGTTAGAAATCGTGCACAATACCATCACGCCCCATTCTTCTGCTCTTCAGATCTTTCCTATGCAAGTTCACTCCGGTGACCACCATTCACAGAGATATGAACCTTCTCTCCTTAACAAAGCCCATTACAGCCACTGCCCTAGCTACGTGAGAGCACCAGCATTAGGAAAAAAATAATGTTTCCCGTGTGATCCGTCTGCTTTTTCCTGATGCTGGTTTATTTTATTTTTACTTTTTTTTTTTTTTTTTTGTAATTTGATATAATAGAGTTAAATTCTTTTTTTTTTTTTTAATTTTTTTTTTCAACGTTTATTTATTTTTGGGACAGAGAGAGACAGAGCATGAACGGGGGAGGGGCAGAGACAGAGGGAGACACAGAATCGGAAACAGGCTCCAGGCTCTGAGCCATCAGCCCAGAGCCCGACGCGGGGCTCGAACTCACGGACCGTGAGATCGTGACCTGGCTGAAGTCGGACGCTTAACCGACTGCGCCACCCAGGCGCCCCTAGAGTTAAATTCTTAAAGTTACGATTGAGGGGCGCCTGGGTGGCGCAGTCGGTTGAGCGGCCGACTTCAGCTCAGGTCATGATCTCACACTCCATGAGTTCGAGCCCTGTGTCGGGCTCTGTGCTGACAGCTCGGAGCCTGGAGCCTGCTTCGGATCCTGTGTCTCCATCTCTCTGTGCCCCTCCCCTGTTCACGTTCTGTCTCTATCTCAAAAATAAATAACATTTAAATAAATAAAATAAAGTTACGATTGAAAATAAAAACATAAAGGGCGACTGGGTGGCTCAGTGGGTTAAGCGTCTGACTCTTGGTTTCAGCTCAGGTCACGATCTCACGGTTTCATGAGTTCGCGCCCCATATTAGGCTCTGTGCTGACAACATGGAGCTTGCTTAGGATTCTTTCTCTCCCTCTCTCTGCCCCTCCCCTGCTCAGTCACTCTCTCTCTCTCTCTCAAAAATGTAAATAAATGAAAATAAAAAAGTGTTGCCATTTTAATTACTATTAGGAAATGCTATGCAGCCATTACGCTTTTTATAATTTATAATTGAGGTGACGTTCTTGAACATGTCTACATTTGTCTTCGTATTCCAACACATATCCATATGTCTTCGTAAGTTCGAAAAGAGTAAACCACTGGAAACGATTTACTGAAAGTTTATCACCCCTTACCTCCAGCCCTACCTCCTATTTAAAGAACACTGCCATGGGGCGCCTGGGTGACTCAGTCGGTTAAGCGTCCGACTTCGGCTCAGGTCGCGAGCTCGCGGTCCGTAAGTTCAAGCCCCACGTCGGGCTCTGGGCTGATGGCTCAGAGCCTGGAGCCTGCTTCCGATTCTGTGCCTCCCTCTCTCTCTGCCCCTCCCCTGTTCATGCTCTGTCTCTCTCTGTCTCAAAAATAAATAAACGTTAAAAAAATAAAATAAAATAAAGAACGCTGCCTCATGTTGCCAGTTCTGGTTGTGGTTGATTTTACAGTTTGAGACCTGGTAGTACTTGTGTTTGTTTAACGTCCACCGTCCTTTTCAGAGTGAGCATCGCCGTCTGTTTCGCTCACTGCTGTATGCCCGCACTTAGCACAGTGGCTGACTAGATGACAGTGAGACATCTTAATAAACGAACGAATGCACGCTACGTGCTCTTTTAGTGGGCCCTGTGCCAAGTGCTTTATTTTGATTCTTCACTCTCATGTACCTCCCATTTGACCGATGAAGCAGCTAAGACCAACGGGTTAGCTACTTTGCTCAAGATCCTACAGCTCAGTGATAGAGCCCCTGCCCTCCCGGTGGTCTTGTTACTGAGGATTTTTGCATAAGCCAATTTGACTTGTGCTTCAGTCTTGCCGTCAAAACAGCCCTAACACGGGGGTGCCTGGAAGGCTCAGTCAGTTAGGCGTCCAACTCTTGATTTTGCCTCAGACCATGATGTCATGGTCGTGGGAATGACCCCTGCGTTGGGCTCCACGCTGAATGCAGAGCCCGCTTGGGATTCTTTCTGTCTCTCTCTCTCTCTCTCTGTCTGCCCCTGCTCCACTCATGCTCTCTCTCTCTCTCTCAAATACACATTTTAAAGAATAGCCCTAATACATCCCCTACTTCACAGCTGAGGAAACCAAGGATCAGAGAGGTTCGTTTGCCCACTTTTCAATCAGAACTGTTTCAAATCAGAACTTGAATCCAGACCACCTGATTGTTGTCAGCGATGCTTAGTTATGGTACTGTATGGAAACCCTATAATAATATAATAATAAGAAGAGAAATATTAAAGCCTTTTACAAACACTTTTGGCATGCAAATGTTCCAGGAGACACAACAGTTAGAGATAGTACAGCGAACCCCAGTGTTCCTGTCGCCCAGAATCCACAGGATTATCAAGACTCTGCCCCGCTTGCTTCGTCTCACCCTCATAAGGGCCAAAACGCTTAGCAGCGTGCCCAGACGAAATCAAGGTAGACGGAGCAGAGAGGCGGCTGGAGACACTGGCAGTTCCCCAGTGAACTGAATACCGAGCTAGGCTGCTGTCCTGAGTCCTTTCCACTTGGAATATGTCGAGACATATATCAAAAGACAGCGGGACCTACCCAGCCCAGCTGCACCCAGCATCGGAGGTGGGTGGAGGTGGAGGCCTTCTATAGGCGCAGGCTCCGTCGGCGTGGCCTCACGTAGGCCAGATGGGACCCGCACCACGTTGGTGATGGCGCAGCGGTGGGTCCCCGACTTCGGCAAGCCTGCCGATCGCCTGGATTCCCGACGAGCCCCTAGGTGATGCTGACGCTCTGGGCCCGGGGACCACATCTCGGTAGCACCCGGGACTCCATCGGGTCCTGCCTAGCCCTTTCTTCCAGTTTCGCCTCTAGAAATCAGGCCTCAGAGCGGCACTCAAAATGGAAGCCACCTGCTGAGGAATTCAGAATGTAAAAGGAGCAAAAAGACTAATAATGGGGAAAAAATGTTTAATGAAATTTTAAATACAGAAGAAGTGATAAAAGGGAAAATAACTCCGTGTGTGTGCGTGTGTCTCCAGGTTTGGGATACTTTCCAAAACCCATCCAGGAATGGGAGAGAGCAGATGGGGGTTTTGGTCAAGGGCTGAGCGGTAGGATTAGGAGGACGAGTGTATCGAGTAATTGACCTAAAATAACAAGAAGTCGGTCTTTGACAAAATTGCCCTTCCAGGCTTTGAGATTTCGCTCGGACTTCTATGTGTACCAAGGCAGAAAATCATAGTGGTGTTTAACTGAGATGAGAAATGAACGCACTTGACTAATCTTTTTCTGCATCAGAAATAGATCTCTTTATTAAAACGGCTAAATTTTTAATTTGTTTCTAATGTTTATTTTTGAGAGAGAGAGAGCAAGTGGGAGAGGGGCAGAGAGAGAGAGACACGGAATCCGAAGCAGACTCCAGGCTCCCAGCTGTCAGCACAGAGCCCGACGTGGGGCTCGAACCCATAGATCGCGAGATCATGACCTAAGCAGAAGTCGGACGCTTAACCGACTGAGCCGCCCAGGCGCCCCTAAAAACGGCTAAATTGAAGCAGCTTTAATATCACCGTGATTTTTAAAGATTTCCTGGTTACGTCAAACTTTAAGAAAGAGCCCAGAGGTCACTTGGTACACGCTCGCTTCATCCCACAACCGTTATTCTTGCTAGCACTCTTCTAACTTGCAGTGGTGGTGTGGCTCACGCTTCTTTTTCCTCGAAAATGCCCGACGTGAACGGACAAGTGAATGCTTGTCCGTCTTTGCTGGTCATCACGGCAGGCAGCGAGGGCCTTGTGAGAAGCACGTCTGATCGTTCTCTTCCCCTGTGTAAAAAAGCAGAGAAAACCTCTTCTGTGCATCTGCCCAGAGGCAGTGTTCCCACGATGTCTCCGTGTGGCCTTCCCTCCCAGTGTTCTCTGACCCCTCCCGCCCCTCGTGCTGTGCCCACTGCCCGAATCACTCCTGTCTACCCTTCTGTCCCCTCTCCTGCCCGCCCAGCACTTCTTCCTACAAACCTCCCCCTGTCCAGCCCCCCAGCACCCACACACAGTGGCCCCAGATTGCCGGCCTCTTTAACTCTCACTTCAGCATAAGCGCCCCCCGGACAAGGACCGTGTCTGTCTTGCTCCCCACCTTATATCCTAGGTCCGACCTTGTATGTATGTATGTAAATGTAGTGTTTCCCCAGTGTTTTCATCTCAGGTAATGCCGGAGGAACTTAGGCTATTTCTACCTCGGGGTAAACCAAAGGAGCTTTTAAACCCTCAGGCTGCTGCTCCCAGCGGAAGGCAACAGCCTAAAGACTCCAGCCCCCACCCCCCCTCCCCCCACCCCAGGCTCAGCAAGATCCAAGCAATCAGAGAATCAGGAAGTCGTACTACAGCAGGGCGCCCCCACAGACCAGTGGGATTGCATCAGTGAGCCAAGGAGTAAATCCGAGTACAAGTCTGTTTCCAAGTTATTTTAGTGGTACAGCTGACCCTTGATCGACACGGGTTGGAACTGTGTGGGTCCACGTATATGTGGATTTTTTTTCTCAATAAATATATTAGAAAAAAAGGTTGGAGGTTGGCAACAATTTGAATAAAACTCACACACCACATGGCCTAGAAATTTCAAAAAAAATTAAAAACGTATGTCGTGGATGCGTAATACTACCATAAACACACACACATCTATTATATAAAGTTAAAGTTTATTCAAAACTTGCCCAAACATTTGCAGACTGCACAGGGTGCCATTTGAGTGGAGAGAAAGATGAACACATTTAGAGATGGAGTATTAAATCGTAACTCAGTAAAATCAGCTGCTGTAACAATTTCATAACCACCTCTGGATGCTGTTGTGAGCTCGAGTCTTGGGAGCACCCATTCGAAATGCCATGCTGGGGCGCTGGGGTGGCTCAGTCGGTTGAGCATCTGACTCTTGATCTCAGCTCTGGTCATGATCTCACGGTTCCTGAGTTTGACCTCCATGTCTGTGCTGTCAGCGCAGAGCCCGATTCTGTGTCTCCCTCTCTCTCCCTCTCTCTCTGCCCTTTTTCCTCTTGTACTCTCTCTCTCAAAATAAAAAAAATAAACGTGAAGAAAAGAAAATGCCATGTGTGGGTGTCTGGGTGGCTCAATGGGTTGGAGCATCCGACGGGTTGCTCTTGATTTCGGCTCAGGTCATGATCTTGGAGTTCGTGAGACTGAGCACCTGCTTGGGATTCTCTCTTTCCCTCTCTGTCTGCCCCTCCCCTGCTCAAGCTTTGTCTTCTCTCTCTCTCTCCCAAAGATAAATAAATAAACATAAAAGAGAATTTAAAAGGTAATAATAAAATGCCATGTGTGATGCTAATCATCTCTGCATAAGCAGTTTGTCTCTGCAATAAATTGCCTATCTTGGTAAAAAAGGATCTCTCGTGGTTCTATCAGTAGTTAAGTTTTGGGCGAGTCAGAAGTCACACGTGGATGTTTCAACTGTGCATTGCAGTCGGCACCCCGTTCCTCTCATTGTTCAAGGGCCATCTGAGCCTCAGTTTCTCTTCTGTGAAGTGGGGATAATGCTATCTCAATAAGCATGTTTTTACGTTGTTAATTTTTGGTTTGTGTTTAATGCCATACCCAGTGTTGATACAGGTTCTAGAAATAATAGGCTTTCTCATGTACTGCTGATAGGAGTGTAAAAGAGCCTAAACCCTCTGGGGCGTAGACTGGTGGTACAAGTCAAATCCCTACAAACGTGCATGTCAGCTGGCCTTGCAATGTCACGTCTGGGAATTTATCCTCAGGATGCATCCTAGTCAGAACTATGAACAACAGTCTGTCTGTAAGATATATATGCCGTTGCTTCTAATTTAAAAGGAAAGATACACAATGTCCAGAAAGGCTATATTGACTGAATTAATTGTGTTGAATCCACAGAATAGGCCACTATGTACCTATTAATGATGACGTTACAAAAGAATTCTGAACAGCACAGGGAAATTATTAACATACATTGAAATATAGGGGGGCCTGGGTGGCTTAGTCGGTTAAGCGTCTGACTCTTGATTTTGGCTCAGGTCATGTCTCATGGTTCATGAGATCGAGCCCTGCATCTCTCTCTCTCTCTCTCTCTCTCTCTCTCTCTCTCTCCCTCTCTCTCCCCCCGTCTCTCTCACAAGATCCCATGTAAAGTCCACCTTAGAAAGTGGGCTCTGGCATGGGGCACCTGGGTGGCTCAGTCGGTTAAGTGTCTGACTTCGGCTCAGGTCATGATCTCACGGTTTGTGAGTTTGAGCCCCTGCATCAGGCTCTGCGCTGACAGCGCGGAGCCTGCTTGGGATTTCTCTCTCCTTCCCTCCCCAACCCATGCTGTCTCTGTCTCTCTCAAAATAAATTCAAAAAAAAAAAAAAAAAAAAAAAAAGTGGGCTCTGATGAGAATCAGGCGTAGGATCGTCCCGGCTGGTGGAGAGTTGTATTTGACCCTGTTCACTGCACCTGCCAACATGGTGAGGGTCCTCCGGAGATGCCGTGGCTCTGAAACCAGCTGTGGCACCGAAACTGAGCTATCCGTGTGGGGCAGCCCCCTGGTGTGTGGCCGTGGGCCCCAAGCCAGTCCCTTGCCAAGCCTGTAATTTATCACAGATAGATACATTCAGACATACTGTCATTATCCATTACTGCTAATGGGGTAATGTGTTTAAACTATAAATACACGGGCAGGGTTGAGATGCCAGCTTTTGCCCAAACATTACCGGTACCGTGTTCCGGGAGGTTTTTCTATGGCCGTCACCTACTTGGCACTAACTGCAAAGCAGAACCCTGTGCCAAGCAGGCAGTGTCTGCCTCGGCCCTCACTCCAGCCTGTGAGCGAGAGCAGAGAACCATCCCGGCCGTGCAGGTGAGCAGAGGGACGCACCGGCCTCCCACGGCCGGAAAGGGACAGAACGAATCCAGGGCGCTCTCACCTGGACTCGAACTTCAGCCCCGGCCGGCAGATGTCAGAGGGGGCAGCCAGAACTCCTGCAGGCAGAGTCCCTCCGCCTTTCGGGTTCTGGTGCCCCGTAACCGGGAAGAAGGCGCAGCAGCCTCCCTCCCGGGTCGCCGCGCCACGTAGGTAGGTGGCCCGCCGGACTGGAAAGTGACTGCTCTGTGCCCACTGCTCTTTTTCAGCCCGTTGCTAGCTGTGTCCTTTGCCACGTGCTGTGCCGTTCCAGGCGTCGCCCTCCTGACCTGGGGGGTGAACCCCCTCACGGGAGCCCTGGGGGTCTTCAACATCTTCCTGTACACCTGTTGCTATACCCCGCTGAAGAAGATCAGCATCGCCAACACGTGGGTCGGAGCCGTCGTCGGGGCCATCCCGCCTGTCATGGGCTGGACGGCAGCGACCGGCAGCCTGGACGCCGGTGAGTATCTCGCGTGCCGGGTTGCGGGGTTCTCGGCTTCGGCCCGCGGGCCCGCGGCCAGGGGGCGCCAGGGCCCGGCCCTCGGTGGGTGGCTCTTGTGCGCAGACCTCGGCACCTGCCGGTCCGAGGCGTGTCCTTCCCGGAACTGCAGCTCTCGCTCTCTGAGTCCGCTCTAGCCCGTACTCATTCCTGCGGTCGCGTGAAGGCAGGGCTGAAGGGAGACCGTGTCGTCGGGCTTTCCAGGGGGACGTTTGCTTCCCCGGCCGGGCAGGGAATGCCTAGGGAAGAAAACAAAACAAACAAAACAAAAACCCACAAAAACAAGCAGTGCTGTGACAGCAGGTAGAGTGGAAAGCAGGCACCTAAAAGTCACGAGCCCCGTTAGGGCTGATCAGTCCTGGGGGACGTCCCGCATCGTGGAGCGGGTGTCCGGGACTCCGTCTCCGGGCTCTCCCGCCCATCCGGATGCTCCCCTGCCCCGGCGTGAGCTTTTCCCCACAGAACCAGGTGATTCCCCACCCACCCCCCGCCCCACCCCTTTGCGAAGGAGCAGACCCTTTTCATCAGTTTCTCATTTACTTTTATATGATTTGCTTAAGTCCTTCACAGTGTCTACAATAAAACCATTGAAATCCATCTACTTTTTTTTTTTTTTTTTTTGGTGGCGTGTCACAACGAAATTTGTGGGGTGAAAATAGCTCCTTTTTACCATCTGGAAGGGAAGTTTCACAGTCTAATTAGCCAGGTAATTAGTGTTTCTGACCAACACTTAGGAAGGAAGTGGTGAGGTTTCCTGCAAGAGACGTAAGTACATATTTTTCACATGAGAGATCAAAAGGCTGTTGACCATAAACGTTTGCCCTGTAAGCCACATTTCTGAAACTTTTCATAAAAGCCCTTACACTCTGACTTGGCAAACTTACAAAGGCAGTTACACCTTTAGCGTGATTGTCTCTTAGCACAGTTTTAATATCCTGTAAATGTTGGCGTTCCACGCGTCTACACATAAGATATTCTAGAACGTTCCTGCCCATTTGCTCAGTGATAAACCCCAGACCGGAATCTCATCCGTGTGGGAGGGATGGCAGCACAGTGGTGAGGAGTGAGTGCTCCAGAGCAGGGGTGCCCTTTGGGACATTCTAGACTTTTTTTTTTTTTTAATGTTTATTTTTGAGAGAGAGAGAGAGACAGTACTAGCTGGGGAGGGACATAGAGAGAGAGGGAGACGCGGAATCGGAAGCAGGCTCCAGGCTCCGAGCTGTCAGCACAGAACCCGACGTGGGGCTCGAACCCACAAACCGTGAGATCGTGACCTGAGCCGAAGTTGGATGCTTAACCGACTGAACCACCCAGTTCTAGACTTGACATGAACGTTCTAGACTTCTTTATGCTACCGTCTCCTCAATCTCCCCCGTGGTCCCTTCTCACAGAGCTGTCGTGAGGATTAAGTGAGTTCTTGCTAAGTATTCCTCATTTGTACAGTAGATGGAGTCATGCAGATCAAGAAAATAATCTCAAAAATCATGAGATTTTTATCGGTCTGGCAACTCTGAGCAATTCGTAATTGTTACCTGGCTGTTGTTCTGCCCACAGTGAGCTTGCCTCTGGGCTTGGTGGACAGAGCACCTGGCCTTGGGTCCGGTGTTAGGGATGGCCATCTTGAGCGTAGGTGGGGACAGAGGGAAGCATGGGTCTGACATCTCCAGACTAGATGGTGTCTGAATTTTCCCCCTCGTTTGCAGTTTATATTTAGAGAACACACCTGCTTACCACCAAATTCCTGGTCAGAGTCCCCCTCCTGGTTCTGCCTGGAGCCCCAGTCTTGACCCTGCCTGGAACCTTCCATCTCCCCTCCCCCCACTCTCCTCTCCTCTCCTGTACCCCTCCGAACCTTTCTAGTGATCGCCCAGACATTTGAGTTGGGGCCCTTGAAAGAGACCCCCCCACACTGCAGCACTGTGCTCCAAGTCACCTGCCTGCCTGAAGGAGACAGCCCCACACCCTTCCAGAGTGCCAGGACCTTACATGGGTTCCTCACACCCAGCCTAAAGGAACAGGGCCCCCAGGGGGCACCTGGGTGGCTCAGTCGGTTGAGCGTCCGACTCTTGATTTCGGCTCAGGTCATGATCTCACAGTTCGTGAGTTCGAGCCCCGTGTTGGGCTCTGTGCTAACAGTGTGGAGCCTGCTTGGGATTCTCTCTCTCCCTCTCTCTCCCTGCCCCTCCTTACCTCGCTCTCTCAAAATAAATAAATAAACTTAAAATAAGTTAAAAAAAAAAAAAAAGGAACAAGGCCCCCAAAACTACCTTTTCTCTCTGGGGAATCCCAGACAGAGCCACGGTCGGGGTTAAGTATTACTATCTACAGAGACAGATAACCCCTGGAGGTCGATGGGGGCAGGGCAGTCCATGGCGGTGCAGAACTTGGTCGCTTCTGTCGTCTGTTGGTCACCCAGATTCTTGCTAGCGGCTTTTGTTGTACCCCCAGGCGGTTTCCTTCAGAGGACTTTGGGCCTCAATGTTCTCTGGAGTTGCATCCCCAGAGGCCAGAGAGAGAAAGAACTTTGCAACAGTCTTCCCACTTAGAGTGCGCATTCGGCTAGGAGCCTGGATTTGTTCAGGGACAGTATGGATTTAGCTGAACTGCCAATAGTCATATTTAAAATAAATTTTTTTAAAAAAACGTTTTTAAAACACGTCTTTCCGTAATCCACACTTAATATCGTATATAAATTCATTAGTGAGACAGAGCGAAGGGCCAGTCTATACTTTGTTTTAGGTGGCAGGGCAAAAATGCATGCTTATCTTGTGCAAAGAGACCCATCACTGCCTGAACGGACCCCTGGCATAAAGCAGTGCAGCCCGAAACAGATTTGTGTCACCACAAGAAGTTCGTCTAGCCGTTGCCTTGTATTATGTTCTTTTTCTTCATATCCTGAAAACGCACTGTGGGGCACACAACCACAACATGGGTTACTGCCCCCAGAATTCTGATTTACCCCCAGGTCCAGTCGTTTACCTAACGTCTTGTCAGATTTACGGAAAGAAGGTTACTTTGCGTGATGCCTTCAACTGCTTCCAGAAAAGTTTTGAAACATGAATTTGATAGAGCAAACTTGACATCAACAGCAAATCTTTGATTACATCGAATGAATGAATGAGTCAATCAATCAGTATCTTCCATTTTACAGACAAAACTAGGTTAACCCTGGGTCAACTGCCAAATATTTATTGGGCCTCAGCCATGTGCAAGGGCCGGTAAATTTAGCCGGAAGTAGTCAAAGAAATAAGGCAGAGTCACAGGGCACCTGGGTGGCTCAGTGGGTTAAGCGTCTGACTTGGGCTCATCAGGTCACGCTCTCACTGCTCGTGAGTTCGAGCCCCGCGTCGGGCTCTGTGCTGACAGCTCAGAGCCTGGAGCCTGCTTCAGATTCTGTCTCTCTCAAGAATAAATAAACATTAAAAAGACAAGAAATAAGGCAGAGTCTGCAAGAATGTAGTTTCAACATTTCTATTGCTGGGATTTTAGCCACTGGGTTGAATGTGACTATATATACAGTCTTGTCACCTTCTAGAATAGTACCCACTAGCCACGTGTGGCTGTTTAACTTTGAGCTTAAACTAAATCAATTTAAACCTTCAGTTCTTAAGTCCCCGTAGCCCTATTTCAAATGCTCACAGCCACACGAGGCAGTAGCTGCCATATTGATGGCACTGAGCATTTCCATCCTCGCAAAAGCGCGTTTAGTCAGTTCTGCCTACGGGGACACATTGATGTCCTTGTGAACCTGTGTCCCATCTTCCTGGTGAGTTTGTGCTTTGAATACTAGGGCATCATGGGAGACTGCACCTGTGGTCTCACCAGAGTCTAAAACAGTGGTTCTCAAATTTGAATGTGCATCAGGATCACCAGGCAGACTCGCTAAATAGAACCCAGATTCCTGGGCCCTGCCCCTATATAGTTTCTGGTTCAGTAGGTCTGGTGTAGGGCCTGAGAATTTGCACTTCTAACATGCTGCCTAGTGATGCCAGTGCCCCTGCTCTAGGGACCGCTTTCTGAGCCACTAGTCTGAAAAGACAGAACCAGAGAGCGAGCCCTGGCTGTCAGAATACCTCGGAAATTCCTAGGGACATGGGCAAAGGGTGGGGGCAGATGGCATTATTGGAGCTGCACTCAGGGTGTCGTCCGTATCACCCGCGGAGGTTGTGTCTCCCATCCGGGTTCTTCTCTTAGGGGACACGTTTGCTTGAAACAGCCCTGCTGGGAGAAAAGTGGCCCCAAACGTTTCCCTCCTGCAGTGTCTCCAAATCATTTTGTCTTTGGACCTCCAAAGAGAGATCGTGTTGGAGAAGCGTATGGATGGAGAAATCTTTGATGTACTCCACTGAACCGCAGGGACAGGAAGGAAAGGGAGGCCGGAGGGGAGGAAGATGTAAGAGGGTCTGGGAGACCACCCACTCCGCCGATCGGCTTTCTTCCTGGGGCAGGTGTCTGTGAGGACCTACTGTGCGCTGGGCACCGAGGGATACCAAAATCCCTAAAACCCAGGCCCCGTCTTCACGGAAAGCATGTCTCAGCATCTTCAGGGAGAGGCGGGCAGGTGTCAAATAACTGACTGAGCTGTCAGAGCTTGAGCAAGAAAGAGGTCTTCTGAGGGCTGTGCGTTCTCCTAACCTCCCCAGACGGGCCCAAGAGGGCTTTGGAGCAGAGGACCTTCTGAGTGAGGACGAGACCGCTCTCTCAAAGAGGGAAGGGCTTTTCGAGGAGGGGGAAGAGCGTGCACAGGAATTTGTAGGCACGGGAGCTGAAGCCGGACAGCGTGGGGCAGGGGCCGTGATCTGAGATGAGCTGCCTGACGGGGACTGTATCGAAAGGCAGTCAAGGCCCTTGTAGGTTTAGCAGGAGAGGGGCAAGGGCCCCAAGTTCAGGATTATTTGCCCGTGCCGCAGGTGCGTTCTCCCGTGGTGCTGGAAGGCAGCGCGTTGCCGAGCCCGCCCGTCCTCCTCCCAAGCCTGCGTGCCCTTCCGTCCCCCCACCCCTGCGCCTCTCTGGTGGGGGGTTCTACTGTCCCAAGCCTGGCCTCCACCCTTCCCTAGTCACATTTCACCCTGCAAGTATCTAGGGAAGCCTCAAGCCGGTCATCCTCCTTGTGACATGTTGTGACACCTGCCAGCCTGCCGGGGGGGTGTGTGGATGCCGGGGCTGTGTTTGCAGGGAGGCAGAGTCCACTGGACGGATTCCGTTCCTTGGTCCTTTCCCCGGCTCCTCCGGCAGGACCTCGAAGACCCAGCACGAACATCGGGGTCCCTCAGTCCCCCTGACCACGTGAACCTCCCTAGAGGCCCCTTCCTGGGCCCCAGAAGGAGGCAGGCAGGCCCCGGAAGGGGGAGGGGAGGTGGGAATTTCTACGGCCTCAGGACCTGTCTAGTTGAGAAGAAAGATAAATAAGGAGCTTTTGCGCAAAACACGATTCGCATCCCAGACGGCTCGTGGACTGAGGACATGTCAGTGTTCCAAAGTCCTTTCCCCCCTTCCCAGCGTCTACATCTTTTTGTGGTTCCTGTAGTGGCTATGGGGCCAATTAAGACCTCCAGAGGGCTTGAGCGCCCAAGAGATCAACCTGCCGTCCCTCCTCCAGCCAAGACCGAAAACCTGAAATAAACCTGAGGACATCACTTGGGATTCTGGTCTCCGCCCCGCCCCCCCCCCCAACCGCTTTCTTGTTGTTGTTTTTATCAGAGAAAACGGAATTTTTCTCGTTGTTTCGGATGCCCTGGTGGTGTTGTGGGTGCAAAGCGTGTGGGTCTGGCCTGCCCCTTGGCTAACCCAGCACCTGGCGAGGCGTAGCGGGACACGGGGTGACGGGGGAATTGGACAGATCAGTGTGTGGAAGTGGGGAACGCTAAAGCAGTGTTAGTTCTTGATATTTGCTGTTTCATGGCTGAGACGTTTCCGGCTGGAAACTGCTAGCTTCGAAAGCCCTGTTGATCTCAGCAAAGGTCGGCATCGTGATGGGGTTTTACCTGCGACCGTGTCCCCTCTGAGATTTGGGGTTAGGCCTTGTCTCCCTACCTAATTACTTTGCCTTTTCTTATTCATGTATTCATTTATTTATTTTTTACCTTAACTGCTATTAAAACGCATTAAAAATGCTTACCGCAAAAACTCCGGAAGGCCAAAGGAGGGGGCCGCTTTCTGGCCCCGGGTGTGGCAGGAAGGTAGTGAGAGAAGTGACCTGCTGGGGGACCCCAGCGAAGGGGTGCACTTGGTGGGGGGGGGGGGGGCGGAGATGGCGCTGCAGATAAGTGCCCTCAGCAGACAGCCCCCTCCCAGCGGGCCTGGAGCCACACGCATTAGGCCCCTCCACTGTGTTTACCTCCAGGGACGACTTAATTTATCTTCCAGGCCTCTAAAGTACCTTCCCCTCCTCCTTGCCAAAGCCACCTCTCCCTCCCCGTCTCCGCCATTTCTTAGAAAGGCTCAGATTCTGTTTTCCCAAATGTGACTAAATCCCGGGTCTTGGGACTTCGGGACTTCGGTGGACCCGGCCAGGGTGACCGCTCTGCTCAGCTCTGCGTAGAGTTGATGTGTAAATTGCCTTTGGTTTGTAATTCAAATGTTGTTGTGTGGTAAACATTAATTATGTCAGCCAACATTCAGTTACAAATGAGGACTCAGCCCGAGGCTCTTATCAGGAGGTGACATTTGGCAGATGGATGGTTTTAGTAACAAAAAAAAAAAGAGATTGCGTTTTGTTGTTTTTTTTTTTAGCCTCAGCTGGTAAACTACAAAATGTTAAATACTGTTTCACTTTATGTACCTCCTTTATTCCAGGATGAGAAAATAGACTAGGAAAGGGGGGAATTTATTCCCTCACTCATTCAACAAATATTTATTGAGGGCATATTAAGTACCTGGCACTGCTGAACCCAAACACTTCAAGAGATGTCCTGGAACGTCCTGGTCTGAAATCAAACTTGAAAATGAGTGTCTGTGTTCATCTGGTGTGAGGTTTTTCCATAACTAGTCTCAGAGGTCGCATTAACAAATGATTTTTTTTTAAGTTTATTTTTTTAAGTTTATTTCTATTTATTCTGAGAGAAAGAGAGGGAGGGGGGAGGGGAGGGGCAGAGAGAGAGAGAGGGAAAGATAATTCCAAGCAGGCTCCACACTGTCAGTGCAGAGCCAGATGCTGGGCTTAAACTCACCAAGTGGGAGATATGACCCAAGTAGAAGTCAGGAGTCGGATGCTCAACTGACTGAGCCACTCAGGCGCCCCAAGACAAATGATATTTTTAATTTTTTTTATTGTTTATTTATTTTTGAGAGGGGGAGAGAAAGAGAGAGAGACAGAGCGTGAGTGAGAGAGGGGTAGAGAGAAAGGGAGACACAGAATCCGAAGCAGGCTCCAGGCTCCGCGCCGTCAGCACAGAGCCCGACTTGGGGCTCGAACTCGCGAACTGCGAGATCGTGACCTGAGCTGAAGTCGGACGCTTAACCGACTGAGCCCCCCAGGCGCCCCGACAAATGATATTTTTAAAGACAGGGTGAACAAGGAACGTCTTCATGGGAATATTAGCAAACCAAACAATATCAGAGCCCTATTCTCTTCAAAGACAGAAAACGCAAAAGGCTGAGAAAGAATGTACTAGAAATACGTTGCTAGACCCAAGACAGACGGTCTAATTGGAGGCCAGACAATTGGTACAGCCAGGGAAGTCAAGTCTCAAGATCAGTTGTGCTGGGTTGACCAGTTGATCACGGTCACGGCTGTTCGGGGGCAGGGCCAGTGCCTTCCTGAGGGAGATGAACAAAATGGCTTTGGAAGGGCAGCCTCTGGTTGACACGGTGCCCGGTGGGTGCACAGTGGCTTACACTGTGGAAGCCGACCTGTTTCACAGGCCCCTTTGTGTCAGCCCTCAAAAGAAAGGCTTCGGAATCTGTGCCCATGAAGCTTTGGGTTTGGCTCTCCTCCCCCTAGCTCGCCCCCAGTTTACATCACCACGTAACCCTGAAAGCACAAACACAACCAGTCGTGGAACAGACCGCCCGCCGAGGGCCAAGGTGAGAGGGAGCCTGTTGTCCCGAGGAAGGAAGACCTCCCAAACCCAGCACGGGTTCACGGGAGCTGTTTCTTTGTCCTTTTCGAGGCCCTGGCTGGGCGGTGAATGACAGTGAATGAGTGTGGGTGGAGGTGGGAAGGGGATGAATGTGGGCCCACCGGGCAGCCCAGAAAGCAAGCTGAAACCATTGAACTCCATCCCAAAAGGAATTTTGTTTCCAAAGAGCACCTTCGGGGACTCAGAGCTCCAACTTGAAGATTTTTGTCTCCTACCTCTTGGGAAACCATTCGGCCGTGATCGCCTTGGCTTTGTTTGCCAACAAAATGATGGACGTGTGCCGTGGACAAGGCCGTTTCTCGAGCCCGAGCAGAGGGGACAATGAGTGAGGTCCCCCTCAGTTGGTATGTAGGTGTTTTGAGAGGGTTTTAAAATGCATGTGCAGCAAAACCTTGGGTCGCGAGTAGCTTGTTCTGCGAGCGTTCTACAGGACGCGCAAACATTTCCAATAAGTTTTAACTTAATCAAAGAAGTGATTGATACCTTGCAACGCGAGTGGTTCATGACGCCGAATGTCGCGTGATCACAAACAGAGCCAGTGGTTTTGAAATTCGCTTTGACACACGAGTGTTTTGGATTACAAGCATGTTTCCGGAACGAATTAGGCTTGCAAGCCAAGGTTTTACTGTATTTGCAAAGGGTCACTAGGAAGACATTAGTTAGCCTTGCCCCACCTGCTGTTAGTATATTAATATGCCCCCCAGTCAGAGCAGGGTGCCACGAGATAAGGCTTCTCCCCGGCCCTTGGCACACGTACACGGCCTGCCCGATGTATGTGCTGTTCTCCCATTTTCTGTATATGGAGGAAAATAAGTAATGTCCTGGACACCTGGACATTCTGTCGAGTTGCCTTTGAGCTGGGATTGTGGTGTCGTGATCCCAGGAGGTTGCTGCCCTCCAGAGAACCATACCCACAGATATACCACCTACGTCCTAGATTTTCAGTGTTTTATGCATTCAGAGACCAACAAATATTTGCTTCAAAGACTCTACAGAGTGGGGCAGGAGACTGAGAAAACACATCTGAAAGAAGCAGAAAAGGCGTGGCTTGTGCGAGTGGATCGGAACTCAGAGACCATCCTCTGATCCCAGGTTGCAACTCACTTCTTCCAGGAAGCCTTCCCTGATCTCTCCGAGGCTGACATGGGCCTTCCTCCTGTGCGTCGCCCACAAGCACTCCACCTAAGGTGACCTCCAGAGGCAGCACTCCCCCTTTGTGCCGTCCCCCTCCGCGGCCAGACTCCGGAAGAGGGGCCCGGAGAACGGACCACGCCCGTCCCGCAGCGGGCCCGCTGCAAATTTCCGGTGTCCCAGAAGATAGGCCCAGTACAAACAGATGGCTCTGGGGGTGGGTGGCACTGAGGTGAGGCCTTTGAGTCAGTAAACGGAGCGCTCCCGTGTTTACCCCACAAGGAAGGTGGGCTCCACCACAGCCCCAGAACTAATCCAAGCCTTCCTGCTCCGGGGTCACCTTATCTTGATGAAGAGAGCAATTTGTTTTACATCTTTCCTACGAGGAGAGGCAGTTGCACACAGCCCATCGAGTAGAAGCTTGTGGGGGTGGTGGTTTTCTGATTATGATCCATTAAGGCTAAGCTGTGATTTCTAAAGCTCTTTCATTTGTGACATGAGCCAAACCCACACCCAATTTCCTCTCGCACAGAAAAGCAGCATGCTACTCTCTTATGAAAATGATTTTTTTAATTATGTTATTTTAAGCAGAAGCATAACCGAAAATGCATATTGAGCAAAACAGAATACTCCAGTGGGCACACAAAAAAGAGAGGGCTTTTGAGAGAGGCAGGAGCCCACACCGGGGCCCTGATCATCTTAACCCTTCCCAGTCTAGTTTCCTGGCCGAGGCAGCTCCTCAGCAGAACAGCTAGGATTTCCCCGATTCCCCCGCCCCGTTCTCCTTCTCAGCGTCTCAGCCTTGTCCGCTTCCCCCTGGGCCCCGGCTGTCCTCGCTGCGGCCTGTAATCTGCTCAGACCCTTTGGGGGTGAGCCCCGTCCCGGGCTGAGCCGGGGTGGGCTACTCCACGTACGTGATGGCCAGGACCTCACAGGGTCCCCAAGTCCCTGAGGAGCCACCAGCACCCCCTCTTTACTGGTCCCTTTATGATCTGCCTTTCCATCAGCACACAGAGGAGGCATCCAGCCTTCCCTTCTGTCCTTTCCAGTTCCCCAGGGATACTCCCGGGCAAGGCCAATATCGTCTGTCTCTAATGGAAGCAAACTATTTTTTTTAAGGTCCCGGGACCCCCTAAGAAACCAGCAAATGCCCTTTTTCCTTCCAGCAAACCCGCTGCCTGTTCTGCAGTGTCAGCCTTTACATTGGCACCCCGCAGCCACCCCCTAGCAGTCCTTGTATGTCCCCTGTAGGGGCAGCAGCTGTCTAACAGAAGGTGCTGCTTGGGGCACCTGGGTGACCCGGTCGGTTAGGCGTCCAACTCCCAGTGTCGGCTCCGGTTCGCGGTCTCACAGTTGGTGGGTTCGAGCCCCGCTCCCGGCTCTGCGCTGGCCGCTCAGAGCCTGCTTGGGATTCTCTGTCTCCCTCCCTCTCTGCCCCTCCACCCCCCAAAATAAATAAGTTAAAACTTTACATAAATACATAAAAGGAGGTGCCAGTCATGCTGAAGACCCCTGGGTGGGGCACATTCACGAATCTTCTCATCTGTAAGAGGTTGTCGTGAGCGTAAGAGAGAGAGAGAGAGAGAGAGAGACAGAGTTCCTCCCCCCAGTGCCTGGCGTGTGACAGCCGCGGAGCATTTAACTGGAATGGCTTGGAGGCACCTCAAACTTCAGATGGCCGAGAGTCGAGCGCTTCACGCATCCACCATGAGCGCACTCTCCGGTGTGTGTCCCAGCGTCCCCACCTGGGCACAAGGATCGGTGTCTGCCACCCCCATCCCCCCCATGACACCTGACCCGGTCTGCAGGTGCCCACATGGCCCAGCCCCGTGCCTTAGCTCCTTGCCTCTGGCCGTGGCCTCCACACCGTGCCAGAAACCTACCCAAAGCGACCCTTCGCAGGACCCGATGCGGTGCACCTTCCACTTAGTTGGGCCTTGCCGCGGATGTCGCCTTTGGGAAGGCCGTCCCTGAGCCGTCAGTGCCCAGTTGCCCCCAGCGTGTCCCCCCTGTTCTCTGAATAGCGCCCATCACTGTCACACGGGTTTATGTCTGCCCCTCCCTCCAGACTTGGAGCAGGGCTTGGCCTTGCATCTGGAATGGTGCCTGGCCTGCGGTGGACGCCCGCCATCTGGTCACCAAGTGAGTGGATTCCACGCGTAGTGGCCGCTTCCATTGTTAGCGTGAAAATGGGAGCGTGTTTACCTGAACTGCCATATATGTATCATGTTATTTGTAGAGAAGGTTAAAGGGGGATTTGAGGGATTTGGCAGCTGAAATGGGGACGCTCCCATCAAGTCTCCGTTGCTTCCTTATACTTGAAGGTCGGAGGGGAACTGACTGACTGACGGAGCCCATGAGGAACTGTGACTGGGTCCGAGAGCAGGTCCCCTTGCCCCGCGGTCTGCACCCACACAAGCTCTCCTCGAGATGCTGCAACTGCCCCCTAACACTCAATGCAGAAATGGGCGAGTTTCTGCCCAGAACAATAGGAATAAAAAAAAAAAAAAATCACCACTCTGTCTTTTAGGGGACGGGAAAGCCCGCCGCCTTTGTCCCTCTGCAGCCCACGCTGTTGAGGAATACAGATAAGAGATTAAAAGAAGGGCTCATTCCTTCTGATCCTCTTTGGCATGTGCACACCAGGGGCCCTTCAGGACCTTAGAGCCCCAGCCTGGGTTTCTGAATGATTCTGAATTATTTAAACCGCCTTCTCTCCTGCTGGGTTGTGTTTCAGCGGTAGTATCCACCCTCTCCTTCTCGGAACATTCCCACAGACGGGCGGGGGGGGTGGGGGGCAGGTGGAGTGCGCTCAGTAGATCCTCATTACCTGAAATAGGACTGTGGTGACAGAATTTCAGCCTCTCTGTGCGGGATGCTGCCGGCCAGGGCAGGTGACACCGTGAGTGGGTGAGCGAAGCCTCAGCTCTCTCAGCGGGGGACCCCCAGGGGAGCCCTTCGGTGTCAGGAACAAGGCACCGAGGGTGGTTTGCCCCGTGGGCTCACGACTCGGTGCGGAAACACACCGATCCCGGGTGGCTTTTAGGAAAGCCTTTCTTTGCACACGTGGGCTCCCACTGATGCCTCTGGGGACCCTCCACTGCAGCGGCATCGAGCGCTTTCTGTATTCTGCTCCCGAGAGGCGACGGAACAGGCAAGTGGCCATTCCCTTAAGGAATTTTGCATTCAGGCAGGAAGCAGAAACGATGAATGACTGCACGCCGGGGTTGAGCCAGTGGTAGATGCAGGTGTGCGTAGCGCCCAGAGACGTATCCTAGCTCAGGCCCCTCTTCACGACTGCCTGGTTGCCATCTGGGTGTCCCAGAGGCGTGTCAGGGTGAACACATCCCAGGTCACGCTCCTGCGCTGTTCTCTGAGCCTTCCCCGTTTTTCATCTCATACAATGGCTGGCGTCTCCGTGGGCCCCTAAACCAAGGGGGTGCCCTCTGCTTCCCCTCCTTATTTACTCTACACTCACTCCCTGCCACTTGGCCTCCCAAAACCCTCTCAAGTCCCTCTTTCCTCCCACTGTTACCACCTTGACCGCAACACCCGTCCCCTCTCATTTCCTCAGCCCCTGATGGAACCTTCCGTGCCTGCTCTGGGCCCCGCCAGCGTGTTGTCTCTCAAATTGGCCAAGTGACACTGATGCCCTTTCCTCACGCCCCCCGCACACGCACAGGTGCTCACACACACACACACACACACACACACACACACACACACGCTGAAACGTGTTCCCCTGTCTCCATGGCTTTCTGTTGCTTTGGGGATCAAGCCAGTGCTTGGAAGGCACACCCCGCCGAGTTGGGGGTGGCGCGCCCTGCCTGTCCCTCCAGCCACACTAGCTTCCCTTTCTGATTTTGATACGTTTTTTCAACTACCGTACAGTCCAACTGACCTCTTTTCCTTTCGATAGACAGCTCCGTGAATCCTAACGCGTGTTCTCATCTCCTTGTAATACCTCGTCTACACCGTGCGCCTTCCGGCCCCTTCGTGACCACCTCTTCCTCCGCCAGCCCTCACGGGACTAGGTCACCTGTCCCGCAGAACTCAGCCCAGACACCCCCTCCTCTGAGAGGCCTTCTCTGCCTGCCTCCACTGGGTCTCGTTCCGTGTCCTCATCGCACGGACTTCCGCCCCGCAGTGGGGTGGCGACGCAGACTCAGTAGTGTGGCTCTTGATGAATGCCGCCTTCCGGAGGGGTGGATTTGTGCTCCCCGGCGCCCGGCACGGTGCTCGCCACTTAGTAGGCGCTCAGTTAGCACTTTCTGCGGGAGTAAGTGAACAGTGAGTCGCCTGCGCAGGAGTGGGCTGCCTGACTCGTGGGGGCTGTCTTCACAGCAGACGGTCTCGTTCTGCTTCCTCCTGTCACCTCCTTTTGTAGAACCTAAAATCATCTGATCTGTGATGGTTCGCTAAGGGGCATGAACCCTACCTAACATCCTATGTCAGGATTAAATGAGGTGAACTGTGTGAAAGGCTCTGTCACCCCATAGGTGCCCGGGGAGCGGCGGCCTTCATCCCACCGCTGTGGGGGAGGGGAGGCCCTGTTCCAGACAAAGGGGCTAAATGGTGCTCGCGATACTAATACGTCCTCATTGAGAAGCTGCCGAGCCACACACAGGCTCCCGTTCTGCTCAGGGGACCGTGTTCCTTTATGTCACTCCATCTATTTGACACATGCCGTCTTCATACCTCCTGCCTGTCACATGGCGCCGGCCCGTGGAATGTGCCAGACACTGCCCTGGGAGCCCTGGCTGTGCTCAGTGACGCAGCCAGGACAGGGACAAAAGCCAGGATGCTCAGCGCGGGGGGGGGGGGGGGGGGGGGGGGGGGGGGGGGGGGGGGGGGGGGGGGGGGGGGCTGGGGCTACGTTCAGCACCGTCACTGCGAGCAGGGAGCCGCCAGGCACCCTGGGGAGGGGCCTCGTCGAGGAGACCGCCTCCGCCTCCCCCAAGCCCCCTGCGCAGAGGTCCCACCGGTGTAGGGGGCCTCTGGTTGTCGCGATGCTGGGACGCACGGTGGGCGCTGGGTGGACGGGAGCCACAGATGCCCGGTGCCCCGCGGTGGGGGTGCGGGGTGGGGGGGGGGAATCTTGGAGAGTGTGAAGTTACCCCCTCCCCCGGGCTTGTCCCCCGATGCCAGGCCTGGACAAGGTGGAGGCGAGAACAGGGACGGGCAGAGACTCTGAGATCCGGGTGACATCCAGAGGGGCCACCTCGGGGCCAGAAGGGCTTTGCGGGCGAGAGGCGGCGATGCCTTTGTAAGCCTCTGATGACAGCGTGTCTTGCTTCCCCTTTTCCCCTCAACCCGCACACAGGAGCGTTTCTCCTGGGAGGGATCCTCTACTCCTGGCAGTTCCCCCACTTCAACGCCCTGAGCTGGGGCCTCCGTGAAGACTATTCCCGCGGCGGCTACTGCATGATGTCGGTCACCCACCCGGCCCTGTGCCGGCGCGTCGCCCTGCGCCACTGCCTGGCCTTGATCGGACTGTCCGCCGCCGCCCCCGTCCTGGACGTCACCACGTGGACCTTCCCTGCCATCTCCCTCCCCATCAACCTGTATATTTCCTACCTCGGCTTCCGGTTCTACGTCGACGCGGACCGGAAGAGCTCCCGGAAGCTGTTCTTCTGCAGCCTCTGGCACCTGCCCCTGTTTCTGCTGCTCATGCTCACCTGCAAGCGGCCGCCAGGGGCGACCTGTGCCGGGGGGGAGCCTCGGGGTTGACCCCACGTGGGCGCGTGGGGAAACAAAAACAAAAAAACGTACAGGGAGACGCACTTTTTTTTTTTTTTTTTTTTTTGTCCTTTGCGGTGAGACCAGAATATTTTGTCAATTCTAGAAGCGGAGAAGGGAAATTGCCCGGTTTAGTAGGAGATTGTAAAATGATTTGATGCTCCGTGATCACGCGACGTTTTTTTTAATGGTAGCATCCAAGATGCGCCCCAAATGAGAAATGGGTTGGCTCAGGTGATTAATAATACAGAGGGAGTATTTTTCTCTTTAAGAGTCTTTGTAGATTTCTTCCTCTAACCCCCGACGGCCCCCTCCCGTTGATTTTCTTCTTTGCGGGGAGGTACAGGTCCACGTCTTCCTTTTGTAGCCACACACACACACGCACGCACACACTCACAGACAAACACACACACACACTCCCGCCCGCCAGTCGGAATGCTCCCTGGTGACCAGACGCCTTGATCAGGAGTACTCGGTCTGGAGTTTCTGTGTCCTCAGGTCCCCGGAGGGCCACGTCGGAGGAAGTGCGCCCTGCCGGCCCTCCCCGTGAAAGAGCCAGGGCCCCCAGTCCAGCTTTCTCACATATATTCTCAACCGCATACTGCCCCAAACAATAATAGAACCCGAAGGGTGTGCTGCCGGCCCATCGCGAAGGGAGAATTCCAAACGGTTGCCTAGGGGACCCCAGACGGGACTGCCAGCCCCTGGTCCACCCCCGTTACGTATCAGCATTTCAAAAACTCCAAGGAATCAAAGGCATCTTTATATAGTTCACTTGAAAATACAGGAGGTGTCTGAAGCGTTTTCTTTCTGGAAGGGTGGCGCTAGACTTCATACCAGCCATCCGGCGGGCTCTGACCCCTTCGTGTCCCCCTTCAGCCGCTGGTTTGCTGCGTGGCTTCTCAAGGCCGATGGAGAAGGGAAAACAAACAAACAAACAAACAAAAACGTGAGTAGGCCTAGCCAGCCACAGAGCTCACGTTCGCGTCCCTTCAGTGGAAAACGCCGTTCTCTCCCGGGATCTTCTGAACTCAGAAATTAGCCTCCGTACATCCGGTGGCCAGAAGTTCGGGTCCGACTCTGGGCAGGGATGTGTCCGTCCTGGGAGTTGTGCGAGCTAACCTGTAGCCAGGCACGTGTGGTCCCTTCCATCCGTCCGTCCTTTACATATGGTCCTTGTCCGCTGTCGAATCCCACTTGCCTGAAGGTCTCGATGCTTAACGGGGTGTTTTCCTTGCTCAGTCTGTGGGGGCACTGCTGGGATTCATTGTGGGGAGTATTTAAGGTGACATTTAAACGGTCACTGCAGCCTGCCCGTTCTCAAAATTGTCTAAAGCGACTGCCGAGAACATGTGACCCCCCGTTTCTACTTCTGTGCGGTATTACATCCCGGCTGTATCCGGGTCCTTTCCTGTGGGGAACGTGGCATAGGAATGTCTGCAAAGAACGTCTACACCCTGTTGCAGCCCTCGGGTTTGTAAAATGCCTCCATTCTCTCCTGCTGCAATAAACCAGTAGGTGAGAACAGCAGTGGGCGTGATGTCGTGTATTTGATCGCCTTGTACCGAGTTGACACGGGGCCCGGCAGAATTGCTAACACCCGACTCACTTTTATGAGCGAGCAGGGGTTGGAGGGCGATCGGTATTTCTGTTCCAAGGTGGTGGAAGGAAGTGCGTTGGATTTTTTTATACCCGTACACCCAAAACAATAATGAGCATGCTTATTACTAATAAAAGAAGAAGGGCCAGGGGCGCCTGGGTGGCGCAGTCGGTTAAACGTCCGACTTCAGCCAGGTCACGATCTCGCGGTCCGTGAGTTTGAGCCCCGCATCAGGCTCTGGGCTGATGGCTCGGAGCCTGGAGCCTGTTTCCGATTCTGTGTCTCCCTCTCTCTCTGCCCCTCCCCCGTTCATGCTCTGTCTCTCTGTCCCCAAAAAAATAAATAAATGTTGGAAAAAAAAATTTTTTTTTTAAATTAAAAAAAAAAAAAAGAAGAAGAAGGGCCATGACCCGCCCGCCCCTCCCCTTCCTTCGGCTTGGAAACACCCAGCCTCTCCCCTCTTCCTACAAAACCAGCACCACAGACATCATCCTCCAGGGCTCCCGGACCTGTCGTTCTCTTGCGCGGAAAATCTCAGTGGCCGGTGCACCATCTCTCTGAGCGGCAAATGAAGTCACAGCTTGCCAACGCTCAGACCCAGTCTTCTCTCCAGGGATCTTCCATGTGAGAACTTCCCTTCACGTCCCCCACCGCCCTGAAGGCACCCTGTTCTCAGGTGACCCCACCAGCTCCCCAAAGCCCGGTGCCGTATGTCCCGGTGTGGAACGTGGATTTCAAGCTCCCGTGACCACCCCCTTTCCCCAGGCCAGGATGTCACTCGCTCACCTGGACTCCTGGGGCACCTCGTTTCTTCACACCTGCTACAGCCTCTGACCTTGACCACCTTTCCTAAGGAATGCTCATCAGCATTCCCCAGGTGCGTGAAGCATGTTCTTTAACGGGGTATCTTCGGGAAGTCATGTCCACGCTGCAGCGCTCTTGGGGCATCACCAGGCACATGTGCGTAGCATGGCCTCATGGGACTCAAAGTTAAGTAAAAATTAAAAACCTGTGTTTGCTTCCGCTGGCGATCCCCTAACGTACTAAGCAGCCACAGGTCCTTTCTCCGAACGTCTCCCGCCCGGTGTGTGGAGTTAGCGGCCTCCTGGAGCGACAGCCCGGGACATGCTATCTGGACTAATCAGTTTTCACTGATGGTCCTTCAGGCCACTCGGTTGTAAGTGCAGGGGGGAGGCCCGGGGGCCGGCCGCACGTGCGGGAGGAGGGGCTTGAGCTACCAAACGGGGTTTCACAGGGAGGCCACTTATTCTACAACACAGCTTAGGAGTGAAAAGGAAAATGGACACATCCGGCCCCTGAATTCAATTTTTTTTTTAACGTTTTATTTATTTTTGAGACAGGGAGAGACAGAGCATGAACGGGGGAGGGTCAGAGAGAGGGAGACCCAGAATCTGAAACAGGCTCCAGGCTCTGAGCGGTCAGCACAGAGCCCGACGCGGGGCTCGAACCCACGGACCGCGAGATCACGACCTGAGCCGAAGTCGGCCGCTTAACCGACTGAGCCACCCAGGCGCCCCTGAATTCGCTTTTTTGAAAGCACAATTCTTAGCATAATATTACTTCTGACTCTGGGCAGGCTGGACCCACTTCCTTTTATTTCAGGAAAGCCACTGTATCAGTTACCAGGATAAAACCACACGTCCCCGAAGGCTGTTAGGGGAGTTGGCTTTGCTTGCTCCCGGGACCAGCTTTTGTTTTCAGACATGAAGCGGGCTCCGTCTGGCCCAGTAGGCTTGCTGACCCTGGTGTGACAGGAGGCTCACTCCTCTGTTGCTGCTGGAGCCGGCGTCTCTGACACCCGCCTCTCCCCGCCTCCCCGGCACGCTCCGGACGACCGGACACTTGTCACTGACTGCCGGAAATGCCCACTTGACCCTTCCGGTGACGTGCTCGGGTTCCCACGAGAGCACCTCGTTTGACTTGAATGAAGACCGGAGTCTAGAAGAGGCCTTGTTGGTTCTCTCTTGGGAATCAGAGGCCAGCCAGTGATTACCCCCAAAGCTCTGCGTCTGTCGGAGGGCACACTTCCTCCTTCTGGTAGGATCAGTGGTATTAACCACCCAGGCGTTGAAGGCAGGTGGAAGTTAAACAGGTCCAGCAATGGCCGTGGACGCTTGGCGGGCCGCTCTTGGTTTTTCCCCAGACGCTGTCAAACCACAGGTAAGTTGATACCTGCCAAGCTGCCCAGAGTAGAGGCAGAAGCCTCTTCTTCGTTGGAAACTCAAATATAATAGACCTCATGCTGGGCACAATACAGTGTTCCAGCGTCTTTGGGCCACAGTTTGCCAACCAAACAGAAGATGCAAAGAGATGTTTCTGGATCAAAGAGCCTCTGGCCCTCACTTCCCGATCCGGGTCCTGTTCCGCAGTCTCTGGGCCCGCCGCGCCCATCGCGGATCATCGGAGACGCCGCCTGACCTCCCCGAGCCTGCGCTGTGACCGGCCCAAACTGGGTCACCACCCCCTGAGCTCCGTCACGGAGGCCACCGGCCGGAAGACGTCCGCTGGCTGTGGCCACCGCTCACCTCTGCTGCCACCAGCTTGCAGCTTCTACGTGGTTTGGACTTCGCCTTCTCTAACGTCAGACCACTGCCCCAGCCCCCACCATTGCGGCTGTGCCCGTCTCCCATCGGGCCCATCAGTATGCAAGCTGCCTGTTGTATTTACCCGTTTACGGTAAAATTTACCTGCTTCCCCAACAGCCCCGTTAGACCACAGCCCCAGTAAGGCAGGACTGTCTCTTACCGCTGTAGCCACTAGCCCCTAAAACCCGGGGTGACAGGGCAGACGCTCCATCAGTGACCGAAGGAATGACTGAGTGGCTTTAGGAGAGTGGCTGGAGGTGGAGGGTCCAGGAGCTGGAGACTCCTGGACCCGCACTTGAGTGGGGGGAGGGGGGGATAGACCAGCACATGCCCCGTGTGACAGAATCTGGGGCAGGTGTGGCATTCTGTTTCTTGAAGAAAATCAGCCTAGTTGAGCCAGGAGGAGTTGCCGTCACTTCTTCTTGATTTCGCTCAGTCTTTCTTCTCCAAATTGTGGTGAATTTTTACCATTTCCTTTATCTTCAGGGCTCTCTTGGCTCAACCACTGAGCAGCAAAGCATCCTTAGGCAAGCTGACTTCTTGGACACTGTTTCTCTCTCCCACCCCTCCCTCCCTCTCTTTTTTTTTTTTTTTTTTTTTTTTTTTTGGCTTTTTCAGATACATCAGCAGAGAACCTAGCATCTAGCTCCACCTCCTTTCCCGAAAGTCACTGTTTTGACTCATCCCCGGCAACCGTGAGCTCAGCTAACACCCTCTGGCGTGCGACCGCCAGCGCGCATCCGGGGGGTCAGCTGAAATGAACGGACCCCCACCCGCTTCATAAACTGGGGGACCCTCCTGGGAAGTGCGAGCTGAGAGACCGAGGGCCCCGAGCACAGAGAAGATCGAGAAGGCAGGTCACCCAGATCGCGTGGGGGAAAGTGGGGCACCGGCGTCTTGGCAAAAGCCCGTCTGTCCTCAGCGGACAGCAGCCCGCGGTCACTGCGGCCTGGGGCACCTGCCAACCCTGCTCTTAGCAGACAGCTCCTGTCGCCAAAGCAGAGCCCAGCACGGAGGTGGGAGCTGGCAGGAGGAGGACGGGTAACCCCACCCCTCCCCCAAACACCTCAAGACAGCAAGGCGATGAGGACAAACAGTCCGAGAGGCATCGGGCAAGACGAGAGGCATCCGGCAAGAGAAACACACGAACACAAACCCAAAGAAAGCATCAAGGGAGGGAGAGGCAGCCCACCCTCAGACGGGATGGTTAACTCAACAGCCACGGAGTCTCCTCTCCGCCGAGCAAATAACTATCGAAGGGCGCTGCGTGCCAGGCCTTCTGCGGGACGAAGCGATGAGCCGGGATCGTCCGTGACCCCTCCCCGAGTTCACTCTGGAGGTTGGCAGAGCGGGAGGACTGCGGTGGCAGGGCGGGGGGCACGGGGCCACTCCAGCCTGTGACTCCTGAGTCCTTGGATGGTCTCCGGGCCCCACCGCCTTGCCGGGGGATCGTCTCTGCTCAGCCCCTTCGGGGCATTCTCCACACCGACTTCTCTGCGACCCTGGTTCTTGCGTCCCTTAGTTGGACTCTTTGACCCTGTCTTTGAGGCTCTGTACCCATCACAGGGCGGTCTGGCCGTACCTCTCACTGTCTCCTAAGGACATCCGAGCCAGACTGAGCCTACGACTCTCCACACCCCGCTCACACCCCCTTTTCTTTATGGGGCACACTGGCGCCAAGGCACCCTCCCAGCTGGGTTTCTGTGCCCAGGAAACAATGCAGCGTCGGCCATCGTCGGCAGGCTGACCGTGGCAGGGGAGGAGAGCCCGGGAGTGAAGGCATTCCCCGCAGACACCAGGGTGAGCAAGACCCTGCATGCAGGAAGATCGCCTGGCCAGGTTTGTGTCGAAAAATTCAGGCCATGGCGTGGAAGGTAGATTGGGACACCCGGGGAGACCAGCTGACGATAACGCGTCTGAATCCGGGCAGAGGAGGGGGAGGGGCGGAGGGGAACCCGCAGGCCTGGCTGGGTGATTGGCAGAAAGGAGATCGGGGACATCCCAGGGTCCCGGCTTGGGAGCCAAGGTGATGCCGTTCACCGAGGGGGGAGTCCCTCTTCCGTGGTTCCCTTCTCGTCCTCTGCCTGTGTTCCCTAATGGCCTTGACTGCCGGTCTCATCTCCTGTGGAGGACCCAGGCTGCCCCCACCCGTCCCCGAGCCTCTGCCTGGCATCTCCCCGCTGCCTGGCACTCGAGAGGAAGCTTCTTGGCCAGGTGCTAGAAGAAGCAGCTTGCTCAAGACCATGTGCCTTGGCCTGTCCCCTCCCTCCGGTGCCTCTGCCCCAAAGCTTCTAGAACAGGAGCTCCTCCCTCCCCCCCCCCCCCCCACCCTCCTGAGGCTCTCTAATCTAAATAACCCACCAGCCAGTTCGTTTGTTCAGACCCCCCCAGCCTGCCATTTGACACTTGTTCGTTTCTAAACTATAGATGATCTACCCAGAGCTAGAAAAAAATCACGGCTACTCTCTTGGCAGAGCGTGCCCTCATCAGATAACCGTGAACCAGCCTTTGTATCAGTGTGGGCTCCTAATTGCAAGTGGCCGGAAACCCAGCTGAAAGAGGCCTAATTAAGAGTAGAGATGTCTTGGTTCGTGTGGTTGAAAAGTCCAGAAGCAGGCTGGCTTCAGGCACGGCTCCATCCAGGAGGCACTTTGTTCTCTTTGCTGTGACACCACTCTGGGCAAGCTCTCTCCCCTTAAGAGGTGGGAACCTCTTGCACAAATGATTCATTCTTTTAGTCACAGATATTTATTGACTACTTACCTTGTGCCCAGGTGCTGGGGGTGCAGCAGTGAACACAACAGTCAAACATCGCTGCCCTCATGCCTAAGACCTCTCTAGAAAATGAAAAAACAAAAGCAACCAAAAAACTCAGTAACTGTGGTTACCTCTGGAGTGGGGAATTGGTGGCTGGGAGTCAGCTTCTCATTCAAACTTAGTAAGAAAGGAAGCATGCTGGGGCGCCTGGGTGGCTCAGTCGGTAAAGCGTCTGACTTCGGCTCGGGTCATGACCTCGCGGTCCGGGAGTTCGAGCCCCACGTCGGGCTCTGTGCTGACAGCTCAGAGCCTGGAGCCTGCTTCGGATTCTGTATCTCCCTCTCTCTCTGCTCCTCCCCTGTTCATGCTCTGGCTCTCTCTCTCTCAAAAACAAATAAACATTTTTTTAAAAATGGGAGGAAGGAAGGAGACCCCAATTCACCGGATTGAGGGTTTTTGCACATTCTTGACCCACTCAGCCTGGTTCAAGTCAATCAGAGCCCGTGTACGGGAGGCAGTGATCCCCTCCCACGATGAAGGTTTGGGAAATGTGGTGGGAAGGGGGTTGAGGAACGGGAAACACCTTTGAGTTTGGTCCTCAGGGAGACTTTGGGGTCAGGGCACGGAGGAAGTGGACCTGTGGCTGGAGCCCCACGAAAGAACCCCCAGGCCTTGTGGAGGGGTCCCCAGCGTAGGCAGGGCCCGGCTGCTGTGCAGACCCACAGACCCTCCCACCCATAACCAAGGTGACAAGCTGAAGATTTTGCCCTTGGCATGCTTGTCCTGACCCTCTGACGCCTGTGGCCCGGGAGCCATCGTAAAGAAAGAGCGTGTGTGTATATGCAGGTGCAGATTAAGGTCAATTTTATCACAAGGCCATTAGCGGGATGAAACCCCCAGGCATTTCCCTACCTGCTCTTTGCACCACATCGGCCACGTCCCCTGAGATTTCCCAAGCCAGCCCCCTACTCAGGGAAGGCAGAGCCACCCTTCCTCCGAGCCCCGGTCAGTGCCTTTCACCTTTCGCAACCTTGATCTCTAAATAAGATGTGGCTCGAAAGACACTTGGCTATCCTAGGAATCCTTTAGGGAAAACGCTTCCTGATCCAAGAGCCAGAAATGAGCCAGCCGGGCCATTTTTCACAACCCCCCCCCCACCCCACCCGAGTCTGGGTATCTGCAGGGAGCAGAGGACGAGGCATTTCCGTCCCCGGGCCACCGGCCTGCTGGGCACCCGCTACCCGCCCCCCCCCCCCACAATCCCGGCCCTCAGGAAGAAGGAAAACATCTGTGTAAGTAGCACCCCAGCTTCCGGGCAGTGGCCCTGTCCCTCAGAATTGTCCCTGCTCCCTCAGCTAGAAAGGGACACTTGGCATTCTCTGCGAGGTATTTTAATGCTAATTTGTTTAGTCAAAAAGAGGAGCCCAAACAGATGTGGGCCTTTGGTGGGGGGGGGGGGGGGGATCATGTGTTAGCAAGGGCGAAAGCCTGGTTGGCAGGATATTAAATATTACTTTGGCCGTTCACAAACACTTCATATTTCAAGAAAGGAAGGGAGGCAAAGACTGTGTCCTATAAATCAGCCTTTCAAAGAGGCAGAAGGAGGCAAACGTTTGATAAATCTCTGTCATTGTACCGGGAGATCAAAGGCCCCAACACATGTATTCGTGCAACTGGCTATCACACGCCAGGCCGGACAGCCTGGGAAGGAAAGAATTAGCCGAACTCTAATCTGCGATTAGCTGCTGTGTCTCAGGAGAGGTCGGGGGGGGGGGGGGGAGAGCCAGGCGGGTATGGGGGCCGGTGGCTGGGTTCTCAGGGCCGGCTGCACCAGTGGCCGGAGAGGTGCAGGGCCAGCGACATCCACACCCTCGGTCGCGACCATGGTGCCGTCTGGTCCCTACACCTGCTCCAAGATGGAGGCCAGGCTGTGGGCACAGCGGGACATCGGGGTGGCCAGCCCGGGGAAGCGGGGCTCCCAAGCCAGCCCAGGGGTCTCGTGCTGCCTCCTGCCACCGTGTCCCCTGAAAGGCCCAGGGGGCCCCGTCCGATAGCTCTTGTTCCAGTGGCCGAAGTGTCCTCTGTCACGGTCAGGAAGCGTGGACGTGCGTGGACGTGCTCCCCGGGCGGCCTCTGATCAAGGGCCTCCGTGCTTCTGGGAACACAAGAGTCCGTTCTGCTTCAACGGGATGCTTCTTCGCATCGGCTGAGAATGGAGAGAGTGGTGGTGCATTGAGGTGCAAAGCTGTGGGGGACGCACTTCAAATCCAGGCAGACCCCGAACGACCAGCGGGTGCTGGGGCGGCCCGGCCGCCTGGCTTCAAACGAAGGACTGGTGCTCCGGCCGCACCTGGTTGACATCCAGCCAGCGGTCACCTGCGACCACACCTTGGCCTGCATCCTGCTGCTCCTGCCCTTGCCCTTGATGGAGCTCACCCGAGCCCCGGTGAGAGCTGGCTTTCTGCCTGCCCACGCCTGCATCCCGCCGGCTGAAGGTGGCCGGACGGGGACGCCCGTCACGCAGGGTGACCTCAGTGCAGCTCGCGGTCAAGGGATTCAGCCCGGCCTGGATGCGCCTGGGTCCCCTCACCGCCTCTGAGCTGCACAGCCCCCACGTTCTCCTCTGTCCCCCAGCCGCACCCCTGTTCTCTCAGCTGATGACCCCCCCCAGAGAAGCGGAGCGATCCGAAGAGACTTTCCACCGACGTCTGACTCATCACCCACCTCCCAGCATCTGCTCCCGGGAGTCCGTTGGGTTGGCGGGCGGGCTTCCAGGAGGAGCCGTTCCCCCGAAAACCAGACCCTCCCCGCGCGCGCATTTAACCTGATCTCCCCGCATCTGTTCCCAGAAACGCTGCCCTCGCCTTCCCGCAACCCGGATTCCTTATTCGCCGCGGGATCTTTTCCACAAACGCACAAACGTGCCGTTGTCTCCCATTTAAAAGGAAAACAAAACAACACAAAACCGACCCCCCCCCCCACTCCCTCGGCTGGCGGCCCTCCCGTCTCTTTGCTCCCCTCTGCAGCAAAATTCGAGAGGGTGGTCCCGTCCGTGGCTGTTTTCAATTACCTCCCTCCCGCGACCTCTTACGCCGTCCAGGCCCCCACCGCTCCGTTGTGCCCGCCCGTGTCAAGGGCGCCCGTGACCTCCGCGTGGCTGCACACCCAGCGGGCAGTTCTCCATCCTCGACTTGCGTGACCTCTCAGCGGCGTTGGACCCAGCCGTGTGCTTTCTGTTCCTCTTGGCTCCTGGCTCTTCTTCCTCCTCCCCTGGGTGCCCACTGTCAGCCTGGGCTGCTGCTTGTCTTTCAGTCTCTGACCCTCTTCTCCTTCCTACCCCCCCCCCAGCCCCACCCCCTTGTGATCCCAGGCAGTTCCCAAGGCTGTAAACACCTGCTGTTCACTGGTGACCTTCTGAAGGTCTCTCTCCAGCTTAGACCCTTCCAGCTAATTCCAGACGTGTCTATCCAGCTGCCTGGCGGGCACTTCTATTTAGGTGTCTTAAGAGACACGGCAGCCTCAGCACGCCCCACTAGGCTCCTGATCCTGCCCCCCCCCCCACCGTCTTCCCGCCCAGAGCGTCCACATCTCAGGTGACAGCAGCTTTGTCCTCCGGCTGCTCAGCCAAGATCTTCACGGCCTCCCCTCTTTCTCTCGTCCGCCGTGTCCAATTCCTCTGAAAGTCCTGCCCACTATGCCTTCAGAATGTAGCCAGGGTCCGGCCACCTCTCACTGTCTGCACGGGTCACCGGCGTCTGGGGCGGGAGTGGCTCCCACAGCTGGCTTCCAACCTTGCCCCGCTTCGTGGTCTATTTTATCACCTCCGCTGGAGAGATCACTTTACTTTTTTTTTTTTTTTTTCAAGTTTATTTATTTCTTTAGAGAGACTGTGTGTAGGACGGGTGGAGAGGAGGAGACAGCGGGGCTCGATCTCCCAAACCATGAGATCACGACTTGAGCCGCCATCAAGAATCGGACGCTTAACCGACCGAGCCACCCCGGCACCCCGGGAGAGATTATTTTAAATGAGCTCCGCTTGACTTCCTACCGCGATCCTCCCCAACCCCGCACTCAGGGTCAATGGCCCGCCAGGCCCTACGTGATTAACACCCCAGGACCCTTCAGACCTCACTCCCCAGTACACTCTCCTTCCCATTTGCACTCAAGCCACATGGCCTCCTTCACGCTGGCCGGGTTCACTTTGCTAGACGGTTCCTCCACGCGGAACTCTCCTCCAGACAGCCACGGGACTGGCCGGCCACTGGCCCTGCACCTGTCCTACTGTCCCCCCAGCACTCAGGGCTTCCGAACGCACTGTGTCATCTGCTCATTTACCGCATTTCGGGTTGTCTGTCTCCCCCACCCCCCTCCTTTCCTCGCTACGCACCAAGTGCATCCGGGCACCATTTTTCTCTATTTTGGTCCACCTCCGATCCCAAGTTCCTCAGACAACACCAGGCCCATCGCCGATCCCAGTATCGTGTTCTCGAATGGGTAATCCCGAACGCGTGGGTAATTTCTGACCAAAAAAAAATGTTTTTGCAGCGTACATTTCTCTTCCATTACCGCCCGACAAGCTGCCACAAACTTGCGGCTTAAAACAACGCACATTTACGGTTTCCGTGGGCCACCGGGGTGCCTGGCACCCCTGTGAGCTCTGTCAGGTTGTGGGCAGAATTCCCCTCCTGTGGTTGTAGGATCGGGGTCCCGTCGATGGCGCGGGCTCCCGACTGCTCAAGGCCCCCCACCCTTCCTGCCGCCACTGGACTTCCGCACAGACCGGCTCACAGTGTGGCAGCTCTCTCTCCCGAGCCAGCAAGGGAGACCCCTCAAGGGCAAGACATCACGTGACCACGGGAGTGACATCTCGTCACCTGTACCACATTCTTTTGTACAGAGGCAGGTCACAGATCGCACCCGCTCTTCTAAAGGGAAGAAGATTACAGAGTGCGAACATGGGGACCACGTAACTTTTTCTGTCCCCTCCTCCAGCCTTTTTTCTCCAGATACTGCCCAAAAAGGACTTTGAGAAGTGTTTCGGTGAGGATGGGCTAGTTTATGCCGCAGGAACAAGTAGCCCCAAAGGCTGTTGGCTTATTTTTCTTAATGCGCTTTAAAAAAAAAAAAACTTGTTTTGTTGTTCAAACCACGTGTGCACTGCAGGTAAGCTAAGCTGGGGGTTCCGCCGCATGTCCCTGACCTCTGACACTCAGACCGCGAGAGGAGCCCTCTTCTTCAGTGTTGCTGATTACTGTAGCAAAGGGAAAGCAAGCCCCAAAGTCAAGGGCAGTCAAGGGCCCCTGCTCATAAATGTCACCCATTATTTCTATTCAAAATGCCTCACACGGGGCGCCTGGGTGGCTCCGTCGGTTAAGCAGCCGACTTCGGCTCGGGTCATGATCTCGCAGTCCGTGAGTTCGAGCCCCGCGTCGGGCTCTGTGCTGACAGCTCAGAGCCCGGAGCCTGTTTCGGATTCTGTGTCTCCCTCTCTCTGACCCTCCCCCATTCATGCTCTGTCTCTTTATGTCTCAAAAATAAACGTTAAAAAAAAAAAAAATGCCCCACACAAGAGCCAGCCGGTACAACCTACTGTTTCTAAGAAGAAAAACTGAAAGGTTTGGGGAAAGTAGCGTGATGCTCACAGGAAGACCATTTACCGAGATGTAGCCAACGGGGAGTCTGTCAGTAAAAGAAGTTTAAAGAAGAAAAGTTACCGGAAGGACATTTCACGTCGAGCGGATAAGCATCAACAGAGCTCTCGACAGTCTCCACGGATCTAACTTCAAGGTAGGAAGTTCAAAGTCAGTACGAGATTATTTAGTGGTTGGTAATCATAAACAATGAATAAAGGACAGTTCGTTGCCCCTAAATGTGCTTGTGTCTTCTTTAGGGTTATTGATTCTCATTTGTGTTTGCACATTTTTTTAAATTAAGACATTTTTTTAGTGTTTATTTATTTTTGAGAGAGAGACAGAGACGGAGTGTGAATGGGAGGGGCAGAGAGAGAGGGAGACACAGAATCGGAAGCAGGCTCCAGGCTCTGAGCTGTCAGCACAAGAGCCCGGTGCAGGGCTTGAACTCACGAACCGCAAGATCATGACCTGAGCGGAAGTTGGATGATTAACTGAGGGAGCCACACAGGAGGTGCCCCACACATTTTTTTTGATGTACCACAAACGTCAAAACTTTTCCAACATATTTTTTCCTTAATACATTCTCATTGCTCCTGAAGAAGGTAATCGGTACCTGGAATGGAATGGAATATTACAAATAGCAATCCCTATGATGTGGAATCATAGGAGTCAAAGTGAGCAGGGCGCCTTCAGTCTCTGGTTGGGACATTGGAAGTCTTTGTTACATTATAGAGTAGTGGTCGGTTGAATGTTGGCTTTCATACCTTAGAACTCAGCCCATAGGGTTATGGAAGCTACGAATTTGGGGCTACTTTCCAAAGACTTGCTGGGCAGATGAAAACATATATCTGATAACAAAAATCTAAAGTTCTTTTCAACTCTGATATTCTTTTTTTTTTTTTTTAATGTTTAATTTGTGAGAGAGATTGAGAGTGTGAGCAGGGTAGGGGCAGAGAAAGGGAGACAGAGGATCCAAAGTAGGCTCTGTACTCTCCGGGCAGAGCCCGACATGGGGCTCAAACTCACAAACCATGAGACCATGATCTGAGCCAAAGTGGGACGCTTAACTGACTGAGCCACCCAGGTGCCCCTCAATTCTGACATTCTTAATTTTTTTTTTATGTTTATTTATATTTGGGAAAGAGAGAGAGTGTGCAAGCAGGGGGCAAGGTAGGCAGAGAGAGGGAGACACAGAATCTGAAGCAGGCTCCAGGCTCCAAGCAGTCAGCCCGGAGCCCGACCCGGGATTCAAACCAACGAACCATGAGATCATGACCTGAGCCGAAGTTGGACACTCAACCAACTGAGCCACCCAGGCGGCCCCTGATACTATTAAATATTCTAAATACTTACGCCTATCCTTGAGGTGCTCTCTGATACCACACCATTAAAGGAAATGGCTGTTTACCCCCACCCTTGTGAATTACCCTAAGCTAGTCCTTTATTCATAACTGAATATTGCTTCAGTCTCACTGTGACTCAAACTTGTACATTGTCCCAGACAAGATTCAACAATAACAACAGATCTGGCGGTCAGAGAAAACCCCGACTCTGCTACTCACATACCAAGGAAGGCAACTTTGGTTTGCCGAGGGTCGGCAAGTGCCTGGTACTGCATGGGTCCGGTGGTCATTAGGAAGACACCTTGTATCCATTCTGCTCCAAGTGGTTAGGCTCTTGACCCAACCACTGCGATCCCATTCGCAATGGACTTGGCTTGGGAATGGGCACGTGACTTGATCCTGGCCAATGAGACATGAGGAGAGTGGGCTAATGGCTGCTGGAGAAGGTCTCCTCTAGTTTGTAAGACATGGGGCCACTCATCCTCCTCTGAGCATGTGGTACCTGGATGAGATGCCTGCAAATGTCCCAGGGACTGCAGGGCCAGGAGACCCACAGCCAAGTACCAGTAGGACCTCTCGCCGTGCTGTCATTTGAGATGATGAGTTGCCTGTCGTTTGAAACAATTTCAGTCAGCAGCAGCCAAAAGCATCCTCATGGACAACATGAAGGGGATCCCACAGTCCTTCACTGTCTCCCTGCTTTGCACAGGGGTACTGTTGGAAGCCCCAAGGAATTGTTCTGGAAGCTCTGACCCGAGGGTCCCCTTTACCAGCCAATATGGATGAGAAGGCGATAGAGGCAGATGGGTAGGCAGCCTCCTCCAACCACTGCCTGATACCACCGATAGAACACGCTGAGCCATTTGGCCGATATTCACGAAGATCACAGGCCGCTGCCCCCCATCTGCTGTCTTAACTACTGCCCGGAATCTTGATTTATAAGATGTCCACTAGGATTTTTCACCTAATTGCTTTGGATCTAATATGGTCACCTCAATGACCGCAATACCTGATGTACAGATGGATGGGGCTGGGAGTTTAACTCAAGAGTTAAGGAAGCAGAGATGCATCTGGGCCTCTTTTCCATGCTGGGGCGCCAACCGGTTTTCATAAACTTCAAGGACATAAACGTCCTCTGTAGACACAGACAGAAATCTTTCCTCTAATGAGATGGGTCTCAGCTTCCATGGCTGCATTCTGATGCTAGAACGGGGTTTCTCATCCTCAGCACTACTGGGGTTTGGGGCCAAATAATTCTTTGTCGTTAGGGGCCTGTCCTGTGTACGTGACGTAGGGTTTTAGCATCCGTGGCCTCCGCCCACCAGGTGCCAGTAAGCGCTACCCAGTTACGAAAACCAAAAATGTTTCCACACATTGTCAAATGTCCCTTGGGGAGATGTGACCACCCTCCAATGAGAACCACTTAGAATTAGTCTCAAATAACAAAGTACCCTGTTATCTTCCCCACCAGGCTGTCCATTCACCTTTATTCCGTTCACAGCTCCCCGACTTCCCTGCAAGGAACCACCCACTTTTGTTCTTAGTCCGCAGGGTTTGGATGGGGCTGGCTCTCCACCAGGTACCAAAGGCGACATGTTACTTGGGCTTGGTCGGTGGGAGTAAAGCATCCTCTCGGCCACAGAGATCTGTTCAGGATGGGTCACGTGGTCCAACTCATGACCGGGTGAGTCATGCCTAGGACTTCTGATCGAACTGTTGGACTTGCGCTTATGAGCAGGTAAGCCTGGAGTTTCTGGCTGCCATCTTGTCACCCGAGAGAGGGCCTCCCTCAGAACGTAACCACTACAGATGAAAGCAGAGCCAAGGGAAGGGGAGGGGCTAGTTCCCGATGACATTACCTGAGCCCCTGAGTCCGGCGGTGACTGGTGCTAGGGGTCACCGCTTATATGAGCCAACCCATCTCTCTTGGGCTTATGCCATTTTGTGCTGTTTTCTCTCACTTGCAGAGAACCCTGACTTCCGCGTTTGATGACGTTTGGTCTGCTTGCTGTCTAGAATTTTGCTTGACCTCCCCAGTACCCACAACCTTCTTTTGCAGGAGGGCTATCAATGACCTGGACGATTTCACTTTTCTCCTTGCTGGAGAAAAGCGCCTCAGAAAGTTCCAGCAAAATGAGTAGGGCGTGTAGATAGATGCCAGGCTTCAAGGAATTTTATGAAAGTCTTTATGTAATTGGGAATGGCTTGGTAACTTCTGGGCTTGCTTTCGGGAGCATCTTTTCTATCTTTATATCGTAACTTACACGTGACCAGACCTGCCTGGACAGAAGTTGCCTAAACTGAAAGATAAAATGAACCTATTTTATAGGTAAGTATTATAGACTCCTCCCAAAACACTGTCTTTATTTATTGATTTTTTTTTTTTTTAGGTTTATTTACCTATTTTTGAGACAGACGGAAACAGTGTGAGCAGGGGAGGGGCGGAGAGACAGGGAGAGAGAGAGAATACCAAGCAGGCTCCGAGCTGTCAGCACAGAGCCTGATGCGGGGCTCAAACTCACCAACTGTGAGATCATGACCTGAGCCGAAGTCGGACGCTTAACTGACTGAGCCACTCAGGCATCCCTCTTTCTTTCTTTCTTTCTTTCTTTCTTTCTTTCTTTCTTTCTTTCTTTCTTTCTTCTTTCTTTCTTTCTTTCTTTCTTTCTTTCTTTCTTTTTTTTTAAGTTTATTTATTTTGAGAGAAAGAGTGTGTGCAAGTGGGGGAGGGGCAGAGAGAGGGAGAGAGAGAGAGAGAGAGAGAGAGAATCCCAAGCATTGCAGAACCCAATGTCGGGCTCGAACCCACAAACTGTGAGATCAAGACCTGAGCTGAAGTCAAGAGTGGGACACTTAACTGACTGAGCCACCCAGGCGCCCCTGGGGAGGTGGTTTCTTCATAGATTTTTGCCCTGCGCTTTTCAAGCGTATTAGTTCCCGACACATTTTATCTCAGGCAGACAGCTTCAAAAGTTTCCGAGAGCACGTCTATTTGTTCAGTCCACACACGGTGGGAACATCATGCATTCAGGAGTCGGGCAGATCCGAATGTGAATTCTGCAGCTGTGTGCCTGTGGGAATATGCCACCACCCTCTGCGGGCCCCAGCCTGTGTCCCCGTCTATACTGCGGAACAATTCCTAGCCATTTCAGAAGTTAGGGTGAGCGATGGGAGTGAAGAGTTCACGTCCTTTGCTCTGTACTGTGCTGCCTCGACCAAACTCTTAGTCTGACTAAGGATTTTGCTGAATTGCCCAATTGCTTTGGCCTCGCGTAGACACGGTCAGCTGCTACGCGGTCGAACAAGATAGAAAGCAAAATCATAACGCCCTGGAGTGTAGGGTGTAGGCGTGCATACACGTTTGCATGTTACTGCCTGGCTGGGTTCCTTGTTTGCATTACCCGCTCACCCGAGGCATCCGGTCTCTTCCGTTTAGGAGCCGAATTCACCATCCGGCCATCCGCACACACACACGTCTGTCTTCACCTACAGTGCCTCCCAACTCTGCTTACCTTGTTTCCTGCTGAAGTCTTTACTGTGGCATTTAATGTGTCACATCCCTGTCCTTGCTTTTCCAGGGTAAGCGTCTGCATTTCACGGGCACGAAACAGAACCTGCGTGTTGAATCGAATCCGACCGATGCCCCCCTTTCCTTTCCTCTACACGCGCCCCTAAATTCTCTCGGCCCCTCCTTCACGCAGGAGCCACGGTGTAGCGTCCCTCATTCCTCCCCACCTCGTTCCCTAGCGTTGCTGTAACCGATTCCCGGAACACTAGGGGCTTAAGACCACAGACATTTGTCCTCGCGGTTCTGAAGGTCGGAAGTGTGAAGTCGGTATCTCTGGCCTGAAATCGGGATGTCTGTAGGAGCGTGCTCCCTGGGAAGATGCCGGGGGAGAGTCCTTCCTTGCTTCTCCCAGCTTCCAGTGGCTGCCAGTTTCCCTGGGCTTATGGTTTATGGCCACATCGTTCCAATATCTGCCTCATTTGTTATGTCATGTTCTGTTTGGGGCGGGGGGGAGGTGTGTGCAAATTCTCCCTCCACCTGTCACGGAAGGACATGCATCCTTCATTAGGACTCACCCAGGGGCCATCATCCACGACAACCTCCCCATCTCAGGATCCTTCACTTAATCCTGCCAGTTTTGTTTTTTTTTTTAAGGTTTATTTATTTTTTGAAAGAGAGAGTATGAGCAGGGGTGGGGCAGAGAGAGAGGAGGACAGGAGATCCAAAGCGGGCTTGGGGCCGACGGCGGTGAGCCCAGTGTGGGGCTTGAACTCACGAACCGTGAGATCATGACCTGAGCCTGAAGGCGGTGAGCCCAGTGTGGGGCTTGAACTCACGAACCGTGAGATCATGACCTGAGCCAAAGTCCGATGCTCAATGGACTGAGGCACCCAGGTGTCCCGCGTCTTTTGCTGTGTCCCCTAACAGCCACAGCTTCTAGGGATTACAGCCGGGGGGGGTGCATTTTTCAGCCCCACGGGAGGGGCACCACCAGAGGGGCGTGCCCAGGGGGCCGTGTTTATTCTAAGTGACCCTATTCAGACAGGGCACCCGGGGCTGGGCCTCAGGTTCCTGGGAGGGACTGTCCCTTAGCAGTTTGGACCCAGGCACTCCCAGGTGCACCTGAGGTCAGGACACGGTGCAGGGGCCATCTCCACTGGGGTACCAGATAAAAGGAAGGGTCGGCAAGGATGCCGCAAGGGCTGGTCCTGAACGGAGGAAGGCAATGAGGATGTGCACCGAGTGGCCCGCACAAGAGAGCCCTTCGGCCCCTGGGGACACAAAGCCCCTTGTTTCCGGGCACCTGGTTCTAGTTCCGTCTGTGATCAGCCCCCTTTTCTGTTCCTTCCCTGAGCCACCCATGAAATTCGCTCTCTGTCCTTACAAAACGTCCCATCGCCTTTATGGTAAAGCGAGCTGTTGTTCCTTACGACGCAAAGACCCCTGTCCCCCAGCTCCTCAAGGCAGACTCCCCCTCCCCTTTCTCGTGGCCTCAGCGGAGCCCCTGTCCAGTCGAGGGCAAACTGTCTTAGACCCCCAACCTCCCTGCCCACCCGCCACCGCTCACCCCTGGCCGCCACGTGCCCGGGGATGTCTAGGGCCACCGTCACACTCTGCCCCGTCCTTCTCCAGCCTCGCCACACCTGTCGCCACCACTCAGCCACCTCCCGCCAGCGTCACCTGAAATCCAAGCCATTCATCTGTCCGATTCTTGCCAAGTAATCACCGCCAACGGTCTCTTCTCACCAGCCCTCACCTCCACCCCTCAGATCCTCTCTACCCTGTATTTATCTTTCCATGCTTCCTCACATCCCTGCCAGTAATCCCCATTGACAACACCATCCATTTTCCACGAGCCGGGAGATGCCTTTGATCTCTTGGCTCCCAGCCTCCCGGCCCCACTTGACTTCCCGCCCCACCGTCCACCTGCCACCCACGAGGGGGGCGGCGCCTTGACCGCCCCGTGTTCCCCGCGCACGGGTCCGGGGGCCGGTCCTGTTGGACACCAGTTTGGTTCAGCTCACATCTCCTCAACTGTCCCCTCTCTCTTGTGTTCTTTCTTAAGACGGCCACCCTGAAAATCACCAGGATCTTGGTGCCTCGAAGCAACTTCTCACCGTTCCAGAAGGTGGAAGGTTGAGGTCAAGGTGTGGGCCAGGCCTCCAGGGGAGGATCCTTCCTGCCTCCTGTGGCTTCTGGAGGCTCCCGACATTCCTCGGTCGGTGGCAGCCTCCCGCCCAGCCCTGCCTCCGTTTCCACACTGTCCTCCTCTGTGTCTCCTCCCTTCCCCTCTGAGGACACTCGTCCCTGGAGTGAGGGCCCCTCCCTAATCCAGAAGGATCATCTTTAAGCCTATAGAGACCCTTTTACCAAATAGGGTTCTCTTCCAGATAAAGGGGCAGGGTGGACAGGTCCGTCGTGAGACCTCCATTCAAACCAGCACATCTCTCCAGTTCCAAACTGGAAGACTGTGCCACGCTGGAGGGCTTGGGACCTGGCTTCCTACAGTCAACAAGGGGACAGATGATGGAATCTGCAGGTATGGGGAAACAGCTCCCAAATGACAAACCTTGACCACAGGGAAACGCGAGGAGGAAAGCAGGGGGATGAATCCCACCTCGCTCCCGTGGGCCCCCTGCCACACTTCTGGAGAAGGCAGCGTGCCGGTGGGCAAGCCTGCCCGCCAACCTTCCCAGTCTCTTCTGGAAGCAAACGCCCCCCCAGTAACACCTGTCCTCTCCCCATCCCTCCCCGCACTCCCCGTTGCGGCTCATCCAAACCTCTGTGGGACTGAGCTAACACGTTGTTAGCACCTCCCTCCCTGTCTCCAGCGTTGCTTGGAGTATGACTCTGGCCACCTAATGCCCCAAATTTCTGTTGAGCAGGAAGTGGCCCCCGTTGTCTCCTCAGAGAAGTCGCTTGCTTCTTGTGTGACTCTGCTTGTCGCACAGACCACAGCTGGGGGGTGCTGAGATCTGGGCTGCCCCAGGTCCTGCGATGGGGACCCGTCGTGCGGGGGGCCCGGGACTACAGTGCTGCCTGGCGGGGACAGTGCATAGCAGGAACACCCAGAATCGCTGCGTGCTCGCTGCAGGGAGGGTGGCAGGGACAGGATGACAGTTTTCCTGATTGGGCAACCCGTGCTTAGATCTTCAGAGGCATTGAGCGGCTCTGAAGGGCTCTTCCTGCACCTCCCTGTCCTCGGGGTCCCTACATCTGAGCCAAGGAGGGCACCCTGTCCCCTTGCAGCCTGAGGGAGCTCCATGGACACAACCTGCCTGGCCCTTAACCTTCCCCGGAGCCCCCACTGAACATGCTCTTGGCGTCACCAGGTGTTTTCCATCATGGTGCCCTCACGCCCTTCCCCAAATAAGCCACTGTCATTTGACCCACTTGGCCACCCTCTGCCACCAACATTGCCTTCCGAGGCTTTCTTGTCTTCTCGACCTTTTCTGTGTTGTTCCTGTCGTAGATGCCGGTAATCTTCCTTCTGCTTCTTGCTCCTTTACAGTCAAATAGGTGTGATGTAAAATTGATCACGCTTACCGTTTTCAAGTGTGTACTTAGGAGTACATTCACAGTGTTGCGTAACCATCACCACTTTCTGTTTCCAAAACACTCCCAGAGCATTTCTAAACCAGCAACGCCCATGAAAGACGAACTCCCCGTTCCTGCCTCCCCTGAGTCCCTGGCAACCTCCATTCTACTCTCTGTCTCCATGAATTTGCCTATTCTCACCTCCTCAAAGAAGCGAACCAGGCAATACTTGTCCTTCTGGGTCTGGCTTATTACACTTGGCACAACGTCTTCGAGGTTCGGCCATAACGCAGCATGTGTCAGAATTTCATTCCCTCTTATGATGGAATAGTATTCCGTTGGATGTTTTCTTCTGATAGTTTGATAGTTTTCACTGGTAAGTTTAGCCTCTGAACTATTTTGAGTTAATTTTTGTATATGATATAAGGTAAGGGTCCAACATCGTTCTCTGCATGTGGTTGTCTGTTTTCCCATAACTATTTTTTGAAAAGATTGTCCTTTCCCACTGAATGGTGTGGAACCCATGTTGAAAACCGACCTACCATATGTGAGAGTCTTTATTTCTGGGCTCTCTATTCTATTCCATTGGCCTGTATGTCTGTCTTTATGTCAGTTCCACACTGTTTTGATTACTGCTTCGCAGTAAATTTTGAAATCATGAAGTTTGAGTCCTCCAAGTTTTTTCTTCCTTTTCAAGACTGTTTTAGCTCTATGGGGTCCTTTGACATCCCACATGAATTTAAAGGTGGATTTTTTATTGATGCACAAAAATGTAATTGGAGCTTTGATAGGGATCGCGTTGGATCCATATCCAACTACTTTGGGTAGTCCTATCGTCTAAACAGTATTAAGTTTTCCAATTCATGAACGCAAAATGCTGTTCTATTTATTTATGTCTTCCTGTAATTACTTTTAGCGATGTTTCGTACCTTTCAGGGTACAAATCTTACACTTCTTCGGTGACGTTTGTTCCAAAGTGTTTTATTCTCTTTGATATTGTTAGTGGAATTGCTTTCTTAAAATTTTTTTGGATTGCTCATCATGAGTATATAGAAATGCAACCAATTTTTGAGTGTCGATTATGTATCCTGTAACTCCGCTGGGTGTGTTTATCAACTCTGTTTATTTTTGTAGAATCTTTACGATTCTTGCGTTTATAAGGTTTTGTCATCTGTAAACAGGGATAATTGTACTTTTTCCCTTCTAATTTGGGTGCCATTTCTTTGTTTTGTGGTCAGTTGCTCTGGCTTAGCACTTCCAATACTATGTAAAACAGAAAATGGACATTTTTTTCTAGTTCCTGATTTTAGAAAAAAAAGGCTTCAGTCATTCATCATTGAGTATGCTCTTACCTGTGGACTTTACATGAATGACTTTTATTATGTTGAAGAAGCTCCCTTCTATTTCTACTTTATTGAGTCTTTTTAAAAAAATATATCATGAAAGGGTGTTTGATTTTATCAAATTTTTTTTGCATCAATTGAGATGATCATGAGTCCCCCCCCCCTTTATTTTATTAATGTAGTGTATTACATTGATCCATTTTCATAGATTTAATCAATCATTGCATGCCAGGAATAACTTCTGCTTGGTCATGTTGTATGGTCTTTTTAATATGCTGCTAAGTGTATTTTGTGATTATGTTATTGAGGCTTTTTGCATCAATCTTAACAAGGGATCATTTCATTGCATGCTAGAAGTTTTGCTATGTTGTTTGTCATTTTCATTTGTCTGAAGGTATTTTAAATTTCCCTTGTCGACCTATTTGCTGTTTCGGAATGTGTTATTTAATTTCCACGTATTTGTGAATTTTCCTAATTTCCTTCTGCTATTGACTCCTGATGTCATTCCATTGTAATGGAAAAAATACTCTGCATGATATTAATCTTTTTAAATGCATTAAAACTTGGGGCGCCTGGGTGGCTCAGTCGGTTAAGTGTCCGACTTCGGCTCAGGTCATGATCTCATGGTTCATGAGTTTGAGGCCCGCGTTGGGCTCTGTGCTGACAGCTCAGAGCCTAGATCCTGCTTCAGATTCTGTATCTCCCTCTCTCTATGCCTCTCCTGCACTCATGACCTTTCTCTCACTCTCTCTCTCAAAATAAACATTTAAAATCATTTTTTAAAAAGAATTTTAAAAAAACTCAGCTCCTCTACAGCTCCTTTTCCACTTCTTTCTGTTATTGATATTGCAAATTACCCCTTTATACACTGTGTGTCCAACAATATAAATATTTATATTTATCCATTTGTCTCTTAAATCATGTAGAAGAGTGGAGTTATCAACCAAACTTACAATAATACTGGCTTTTATGTTTGCCCCTGTATTTACCTTTCTTGGAGTTCTTTATTTCTTTCTACAGCTCCAAGCTGCCCTCCAAGCATTCTTCCATTTGAACCTGAAGGAGTCCCTTTGCTGTTCTTGCAGAGCGGGTCTAGTGCGAACAAACTCTCTCCGCTCCTGTTTGTCTGGGAATGCTTTAATTTCTCCCTCATTTTTGAAGGACGTTCTTGGCAGATATAGAATTCTTGGTTGACAATTGTTTTTATTTCAGCTCTTTAAATATATCACCCCCTAGCCTTCTGGTGTCCCAAGTTTCTGTGGAGAAATCAACAAGTGATCTTATTAAAGGTCGCTCATATGCGTTAAGTCATTTCTCTTGTGGCTTTCAAGATTTTCTCTTTGGTTTTTTGTCAGTTGGATTGTAATGTGACTTGCCGCGGGTCCCTTTGAGTTTATTCTACTTGGAGTTTATTGAGCTTGTTGGCTTTGTATGCTCAGATCTTTCATCAAATTTGAGCTGGTTTTTTAAAAAAAATTTTTTTCTTAATGTTTATTTTTGAGAGAGACAGAGACAGAATGTGAGTGGGTTAGGGGTAGAGAGAGAGGGAGACACAGAATCCAAAGCAGGCTTCAGGCTCTGAGCCATCAGCACAGAGCCCGACACGGGGCTTGAACCCACAAGCTGTGAGATCATGACCTGAGCCGAAGTCGGATGCTCAACCGACTGAGCCACCCAGGCGCCCCAAATTTGAGCTGGTTTTGGTGATTAATTCTTCAAATAATCTTCCTGCCCCTTCTTCTCTCTCTCTCTGTCCTCATTCTTGGACTCCCATAATGTGATGTTGGTTTATCCACTGGATGGTGTCCCTTAGGCTCCGTTCACTTTTCTTCATTCTTTTTTATTTCTCCTTCATACTTGGAATTTCAAATGTCATGTCTTTAAGTTTGCTGATTCTTTTTCTCTGGCTGCTCAAATCTGTTGTTGAGCCCCTCTAGTGAATTTTTAATGTTAATGACTTTACTTTTCAGCTCTGGAATTTCTGTTCAGTCCTTATTAACCCTTTCTCTCTGTAATGATATTCTCACTTTGTTAATGCAAATGTTTTCTGATTTCCTTTAGTTCTTTGCCCATATTTTCCTTTCATTCATTTTGCAGACAGTTGTTTTAAAGCCTCCTCCTAGGAAGTCTGATGGGTGGCATTCCTCGGGACAGTTTCTGTCAGTTTATTTCGTCCCTTCGAGTGGGCTAGATTTTACTGTTTCTCTGTATGCCTTGTGACTTTTTGTTGAAAACTGCATGTTTGACTATTATAATGTTGTAACTCTGAAGATCAGCTCCTCTGTCTTCCTCAGAATGTTCTGGGACCTTTAGATTGCTCTATTGTGTTTGTTCTTATTGACAAAGGCTATATATAATAGCCCATCTGTTTTGTGATTTTCGAAACCATTTTTACAACAACTATTCCTTATCATATGTGATCACTAAAGTCTGTTCCTTTTGCTCTTGTTCGGCTAATGTTTTGCTAGAGATTTCCTTGACTACCGGGAGCAAACACTCACACACATACAGAAAACTAAAATAGCCCTCCTAGTCTTTGTAAATTGGCTCTCGGCTGGAATGCTTTGCCAGCACTAAGCTAGACTTGCACTGAAGCTAGGGATTAGCTCAAGATGAAATTTTTTTTTAATTTTTTTAATGTTATTTTATTTTTGAGAGAGACGGAGACAGAGTGCGAGTGGATTAGGGGCAGAGAGAGAGGGAGACACAGAATCTGAAGAAGGCTCCAGGCTCTGAGCTGTCGGCACAGAGCCCAGTATGGGGCTCGAACTCACAAACTGCAAGATCATGACCTGAGCCAAAGTCAGGTGTTTAACCAACTGAGCCACCTAGGTGCCCCTCGCTCAAGGTGAAATCTTAACGTCTTCTGAGGTCTTTTCTGAACATGCCTCTTGCCCTGGGGATGTGCATGGCTTTAAATCTCCTCTCATGTATGGTGGCTTTTGAATGACTTAGTTTCCCAAAGAATCTCACCCCAGCTTTCCTTCCAGGTCTTAGGTCATCCATTTTATGTCACAACCCACAACTTCTTGCCCCAGAGAGCCGTGGGTCTCTAGTCCACCTTGCTGCTTTCATGAGCTGTGTCCATCGTTCTTCTCACCCCAGTTCCAAGCTACGTGAGACACAAATAAATGTCTTGCTTCACTCCTATGAGGACTTTAAGAGACAAAACAGATGAACATAAGGGAAGGGAAACTAAAATAATGTAAAAACAGGGAAGGGGACAAAACAGAAGAGACTCATAAATATGGAGAATAAACTGAGGGTTGCTGGAGGGGTTGCAGGCAGGGGGATGGGCTAAATGGGAAAGGGGCACTAAGGAATCTAACTCCTGAAATAATTGTTGCACTATATGCTAATTTGTTTGTAAATTTATTTTTTTTTTAATTTTTTTTCAACGTTTATTTATTTTTGGGACAGAGAGAGACAGAGCATGAACGGGGGAGGGGCAGAGAGAGAGGGAGACACAGAATCGGAAGCAGGCTCCGGGCTCTGAGATATCAGCACAGAGCCCGACGCGGGGCTCGAACTCACGGACCGTGAGATCATGACCTGAGCCGAAGTCGGACGCTTAACCGACTGAGCCACCCAGGCGCCCCGGGAAAGGCTAATCTAATATAAAGAATGACAGGAACCTACTGGGGTCCTTGAGTGCTATTTTTCTAAGTATCTTTCTTGCGTGCCAGAGAAAGTCTCCATGAACTTGGGTATTTGAGTGAGACTAAGGCTGGAAAGGAGGTCCCAGTGTAAAGAGTGGAGACAAAAAAAATGCACCCTAGTGGGCAGCATTGACAAAGACCATGGTGTAGAAACATACTTGCGGCACTTAAGGGAGCCATCGAGACTTCAGGACCACGAATAAGGAGAGGAGGGCACAAGACAAGGCGGGCAACCTGGAGGGCAGTTGGAGGCCACTTGAAGTTCGATGGGCAGCCATATGTCAAGCTGAGGGGTGACCCAGTTTGATTGGACTTCTAACATCATTTGTTGCTAAGTTGAGAACTGATTAGAGAATGGTATTATGGAAGCATGGAGGCCAACTAGGGGGATGTTTGTTACAGTCCAAGAGACATTATGGTGGTCTGGACTATGGCGGTTGACAGGAAGGGTGCGGAGAAGAGGGAGACATGGCTGTGTTGGTGGTGGAGGATGTGGTGGGACTTCCTGATGGGTGGATTGGATGGATGAGGAAACAGGCAAGGGAGAACTTGAGGAGAGCTTCCAGTTTTCTATGAGAAAATGATACGAATAGACAACGGTGCCATTACAATGGAGAGGGAAACCTGGGCGGGGAGAAAGGGCTATTTCGATGTGTCTTGAAATAACCCTAAGACCCCCCCCCCCCAAGTGGAAATGTTGAGTAGGGAGCAGAACATAACACTGTGGCTCAGACACGAGAGGACTGAGCCGGAATAGACACACAGATCAACGGAACAGAATAGAGCGCCCAGAAATAAACCCCCAATTACATAGTCAATTAACCTTTGATAAAGGAGGAGGCGAGAATATGGGAATGGGGAAAAGCCAATCTCTTCAACCAACGGTGCCGGGAAAGCTGGACGGCGACACGCCAAAGAATGAACCGGACCGCTCTCGTAACACCATTCACAAAAAATAAACTCGAAATGGCTGAAAAACCTCAGTGTGAGACCCACAACCATGAACGTCCTCGAAGAGACAACAGGCAGTAATTTCTCTGACGTCAGCCCTGGCAACAAAAAGAAGACTGAGCTCCAGATGTAAATTTGGAAGCCTTTGAAACGTAGATGGTATTCTAACCCATGCGTTTTAATGAGGTCACCTAGGGAGACCGTGTCGAGAGAGAAAAGAGGTAGGGACCTCAAACCTCACATTTAAAGGCCAAACAGATGAAGTGAACGAGATACAGGAGCCGCCAGGTGCTGGCTGGACTCTGCCAGATCAGATCCCTGAGCCTGGATTCACGAAAATAAATGTCCTCTGGGATCACACAACGGGATCTGACTGCTCGAACCATTACTCAGTATCTGTGTTTATGTTCTGGGATCATTAAAGCCAAAGGCAGATGGCAGGTCATAAAATGCTGCTTTAAAAGGTCGGTAAATCCGGGGCTCCCGGGTGGCTCAGTCAGTTAAGCGTCCGACTCTTGATTTCTGCTGAAGCCATGATCTCGGGGTTCGTGGGTTCCAGCCCCACAGCAGGCTCTGTGCTGACGGTGTTGGGATTCTCCCTCTCTCTCTTTCTTGCTGCTCCTCCCCTGCTCACATGCACACATGCTCTCTCTCTCTCTCTCTCTCTCTCTCTCTCTCTCAAGTTAGAAAAAAAAAAAAGTCAATAAACCCTTCTTAGACGGGGCAAAGGGATCCCGAAGGCCCCTTCCAGATCTATGCCCCTACAATGCCAACTCGCCATGCAGGAATTATGCAGCCTTCCTCCGTTGCTTTAGGAAATAACTGTGTGTTTCTGAGCCACCAGAAAGGGATAGGGGGGCTGAGAGAGAGAGGGAGAGAACTTCCTTGTATACAGCTGTCTCAGTTTCCATCTGAATTCGTTTTCCATCCTCGTGTTTAAATTGGTATGGTTTTTTTTTTTCTCTTTTACAATAAGCATATGCCTTCATAATATCTACACTTAACACTGGCAAGATTCTTCTATGGACTGGACTGTGTGTCTGTCCCTAACACAGTGCCTAGCCCAAGGGGCAGCTCAAGAAAGGCCAAATGAATGGACAAATGAATGAATGAATGAAGGTTTTGAGCTAGTGAAGGATCCAGAAACTCATTTACTTTAGAATCCAGGGGATCTAAAGCAGATCTGACATTATCTGTACATATCAAGTAAGTTGTTACTTTAATGCAATAACCCCACGGGCTTAATTACTTCAATTCCTTTGAGACAACAACAATTTGTTGGCCACTTGCCACGGGTCTAGGATTGTGGCAGGCACCAGGGTCAGGGCTAAAGAGGGCTGACAAAGGGGAAGAGTTGGTCCCTGGGCTGTGGGCTGGGAGATGCACAAATAGAACAAAACGCCCAACACGGGAGTGGTTTGTGCACCCCCCTAAGAGCAGACCTAGACTGGGGAGGCCCCCCGTGTGGTAGAATGGGTGTGTGTGGGGGGTGGGTGGGTAACAGCCTTCTTGGCCTCTTTGTTGAAGTCTAGATGACCTTGGGCAAGTCCGTTCACATCGTTAGAAAGCAGCATCGTCTTCCATAAAAGGGAGTTCTTTGTCTCAGTAGTGCACACGGGAAGTCCTCTCGACTCCAACATTGTCATTTTCTCTTTGTCGTCAGGAACTCTCTGGAAGGAACAGGGGTTTGTATAGGCCAGAGGGCGGAAGTTGGAGTTACAGGGGCCTGATGTACATGTTTGGGGCTCACCTATTAATGGTTCTTGGGGCTCCCTTCGAATTCTATTTCAAAAATGTAACATTTGAAATCATGTTCACATTTAAAATGCAGGCAACTTGACCTCAGAATCTAGTTTTCCCAGGAGATCCGACAGCACAAGGAAATGCTAGCCCTGGGGTGGTAGGTGCTGTTTTCCCATTCACTTTGGACCCCTCTCGATGGTTTCTTACCAGTCCTAGTGGTCCAACTGGTGACCGAGGTTCAGAGCAGGTGTTTGGAACAGGAGTTCAAGCCAGTGATGTTCCTGGAGGTATGTCCCCAGAGGGAGGGCGGGAGCCTTTCCTAGGAGGTAGATCAGAATGTCTGAGCGTGTTTTCGATCCCAGAGGTTCAGAAGGTACCCTCTTCCCACTTCCTTACCTGAAAATCAGCGGGTGGCATGAGCCACTGTACAGATGAGAGCGCGGGGCGGCGGGCGGGAGGGGTGGGGGAAGGCACAGCAATCATTTACGTAATGGCGGGAAGAGCTAACATCCATCGACTGCTGGCTTAGGTCTAGCACTGCTCTGAGCCATATGGCATTACCAGCCCCATTTCACAGATGGAAACTGAGGCATCAAGACATTAGTTAGTCACCTTCTCCAGAGTCCTGGGTTGGCAGGTGACTGAGCCAGATACTTGTTCTGCAGATGAAATCAAGGTTGGGAGCTACGACTTGCACAGCTAAAACCCACGGGGGGAGGGGGGGGCGTCTCTGAGCGGGGAGGGGGCCCACTGAACCTGGTGTTGGTGAGCACCACTAATTCGGATGGCAGAACAGAGCGCGGGGGCCAAATGTTAGTTGACGTGGCGGTGATGACTAGAAAAGCAATCCCAGCAGAATATCGTTACTCCAACACGGAGTGTGTTCCTCCTAACACACTGTTAACCTCCTCCAGACAAATTCTTTTTTTTTTTTAAGATTAAAAAAATATATATTTATTTATTTTTGGGAGAGAGACAGAGCATGAGCAGGGGAGGGGCACAGAGAGCGAGGGAGACACGGAATAGGAAGCAGGCTCCGGGCTCCGAGCTGTGAGCACAGAGCCCGAGGCGGGGCTCGAACTCACAGACTGTGAGATCATGACCTGAGCCGAAGTCGGACGCTCAACCGACTGAGCCCCCCAGGGCACCCCCCCCCCCCGCCTCCGGACAAATTCTTAAACAAACCAACTGAAGAGCCAGCTCTGGGTTTTATAAACCAACCTCTTTTACTATTATTATTATTATTTTTTTTGGAGGGTTCACATTCGTGCTGTTTGTCTGCCAGACGGAAATGGGGTTGAACATCTGACAATAGCCTGTGCACGTATAAAAGCTGAGCAGGGCACTGTGGAGACAAAGCCCACCATTCAGTGACATAAGTCATTTCCATGGATGGCTTATGAACGTCGGCATCATTACTCGTACTCTCAGTGTTCACAGAAAGCCCTGGGTGTCCAGATTTCAGGCAGGTCCCCCCCTGAAAGTTAAGGAATTCATAAAGTGCTGATGGAAGTCCAAAGGAAACAACAACAATGAAGCGATTCCTCGTACGGCCGATTTTTCCCTAACGTACTTTGCAAAGCCGGGGAGAAGGGTGTAGCGTGTAGGACAACAGGAAACGGACTTGTCTATTACTTCGGCCTGTCTGGTGACCGCAGGGAATTGAAAATGAGGAATAGGTTGCAGAGGTGATTTCCAGAGGGAGAAAGAGTGGAATATGGAAAAGAAAGGTCAGAAACGGAGGAGGGGGGACACATCAAGAGTGAAGAGAATGTCGCGGGGCATTGCCGGGGAGAAGCGAGGGGCAGCGAGGCATGGTATGGAAGCCTCTGGAATCAGCGGCCTTTTTGGATGAGAAAAGGAGCAAGGGATAGTGTGCATTTGCTTTTTTTTTTTTTTTTTTTAAAGCAGTTTGGAGACTCTGGTGACGATTCACTAAAACACGGTACCAAATCAGCTGACTGCAGAGAACACACCGGTTGAACGTGTTTCAAGATCTCAGAGGGATCACTTGTTATATTTCAACGGGTCTGGTTTGAGAGACATCGCCGTATGACTCCAGAAAATCTGGTGGTTGCTCAGCCAAATACTACGGCCAGTCACTTTCCTGCCACTTTAAGAGGAATCACTTTGAAATATGCGATGTGTCTGCAGACACTTGGGATACAGGTTATGAGAACCACCGTCCCCCCCCCCCCCCGCGCCCAGATACCACTGCACATTTTCTCTTTGATTAAAACAACAAGATTCCTTTTTAGCCAATAAGTAAAGTCTGGTTCAAAGGCTCTCAAACTGCCACCTGTTACTTCAAAAGCTCTTTCAATTCCCCGAGCAATTTACTGTAGGGCCCTTGCACTCCTGGGTGTGGTTTCCATCCGTTTCTAGCCATGCTCTCTCCGTGTAAAGGAAGTATCGATCTCTGAAGGCAGATTTTTAGTAGAGACCTGTCCGTGGAGGTATCTGCCTGGCCCTACGGCTACAACGGTGGAGATGGAGAAAGGGTCCTATGGGTATAGAACAGGTCAAGATCTTCAGAGCATTGACCGGAAATCGAAATTTTGGTTCAGGTTTTAAAATTAAAGGTGGAACTGACTGGCCCGTCAGGATGGCCCACTATAAAAAAAAAAATATTAACAACAAGTCCGGGGGGCCCAGTCGGTTGAGCATCTGACTCTGGATTTCGGCCCAAGTCTGTGATCTGAAGGTCGTGAGATGGAGCCCCACGTCGGGCCGCCCTGGGTGTGGAGCCTGCTTGAGATCCTCTCTCTCCCATTCTCTCTCTCTGCCCCTCCCCCCCCAAAATTTAAAATAACAAGCCCTTGTGCACTGTTGGTAGGAACATAAAACGACGGAGCTGCCGTGGGAAACAGAATAGTTACTAATCCGAGAAGCGGCACCTCAACTAATTAAACACAGAGATTCCCTATGGAAAATTCTGGATGTAGCAATTCCCTTTCTGGATCTATCGCCAAAAGAATGGAAAGAAAGATCGCTCACAGCAGCGTTATTCATAATAGCCAACAGGCAGAAGCGACTCAGTGGACCATCCTTCACCCTTACAAACGAAGGAAATCCAGACACGGGCTACAACTGGGATGAACCTCGAGGGCATAACGCCGAATGAAATACATCAGATGCAAAAAGACAGGTACTGTGTGAGTCTGCTTACCTGAGGTGCCCAGAGTGGTCAAATTCACAGGGACGGAGACTAGAGTGACACTTGCCGGTGGCTGGGGAGGGAGGCTGGGGAATCACTGCGTAACAAGTACAGAGTTTCAGTTTTGCAAGATGGGAGGAGTTCTAGAGATTGGCCGCACGACGTGAAAGATTATGAAAGATACGAAAGATTACGAAAGATACCGGGTGGCACGCTTCCCGGAGGGCCACGAGTGTCATAATCTACCACAACCATCAGAAGAATGGTTTGATATGCATATTCAATCCATAATTTACAAATCAATAAAAGAATGAGGGGAGGAAATGTAGAAAATACCATCCAAGAGAAGACCAGAAATGAGAAAAAAAAAAAAAAAAAAGCAAAGATGAAGGATGGAAAATAGGATGTCACATACCATGTAAAAACAGGCCATTAATTAAAATAAATTAAAATAAAATGGGAAGACTTAACTGTCTCTGTAATATTTTATTAAAATAATTATTTGTGCTAACACCTCTGGATAATAGAGGTACAGATGTCTCTTAATGGTTTCTTTGCTTTCCAATATGTTCAAGGTGTTTCCTAATTTAAAAAAAAAATCTATTTTAAAAGGAGCGAAAGGGAAAGCAAATTTAGAATTAGTTTAGAACTCTTATTAAGAAGGTAGGGGGCGCCTGGGTGGCGCAGTCGGTTGAGCGTCCGACTTCAGCCAGGTCACGATCTCGCGGTCCGTGAGTTCGAGCCCTGCGTCGGGCTCTGGGCTGATGGCTCAGAGCCTGGAGCCTGTTTCCGATTCTGTGTCTCCCTCTCTCTCTGCCCTTCCCCCGTTCATGCTCTGTCTCTCTCTGTCCATAAAATAAATAATAAAAAAAAAAAAAAAAAAGAAGGTAGGAGTAGATCTCACCAAATGCTGGCAAGAAGATAGAGAACAGAAATTCTCATCCGTTGTGGGTGGAAATACAAAATGACACAACCACTTTCGGAGACATAATGTAGTTTCTTCCAAAAATAAACATATTCTCATCAAATGACCCAGTGATTGCACGGCTTTGTATTTGCCTACATAAGATGGAAAATTATGCCCACACAAAATCTGCATATGAATATTTATAACAGCTTTATTTACAATTTATGGCCCAAATTGGATGCAACCCAGTAGGTAACACCAACAGACTTTGATACATCCAGACAACAGGATATTGTTCGCCAGTGAAAAGAAACGAAGGGCCCTTGGGTGGCTCAGTTGGTTAAGTGTCCGACTCTTGATTTTGGGTCAGGTCATGATCCCACAGTTCCTGAGGTCGAGCCCTGCATTTGGCTCTGCTCTGACAGCAGGGAGCGTGCCTGGGATTCTCTCTCCCTCTCTCTCTCTGCCTCTCCCCCGATCTTGCTCACTCATGCATGTGCACTTTCTCTCTCAAAACACACACACACACACACACACACACACACACACACACCTTAAAAAAAAAGAAATTAGGGGCGCCTGGGTGGCGCAGTCGGTTGAGCGTCCGACTTCAGCCAGGTCACGATCTCGGGGTCCGTGAGTTTGAGCCCCGCGTCGGGCTCTGGGCTGATGGCTCAGAGCCTGGAGCCTGTTTCCGATTCTGTGTCTCCCTCTCTCTCTGCCCCTCCCCGTTCATGCTCTGTCTCTCTCTGTCCCAAAAATAAATAAACGTTGAAAAAAAAATTAAAAAAAAAATGAGCTATGAAGCCATGAAAAGACATGGAGAAATCTTAAATGCACATTGCTAAGTGAAAGAATCGAATGTAAAACAGCAACGCTATATGATATTCTGAAATCCAACTATATGATATTCTGGAAAAGGCAAAAATGGAGACAGCAAAAAGATCGGTGATTACCAGAAGCTTGAGAGGAGAGAGGGACAAGTAGATGGATGTGTTTAGGGCAGTGAAATTTTCCGTGTGGCTATAATGGTGACACGCATTTCTGAAAACTTATCGAGTGTGTAACACAAAGCGTGTTATACCCTAATGTAAACTATGGACTTTACATAATAATAATGCCCATATTGGCTCATCAGTGGTAACCACTGTACTGCATTAACACAAGATATTAATATTGGGCAGAAATATGGGTGGAAACGGTGCTTGAGGAGATAAATGTATTTTCCGTTCAACTTTTCCATCGACCCAAAACTGCTCTAAAAAATAAAGCCGATTCATTTAAAAGAAAAATGAGGAGTCAGATTAATCATTCCCTAACCTCTCAAGAAATTACGAGAGAAAAATTACTAATGCAATTCTTCTGAAAAATAAATGGGGTCAAAGAAGAGATTTGATGTTTTTAGGTAAGCCAGCTTTCCTTCTGAAGGGGCAGAAGCCTGGTCATCCCGGCCAGTCTCAGATATCTCTGGAGGGCATTCTGAGCTCCAGAGTTTCCTGTGGGGCCAGCAAAGGATGTTGTGCGTGCAGCACAACAGGACTTCTCAACCTCTGCCCAAGCCTGCTTCCTTCACCCCCTTCCTTCTGTGGTCCCAAGGGCACTCCCTCATAAACATCCTGTAAACTCATCCTTCCCCGGCTACCTATTATCAGCTGATATCCTTGAGGAGCACGAGCTCAGGGAGAAAAACTAGACAATGAAGGTACGCCGATAAACAGTTTTTAAAAAAGTAGAGACGTTGAGTAAAACATAGATAGTGATTGAGGTAGAGTACTCAGGAGATGTTGAAGTGCAGAATGGATGCCATCCAAGAATGACCTAGCAAAACCCTATGCCAGGAGAAGGCAGAACAGCTATAACATTCTAAGTGGAAAGCAAACAAACAAACATGTAACTGAAAGAATTTTATACCCAGCCAAAATTTTCCTCAAGTCTAAAAAGGCAAGAGGCAGACATTCTCAAGGTGTCGAAGGCACAGCATCCTTGAATGCTTTCAAACAGCATCCACAATGGCCATTTATTCCATGAATCCCAATCAACTAAAAATAGGTACCAGAAATGAAGCTCTCAGATTTCTTGGCTCTGTTGAATCACATAAAAATAAAAGCAAGGGTGCCTGGATGGCTCAGTCAGTTAAGCGTCAGACTTCAGCTCAGGTCATAATGTCACAGTTCGTGGATTCGAACCCCAAATCGGGCTCTGCGCTGACAGCTTGGAGCCTGCTTGGGATTCTCTCCTTCTCTCTCTGTCCTTCCCCCACTCTCTCTCTCTCTCTCTCTCTCTCTCTCAAAATGAATAAACTTTAAAAAAAAGTGTCAATATTATCAACCTTGATAAAGTAAAATAAAGTATACAATAGTTAATTTTTTTATAGTTACAGGGGTGAAAACAGTAGAAGTGTGCCAGTTTACCCATGTTTCAGAGCAAGAAGTGAATAAATATTGTCTCTATAGATAAAGGGCATACTTTCAAAAAATGATTCCAGGGGCGCCTGGGTGGCTCAGTCGGTTAAGCGTCCGACTTCGGCTCAGGTCATGATCTTGCAGTCCGTGAGTTCGAGTCCCGCGTCGGGCTCTGTGCTGACAGCTCGGAGCCTGAAGCCTGTTTCAGATTCTGTGTCTCCCTCTCTGACCCTCCCCTGTTCATGCTCTCTCTCTCTCTCAAAAATAAATAAAATAAAACATTAAAAAAATAAAAAAAAATGATTCCAATGCACGTATTTTATTTTATTAACTTTAGAGGTACCTTTTAGGAAACCATAGTCCCAGGTATAAAGATATATTTATTACTTCAATAATTCCTTAATTTTATTTTATTAAAATCTTTTTTTGTTCATTCATTTATTGAGAGAGAGAAAGAGAGAGAGAGAGAGAGAGAGAGAGGAGAGAGAGAGGGAATCCCAAGCAGGTTCCGAGCTGATTGGAGCCCGATGTGGGGCTTGAACTCACAAACCATGAGATGGAGAAGGAAACTGGGGGAGCAGGCCTGGGCAAAGTGACAAGTTCAGCTGTGATGCAGGCCCAACCTGCTTTGCCCGCCCCACAGGAAGCTCCAGGGCTGGGCTAGCCCTCCAGAGGTGGCTGGGGGCCGGGGGGGGGGGCGGGGAGTTGCTGGGATAGCCAGACCTCTACCTCTACACGGGTCACTGGATGGGGCCACCCTGGGAAGGAGTAGGCCATTCAGCCCAGCAAGCTGCTGTCTACAGTTCTCTGCAGTCATGGAGGGGGTCCCATCAGTGTCCACCACGAGGGGCTGATGAGTTGGGGGAGATGGGAAAGAGACATCCTTGACCCAGGAATGGCGAGTTCCAGAGCAGTGATGGGGTCCCTCTGTGTTGGGCTGCCTGCCGGCTTCCTCCATTGTGACAAGAGGGAAGAAGGGGGATTGGGGTGGGTGTTAGTCAGTGTGGAGGTTTGGTGGTGAGAAGGTGTAGAAGATTCCCTGTTAGCATCTATGTTCTCAAAGAAGCTCGGAGAAAGACTGTCTCTTGGCAAAGGGGGCCTCCTGGAGACACTTATGGGAGTTGCAGGAGCGTTAATGAGACCATAGTAGGTTTGCGGAGGGACACTTAGTTAGGTCCTGTCACCTCTGTGGCATGATTTCCTCCAGCACCCTGGGCTCTAGCCAGGAAGGTGGAAGACAGCATTGGCCTTGGAGGGTTCCGTTGCCCGCAGGGTACAAACGGAGGAAGAGAGGGGCCGAAGGCATTTGCTGGGCAGGAGCACATGACAGACAATGTTACTGGGGCTCAGAGGATTGTGTAACTTACTCAAAGCCACACAAGCCGATCCGTGGGTTGGCAACCAGTTTAGGAACAGGAGCCCAGGTCTGGTGTATCCCATTCGGGGCCCTGGCAGGAAAGACAGGGCACATTCCGAGACTGGGTAATAAAAGGAATAGGTAACTTCCAGAGACGCTGAAGGAGGGGAGAACACACAGGAACGGAGCGCTGCCTGAGCACTAGTAATGGCCAGGTCTGAAGAGGTGAAGGGGGCGGCCGTGCCAGGGCCTGGCGACAGTGTGGAGAGGACTTCCCCGTGACTTCCAGGAAGGGACGCAGCCAGCCTTTGATGGCCCAGCCAAGAGGGACCTTGGCGTGAGTACCTCTCCCTCGGTCTCCCCACCATTCCCTGCCCCCCCCCCACACCCCAGTTTGGCGGAGGGCAAGGAAACTAACGGGCTCTGGGCAAGGTGCGAAATGGAATCAGAGCACAGCCTTGACGCCTCCGGATACAAGTCACCGAACCAGTCTGGGCATCAAGCTTCTTTTATCTGTAAGATCAGAGCAGTCACCTGCCTCCTGTGATTTGCAGAGGGCCCTTCCTGCACCGCGGAGCTGACCGCGCAGACCCGCCGCGTAGCACCCCTGCGTGGGCCGGCGGGTCCTACCCACACTGGGCCTGCACGCGCGCTCCCTTCGGTGCAGGGGGAGCGCAGCGGTGGGAAGCGCTTCCTTGCCCTGGGGAAGCCCTCCAGCCGCCTCACCGGGAATTTCGAGCCCCGCCTCCGCCTGGCCAGCGGCCCCCCGCGCGGCGGGGCAGGTGCCCCCCCCCCCCCGGAGAGCGGCGCCCTCCACCCCCGGGGGGACATGGGGATGATGCGGCCATCTAGACCACGCGAGAGACTTGGGAGGCCACGACGACTCCGGGGTGCGCCAGGAGGCGCCGCAGGAGCCCAAGCGGGGGTGGGAAGTCCCCTTCCCTGTCCGCTCGGCAGCCAGCGATCCCCGCCTCCCGCCACCCGCAGCTGTCGGAGCGCCCCCTGGCGGGCGGGCATCGGAGGCGCGGCCCCCGCCGGCCCCCGCGCCTCCCGCCGCGCGGGGAGGAGGGGGAGCGACCTTGCAGCTGCGAAGCCCCTGGAGGCCTCCTAGCTGGGGTGCGGGGGTGGGACCGGGGCTCCGGGGAGCGGAGGAGGGCCCGGGTTCCGGTGACGGCCCCGCTGGGAGCAGCGCTGGGGCACCGACCCGGGAGGCCGAGGGTCACGAGGCCGAGCTGGCAGCGGGCTCGAGCAGCTGCGGGCGCCTCCCTTCCCGAGGCCAGAATCGGAGAAACTTCAGGCGGAAAGTACCGCAGGGATCTTTGGGCTCAAGTCCCCTCTTTTACAGATGGGGAATTCTAGGGCCAGGGAATGACCCGACTGGGTCGCAGGGCGGGTCGTCGGCCGACCCGGGGGAAGAGGAAAAGGGACTGGCTCCCTAAGGCGGCCCTGCCCCTTTGCTGCCAGTTTAGAACAACCCCCCCCCCGTCCCAGGTGAGCACCCCATTAGGTAATCCCAAACCAACCAACCAAAATACCACATGAACCTCACAGGGTTACTCAAATGGAACCGGCTCCTTTCTAGGATTTCCGAATGCAAACATTTTGCATCCTCTCACCAAAAGTAAACCTTTCTCCAGTTTTGGGGCGGCGCTTTAGCAGCCGGCCCGGCTCGGGGGTGGGGGGACCCGGCACTGCTGAGCAAGGTTTAAGGACAGGGTTCAAACTGGGTTCACGGTCAGCTTCGCCACCAGCTCTGTGCGGGGTCACACTGGGGTGCCGCGTCCGCAGTAGGGGAGGATGGGGGAGGGACGGCGTTGGCCAAAGGCGGACCCTGTAGCGGCAGCCCAGGCGTGGGGACTTGGCGGGGCGCGTTCCGAGCCCGGCGGACCCACCAGCCAAGTGGACGGAAGGGCCAAGGGGCCGGCTGCGCCGCCGCCGCCTCACAGCCCAGCCCCGGCGCTGCACAGGCCGCAGATGACCCGCCGACCTCGGGCGGCAGAAACCCCTGGGCGCCGGGAGCAGCGAGAACTCCCCCATTGTTCTGGGGCGGATTGAAGGCGCGCCGGGAGGAGGCGGGCGGCGACCGGGCTCTGGGGTGCTCAGCTCTGCGGAACGCCCGGGGCAATTTCCGATGCCCACGTTTTTGCTTCCACTCCCTCCCCCTCTTCACCCCCGGAAAAAAAAAAAAAGCCCTCAATATATCCGGCGACTTGATTTGTAATTCCCTACTTGTTTTCTGTTACACTCGACTTCTCTAACCCTCAGGACACAGACCATTTTTATTAGGAAAATCCTTAAAAACATACGCACACTTACAAGCTGTAAGATTCGCACCCAACCAGGCCTGAAGTTAGCCACACCGGGAGGTACAATTCGCCAGAGCACTACCGCTCTCTCCCCTAAATCTTCGACTCCACAACCCCCTAGCTCCTAGCCCCCCAATAGTATGAATTCATGAAAGACACATCCTTTGGAGATACCTTTTCCTTCTTGCATTTCCAAAATAAACCGTCGGTCTGATGCTCAGAAGAGCATTCTCGTGTTTTAAGAGTTCAAAAGACATTAATGATTAATTAAATTTAAAATGAGGCGAACAAGTCACTTCTGAAGAACAAATACAGCATCCCAGCGACAGGGGAAAAGAAAAGTTGGAAAGAAATCCTCCCTGCGAACAAAAATAGAGGCAGGAAAATTCTCTACCTAAATTACACTCCCCCCCCCGTCGCCCCCTCACCCCCCCCCGTCGCCCCCTCCCCCCCTGGCAGTTTTGTGCGAAAATGTCTTGGGCTCAAGGTAGTTAGTTACAAAGAGGTGGCCCGGGGCACAGCTGGGGCGCGTGGGTCCCGTGGCGGCCTCTGGGTTCTCTGAACCCTCTCGGGTCACCGCCGCCTCCCTCTGGCGCATTTTCGAACCGGAGGTGCTAAGGCCAGGCTGTGTCTTTGTCTGTTTGTTGTTGTTGTTGTCTTCCGTGTGCTCCCGACACTCGGGAACCGGAGCCGGAGTGGGGCTGCGGGGACTCGGGGCGCTTGGGGACATTTACTCCGGGAGCGAGAGAGTGCGCGGGGCTGGCGGCCGAAGTCTGGTGTCTGGTGACAAGCAGGGCGGAGGGAGGTCATTTGTGCAGTGCAGGTTTGCGCCGACACTGAAATGCAGCGTGGGCGGCGGCTCCGGGTGAGTCACCCCGGGGGGCGACACTCAGCCCCGGGGGCCGCGCTGGGGTCGGAATCGGAAGGAACGTTCTGTCCCGGAAAGGCGCGAAGCCGGGCGTTGGAGGCCCGCTGGCCCCGCCGGAGCCGCGTGTGCAGGCACCGAAAACTTTCTGAACACGACCGGGATGAACTTGAACATCCCGAGCTTCCGAACTCCAGCCGCCGGGGCGAGAATGCGGCAGCGCTGGGCCCCCCTCGCCCTCGCTTCCGCAGCGAGGGTTTACAGCTCCGCTCCCGCGCCCCGAGGGTCCCTTTGCACAAGAGAGCTGCTGGGGGGAGCGGCTTCCACTGGGTTTGGGCTTAAATAAAGAGCAGCTCAGCGATCGATTTGCTCCAAGTTGAGAAAACAACACCTGATAATTAGTGTAACAGGTCAGCAGACCAAACCGCCTCCTAGATGAAGGCGCATGGGAAGCTGGCCTTAACGTTTATTCAGGGAAAGGGGGAAAGAGAGAACGTTTTCTTAAACCCACGGTCCCCCCACAAACTCAGATCCGAACAAAACTTTCTGCACGTGACGTTCACACTCCCTTTTCGACCACGAAGCCTTTCACCAGACTCTACCTCACAGTTAATTTTCTTCCTTCGCTCCCCCGACCTTTCCTGCCAGTTAGGGAGCAGAGGGAAGATTTTTCTTGAGGACAGTTTACACTGATCTCAGCTCGCAGCCCGAAAGAGAGCAACTCCTGGCAAAAAAAAAAAAAAAAAAAAAAAAGGAAAAACTTTTTTAAAAAAGTTGACAGCCTTTTACAAACTTTCCACTTAAACTTCCGACACCGGTGCCTGTTCCGGGTCCCCGGCGTGGGATGGTCGCTTTGGGGGGGGGGTGCTGCAGGCATCTCTGGCCTGACTCTCGCTCCTCCAACCCCCTTCCTACCGCACAACACACACACACACACACACACACACACACACACACCCTCGGGCCCGCCAGCGAGACATCTGGATCGGGACTCGAGTCCCGACCCAAGGGCAACTACACGCCAAGGCTGGCTCCAGGGCAGCGAGGGAGCAAAGGCGCGCGGGAGCCGGAGCGCACGACCGCACCGCTTGGCGGGGTCGGACCTCTCCCAACCCTCAGCCGATCCAGCATCCTTCCGACCATCTGCTCCTGTCACCAGCTCCTGGCTCCGCCCCCCTGAGCCCGCCCCTTGCCCCGCAGCCAATAGCAACCTCCGACCTCTCTCCACCGCCCCAAACCCTTTCCACACCCCCACGTTCCGGGAGCCGGTTGGCTGCTGAACGCTCAGCGGAGCGCCTGTATTTGCAGAGCGCTCCGGGTTTCTGGTAGGTGGACGGAGCCGTCAGTCCGGAAGGCTGGGCCCGCCCACCCCACCTCGGTCTCGGGCTCTCTTCCTGCGCAGTTCTTCGCAGCCTCCGCGGGGAAGTGCCGGGGCCGCTCCCGAGGCTCAGTGGGCAGGACCGCGAGAAGGCAGCCCCGGCGAGCGGCCGTGCGCACCGTCTGGAGTGGCCGGGGAGCGGGGGCGCGGCGTCCTCTTGCCCGAGCAGGAGCACCCTTCGGGCCAGCAGTTGCCGCCACCCCGACTTTCGTTCCAGTTGAAGCTCCTCCCGGGCAACATGTCAAAAGCCGCCACCGCTACAGCTGCCGCCGCCACCTGGGGAAGAGCGGCAGCGGCGGCGGCGGCGGCGGCCGCGGGCGCGCGGGGGCAATAAGCCGACCCGCCCGGGCGTCCTGCGGGCCAGGGAACCCCCTCCGCGCTCACAGCTCCGGCGGGCCCCGCGCCATGTGCTGAGCCATGTCCCTCGCCGCGCCCCCGGGCTGCGCATGGGGCAGCGCCTGAGCGGCGGCCGATCCTGCCTCGATGTCCCCGGCCGGCTCCTGCCGCAGCCGCCGCCGTCCCCGCCACCGGTGAGGAGGAAGCTCGCGCTGCTCTTCGCCATGCTCTGCATCTGGCTCTACATGTTCCTGTACTCGTGCGCCGGCTCGTGCGCCGCCGCGCCCGGGCTGCTGCTGCTGGGCTCGGGGTCCCGCGCCGCCCACGCCCCGCCGGCCCCGGCTCCGGGTCCCGACGGGACTACCCCCAGGCTGCCGTTCCAGGCGGCGCCGGCCACCCCGCTGGCTGCGGGCAGGGAGCCGGCCGAGGGCGCCGCGAGCCAGGAGGAGCAGAGTCCCGAGACGCCGGACTCCCCCAGCCCCATCTCCAGCTTCTATAGTGGGTCCGGGAGCAAGCAGCTGCCGCAGGCCATCATCATCGGCGTGAAGAAGGGCGGCACGCGGGCGCTGCTCGAGTTCCTGCGCGTGCACCCCGACGTGCGCGCCGTGGGCGCCGAGCCCCACTTCTTCGACCGCAGCTACGACAAGGGCCTCGCCTGGTACCGGTGAGTTTCCCCAGCAGGGCCATGGGCAGGGGCGGCAGCCGCGATCCAGACCCGCAGAGGACGGAGACGTGGCATGTGCCGGGGAAGTGACAGGGGTACCAGCCTCCGACCCCCGGGGGGCGGGGTGGGGCAGACAGAGGAATCAACCGGCGGCGCCCGGAATCCCGCCCCGGCATGGTACCGGGTGCTCGGGGCTCCACTCGCCACAACCCATAGAAACTTCTCGAGGAGGTCTGGCAGCTCCGTGGCCTGCGGTGCCCCTAGAATTAAAGGGGGTGGTCAGCGACTGGACCCTCTTAACTGTGGCCGTTTCCCAAAGCGACCAATCCAGATCTGTTCGTATTTTATTTTTCCTCCCGGAGCGCCGGGACGTTCTGCGCCCAGCCGGTCACGGTCTCCACCCTAGACCAACTTCCAGAGCGGTTTCTGCTCCCCAGATGGGGAGGGGGGTGGGACAGACCGACGGCGTCTGTAAACTTTTTTGTTACAGTCGAACTCCTGGCTGGAACCCGAAGACGGCCAGACCCGCTTGGCTGGCGGGCAGCTTGGGCTCGGGAGGGCGAGCTGGGCGGGTGGCCCGGCGCCTCCGCCCGGCAGCCGGGCGGGCGGCGCGGAGCGTGGAGCGGTGCTGGTCCCTGTCGGGCAAAGGCGCGCACTGCAGCCGGCGGGAGCGGCGCGCGGCTTTGAAGGCTCCGGGGCGCCGCCGGCGCTGCTCGCTCGTTTCCGCCTCCCGGGCCTGGGTGCCGGGAGAGCGCGGGCCGGGACGCGTGTGTCCGCGGCCCTGCACTACGTCGGGGTGCAAAGAATGTGAGGGGTTCGTTGATTGAGAAATGTACTTTTCCCGAAGGTCGGGCCTTTAGAAAATTTCGTTTTTCGGGTCAGGTTGTGGGGTCGGGTTGCCGAGGGGCAGCGAGCGGCCCTTGGGGTCATAATCACGACCTCTGCCCAACGCTTTCCAAAGCTACCCGTCTTTGGAGTGAGCTTTTGGGTTGACCGAGCTTCCGGTGAGGCGCGGGTGGGCAGGGGGTCCAGACTCCGGCCTTGGAAAAACTTGGTCGCCAACCAGGAGCCCGGCCAACGGCCTACACCCCTTCTCTCTGGTCCTGAGCCCCCAGTCCTCGCGAGTGTGACTCTGGAGTGGCCGGCAGGCAGTCCTCCAGGCCCAAGATGCTCGGGACTTCGGGGAAACAAAAGGGGAGAGTCGAACCGAACCCGCGTTCCCTGCTCCCATCCCCCGCCCCCAGGCCCCGCGAAAGATAAAAGGGGGCTGACCCCGCGGATTAAAATCCCTCTCTTCCCAGCCTTGCCCTCCCGCTCCCTTTTGTCCTTAATGTTTTTATTATTGTCAGGAGTTGCCCGAGTCTCGAGGTTTAGCCAGCCGTGACAGTCACGCTTCCCACCGTTGCCGGGCTCTGGTGTCCGACGTCTGGATTCGCGTCCGGGCTCCGGCAGCTCGCTGGTGGCGCCGAGCCTCAGTGCTCCCATCCGCGCAGTGGGGATCCTGTGGTTGCCCCCGCCCCGGGCGGAGAGGAGCGCGCGGGTGCGCTGGGGTGCCCGGCAGCCACGTGGGGGCCTCTCCGAGTGTCAGTGCCGTCGGGTGCCTTGTTGTTCCTGCTTCTGCCACCACCTGCCCTCTTCCTCCAAGGATGAGCAGTCTGGGGGCCGGGAGGGCAGGAACGTCTTTTCAGGGGGAACCCGCCGGGGGCCGGAGGCAGCCTGGCGTTTTCTAAGATCCGAAAGCTAGGGGCCGGGTCGGGAGGACCCGGCTGGAAAATCGCCGAATCGGCGGAGTCAGGCGGTTTTAGAAGCACCTGGGGGCAGATACGGAAATCCCCACTGGAGGATTCGCGCGGTGTCTAGGCGGCCGCGCTCCACCTGCCACGTTCCTTTCGATGGACTCAAAACTGCGGAATAAAGAGCGAAGCCGCGCTGGAAAGGCTCGCCGCGCGCCTGCAGCGGGCAGCGCAGCAGCCGGGGAGCCTCGGGCGGGACCTGCGCCCGGGGGGGAGGGGGGGGGCGCGGGGCGACCGGACTTGGGGGAGGCGGGAGCCTCGTCGTCTTCCCTTGCCATCTCCCGGAACCGAGGGGCCGGACTGACGGGGACCGGGAGGCCCAGGGCCCGCGGCGGCCACCCCGCGGACCGGGGTGGCGGGAGGCGCAAAGTGCAGACCCCGCGGCTCGCCCCCCGCGCCGCGGTCCCGGGCTGCCCCAGCAGCGCCCGGCGGGGCCGTAGGCTTAGTGGGTGTCTCTAAGAAAAAACAAGACAAAACCCAAGGCTTTTAAGGGCCATCTGCTTACTTCGTTTTTTTAATTGATGAAGGATATTCTGGATGTCTGGGCACATGTGTGGACTTAATTATTTTGAAGGCAGCCGTTTTGAGACAGACCACACCGGGAGGAAACGCCTGTCCCACGACGCTTTTCCTAAAATGCGGTGCCCGGGGACCACCCCTCGCCCTGGCCGGAGTTCGTTCTCTGGGCTCAGCCGAGCCTAGCTCCTCGCCAGAGGTGTGTCCCATTGTATCTATCTCCCGCTGTGTCCGGACGGTCAGGCCGCAGACTGCAGAAGAGTGTAAATAATAATTAACCGGAGAGCTGCAGTTCGCGTACTGGTTAAAACGTGTCCTCAGAAGCAGAGAATAGGAGAGAGGGGAAGACATTTTGAAGGCATTTAGACATTTTGAAGGCACTAAGAAGCTAGGGGCACGGATGGTTGAATCCGAGAGTCAGGCGTGGCGGTCCGTGGGGGAACCGGGGTCTTGGCTGTGTCTGAGCAAGTCGTTAATAGGTTTAATCGGTTGATAACACACTGTTGCTAGTGGCCTAACCGGTAGCCCAGAGCCTGGGCAGATTTGCGTTAAGTCTTTGGATTTGATCGTAGGTCTTTTACCCTTGGCAGAATGAGACAGTAGCAGGCCGAGCTGCAGGGATCATAGTAGGAAGGAGCCTACCAGGGTGGCGACACACGGAGCTGACCTTGCCACCCGCCAGGAATCAGGAGTTTTCTGCTGCTTCACCTGCTGCTGCAGGGAAAAAAAAAAAAATTGTTAGTAAGTGCGGTTCATCTGCTCCGGACCTGCGTGTTTTAGTCTGGGATTAAGACTCTTGGGGGTTTATTTTTCCAGTCCATTATCCAGCTCGCTCTTGGCTCTGATCAAGCCTCCCAAACTTCACAGGTGCTTCGAGGACCCCATGGGTTGGCTTATCAAGACTTGGGGTGAAACCGGCCTTTACCTTCTGTTCCATGGTGGTGAAGGTGTTTGAGAAATAATGGGGGCACCTTACATACCCCCAGGTGGAGAAATCACCCACCGCCTACACTGAGGCTCTGAACACTGGTTTAAACTTGGAATTTAAAATTAAATATGTGCATTCTGTAGTAAGTTTCTCTTTTTGATTTGGCTTAAGCTCGGTAGATTTTCAAGAATTTTAATGACCCCAGTTTGGGAATTAAGTTAGCTAAATATTGTGTGATTATTATCGTGATTTTTTTTTTTTTTTTTTTTTTTTTTTTAGAGAACTATGCCCTTAGATGTTACAGCGCCAGAACCCCTTCCCCGCCTTGACTCTTTCCATTTTTGGTTGTACAAAGAAGCTGACACTTTAATGCTGTGGCCACGTTAGAAAAAAAAAAAAAAAGTATGACGTGTGGGTGGTTTTATAATGTTGATAGCTAACACTTACTGAATGTTTTCCCTGTGTGCCAGGCACTGTTTCAAGTTTTACAGGATTAGCACATTTAATCCTAGTTAGAGTCCTGTGAAGTAGGTACTTCTCTAGGCCAAGAAACACAGGCACAGAGAGGTTAAGCGACTGGCCCAAGGCCTCACAGCCAGAAAGTGACAGAGCTTAGTATAGCAACCCAGGAGGTTCTGGTCCAGAGGTCACTCTGGGCTGTGCTCCCTCCTTGCTTAAAGTGACCAGGACGGGAGGCTGGTCATAGATGAGGAGGTCAGAACTGGGTTAGCTTTGGAAGAGTTTTGAGTTGTCTCTTGTACCTCTCGTGACCTCAGTGTAGACTGCTCACTTACATCAGCCCCAGAATAGGAGAGTTGCTGCATCCCATGTTGGCTTATAAACTAGAGTAAGGATAATTCTATCACTATAGAAGTTTCATTTCTATGCCTGCACAGGACAGAGCCAAAGGAGTCATTAAAATTACAAAAATATCCTCAAATCCAAAGGCTGAGAAAACATGATGTCCCTACAGAGTAGATTTATTCTCTTCCATTTGCTCTTTTTTTTTTTTTTTTGTAAGGCTGGGGAGGGGGGTGTGTGGGAGGGCATAGAGTTAAAATAAGATGTTCCAGAACTTTCTTGGGATGAATTTATTCATTAAAAAACAAAAAACAGTCCCCCAAATCAAAACTGAAAACTTGCAGTTACCAAACCAGAAGACAGTTAAAACGAACACGTGGAGCAGATTTCTTTAGAATTAGATTCTAACACCCAGTAACTTTGGAAATCTCGGACTTGAAAGCCAGCAGCGGAAAATAGCAACTTTTCCTACACTTCGATTTCCTAAATGCCGAGGAAACTAATTTCTCCTCTGTTTTCCTAGACTAGCTCTGAAAACTTGGTGGCAAGGACCCCTTCTGTCTTCACTGAGGGAAATTTAAGATACGATCTGATTGGAGATAATCCTTTTTGAAGTAATTGCACTTTCTCAGTCCTGGAGTTCAAACCAAATATGCAACTCACTTCAAGCTGCTGGGTGAAGATCAAAAATCTCCATTTATATGCAACAATTTGAAATACAAACCATCATGTTACAGAGCTGTCAAGATTTATTAGCAAGACAGTGCAGCATGTGTTGAACTCTGTTTTTAATTAGGCACCTAAATTAGACCATAAAATGGTTGATTAATCTTTTACAAGTTGAGGGGAAAATATAACATAAATTAACCTAATCATAAGTGTTTCCCCAGATGCTCTGAGTTAATAAAATAGTCAATATTTAATAGCAACCTATTTGTTTTAGATTAAAAAAATGCTGAAACGTAGGAATTACACTTCTCTTTCAAGTGATAGGGCATTATTGAACAGGCCTTTAAAAAAAATTAGCCTAAAAATTTTTTTTAAAAATTAAATTAAAATATTAAAAAATATTTACCGAAATAAGATACCATAATTAGGAATTAAGTGTGGAGTAAACTAGATTTTGCCTTTTTAACAGAGCCAGGAGTATTCAAAACTTAGCATTTAATAGAGACTAATATTTATAAAGGCATGTCCCCAGCTAAAGTTGTATTGTTTGAGATTTTTGAAGTGATCTGTCACAGCTGTTTTTCTAGTTTGGGTGTTTTAGTTTTTTGTTTGAAGCAAAACTTTTTGAGATTAAAAACAAGTCAATGTGTCTCACAACCTCATTCCAAATGCATATGCTGGTTTTACCTTTTTGTTTAAAACACGTTGGGGCGCCTGGGTGGCGCAGTCGGTTAAGCGTCCGACTTCAGCCAGGTCACGATCTCGCGGTCCGTGAGTTCGAGCCCCGCGTCGGGCTCTGGGCTGATGGCTCAGAGCCTGGAGCCTGTTTCCGATTCTGTGTCTCCCTCTCTCTCTGCCCCTCCTCCGTTCATGCTCTGTCTCTCTCTGTCCCCAAAATAAATAAACGTTGAGAAAAAAAAAAATTAAAAAAAAAAAGTGTTGTGTAGGATATAAGGTTTTCTGATTACATAGGTTGACCCTTAAATAAATTTTTTTTTTAAGATTTTTATTTATGTTTGAGAGAGAGACAGAGTGTGAACCGGGGAGGGACAGAGAGAGAGAGGGAGACACAGAATCCTAAGCAGGCTCCAGGCTCTGAGCTGTCAGCACAGAGCCCGACGCGGGGCTCGAACTCACAGACTGAGATCATGACCTGGGCCGAAGCTGGACACTTAACCGACTGAGCCACCCAGGCGTCCCAAGTTGACCCTTTTTAATCACTAACATTACTTAGACTTAAAAGTGCTCCAGGAATTTAAAAAGAAAAAAAAAAAAACCCCAGCCCACTAGTGTTCTGAATCCAGGAAGTGGCATTTATTTAGAGCTTCAGAAGTGACCAAGATCGCTTGCAAGACTGCTTTCTGTGTCAGTAGTTTTTCAATACTCTGTGTCCTCACTCTATGAACATGGAAATTCACTTGATTGACAGAGACACAAAATGTCTACTCGAAAGGCAGCGCATAATGAGCATTTCTTTTGCTGTGAATAGAGTTAGTTTCCAAATAGGGCGCTACCTCTCTCATTTAACAGTGGGTGATTTCAGACAGTAAGGGAAATTTCGGCGCTAGGCTGCTGGGACAGTCAGGAATCCCAGCAAAATGAATTCCCGAAGTATGTGGCATATTTTCAAGGGTAATGGATACAATATGGTGCCTACCTCAAATGAAAACATTTACCATGACGGAGAAGAAATGAGATACTGGTATCTTTGAAAGCTACTTGTAAGTAGAGCATGAAGCTTTTTCTAATATTTAAAAGATTACCTTGTTAGAAATCTCCGATTGCTCTCAAAGTATACCAAAATAAAACTAACACCCAATAAAACTGGTGTTAGTATTACCGGTGTATGTATGTATATATATTTATATATATATATATTATATATTTATATATTTTATATATATTCTCTGAATTTAGATATGGGGACAAGTTGAGAAGGGAGAAACAATTACCAGCTTGAATAACATGATGATAAATATTTTTCATTGCAGCCAAGAGGCTATGTGTCAAAATACTGTTAATGCTAATAAAACCCATTCATTTCCTTTGCAGATAGAGAGGAGTTGTTGATTTCCCTTATATCTGTATCTTAAATTCTTTAAACACACACTTTTGTGGCTTGAAACGTTAAAAATAGCTTACATTCCTGGGTCACTCAAAAAATTTTACCTCCTTGCATCATGGGTGTAACATGTTTAAATAGCAAAGCTGTACTGAACAGTGTGTTCGCCCCCCAGAGAGAGTTGCTTTTAGAAACTGGTAGGACTGTGGATCCGGTTAGAGAGGCACTACAGAGGGCCACTGGGATTTTCTACTTGCATTGTAATAAAAGTATGTATGTACATACATATATTCACTGGGACTTTAACTTGGTATGTTTGTTACGGAGCAGATAAGCTCTTGGGATAAAATATTTTTCTCCTAAATGCAGCAAATGTGTTAAAAGAAGACTCTGGTGTAGCATCAGGTTTGGTTGTTATTTAAGCCCAGGCTGGACTCCCGTCTTGCAAAGGGATCAGTATTTTTAAACACTTTGGACAAGAGTGTGAATGATTCCATGTGTTCTTCAAGCAGCTTGGGGGCGGAGGATTGAGACCCCCTGTTCTTCCCCCCCCCCCCAATCTCTGTCTGTCGCACTCCGTGCACAGGGTTACACTTGCTCAGAAACTCATACAGTGCTGTTAGATTGTTCTGGGCAACGTGAAGCTTGGGGGCAACAAATGGAGAGCGAAAGAAATACACATATATGGGGAAGAGAAGTGAGAAGCGGCAGATTTCTCACGCACACCCTCGACTGAATGGCGGAGGGGCAGGAGGGAAGATCTGATGACCGAAGTGTCCGGCATGGCCCCACAAAAAACCCCGGCGCGGCCACGTGTCTGCCACCATCGGGGAGCTAGCCGAGCGCTCGCCTACACCCGGCGTCTTGGAAGGTGGCACAGAAAATGGCTCCGCGGCTGGGATCCGTCAGCACGGTCCCTATGTCGCGTGGGATCGCTACATCTGGTCCAGGATCGCTGAGCCCCGGAGACAGATGGCGGAGCTTCCCTTGTCGGGGGCGTGGCGGGGGCGGCCCCTCCGCCCCCGCGGGTCGCCCGCTGCATCCACGTGACCAGCCCGAGCGCCCCGCTGCAGCCTCACCTGTTGGGTCGAGCCGGGCGGAGGAGCCCGCGCTCGCGGTGGCGGGGGAGGGTGCCGGCGGGCCGCGGCCGTGCGCTGATTGGTCCGAACGGTTTCCAGGAGGCCAATGGCGCTCCGCCTGCGAGGCAGCCCCGCCCAGAGTGGGCGGGCAGAGCCGGGGCGGGCGGGATTTCCCCGCTGCCAGCCATCCCTCGGGTGGGGCTAAGCGGGTCCTGAGCCCTGGTCGTCCTCCCAGCCCGGCGCCCAGGCGGGTCCGTTTGCTCGCTTCCTTTTTTCCCCCGCCCTCTGTGTGCTCGGAACCCTCCGGTACAATTTCCCCTGCCTCCTGGAGGGGAGGTGTGTGTTCTCGAAGTATATGCCTCCGTCGGGTAGAGCTAGGGGTGCAGATCGGCCTCGGCCTCTCTGAATCACTGGCTTGTCGGGGCGCGGGCGGAATGAATGAGTTCTTGAGATGGGCGAGGAAACTGCCTTTTTAAGGAGAAGGGGATGAGATAGCTGGGAAGGAAGTGAATCAGCAGAGTCCGTTTTCAAGCAGCACGTGTGTTCTCTTTCTCTCTGGGGGAGGAACTGTGTTCTCCTGGGTTCACTCACTTCTGTAATGGGTGCCTGGAATGCGAGTCAGCAGGTCCCGTGGGCACCCCAAACTAGCTTTATTTTTCCTGAATGGGGCCGGTTAAAGGGCAGGATGAAGAGAAAAGGTGGAAAAGGCCCCGGGTGGGGAGGAGAGGAGGCTAAGGAAAAAGCAAGTAACTCAAGCCCCTTCTGATTCCTGCGTCTCTGCTGGACGGAGACCAGGTGGCTCAGCGCCCCTCTCCCCGCCCCCCCCCCCAGTGCCCTGAGTCCAGCAGCTGCCCCCTACCCGCAGGGGGTTGGAATGGCTCCGCGTGTGCAACCCCGGAGCGCCCTTCTGCCCCCAGCCCCCAGCCTGCATATGGACATTCACAAGGTTACCCTTGTTTAGTGCAGCGGAAGGTTCGAAGGACCACCTTAAAACGCCTCCTGTCACGATGGATTTGCACCATGCACTGGGACCACTGTCGTGCATTTGGAGCAGACCCTATTTTGGAGGGCGGATCTTTTGCAGAGATGCAGGAGATGATCTGTATTAAAAGAACGGGGCGTTGGCCTAAGACAATGCTCTTTGGTGCAGGAGATGTTGAAGAAACGCAGGATTTGGATCTCGGGTCCATTAAAGTGGTCTCCCCAGGGGAGAAGACACACTAAGCAGACAATTAAGAGAACAGTCTTATACCCCCAGATCACTCCCAGTTCCTTCCCCCCCAGCTGAAAGGCCTCTCCCTCCCCCGCCAACTTGCTTGTTTCCAGACCTGGCTCAGCCCAGCCATTCCTCTTGATGTGCTGTTCCTAGGGTCCCTGGTGCCCTCCAGGCTGATTGTTCCAGAAATCTCCAGACACTTAGCATATGCTAGTGCTGCCAGTTAACACAGATACACAAAGAAGTAAACATCCTGTTCCCAGCCCAGAGCTTTTACAGAAGCCCCAAGTGGGTGAGTGGGTGTGGGGGGGAGGGGTGAGCACAGAGAATAGGGGAGGAGAGCCGATGGCTACTTTGTCACTGACTTGAAACACTCAAATGGAGGAAGTCAAAGGTGACCATTTTGAGCCTTTTTCTGCAGTCAGTGAAGAATACATTCTCCTAAATCATGCTGACCTATTTTTTCCCCACTCATTTAACAAGGGTTTATTGAGCATTTACCTTTAAAAAAATGTATTTATTTTTGAGAGAGCACAAGCAGGGGAGGGGCAGGGCGAGGGGGCCAGAGGATCTGAAGCAGGCTCCGTGCAGACAGCAGCAAGCCCAACGTGGGGCTCCAACTCTCGAACCGTGAGATCATGACCTGAGCCAAAGCTGGAGGGACTCTCAACCAACTGAGCCACCCAGGTGCCCGGAGCGCTTGCTTTTTAAAAAACATGCAGACTTTACCTTTCAAAAGCATTTTTAGGATCACGGCAAAATGGAGTGAAGAGACCAGAGTTCCTACGTACGCCCTGTCCTCACAAATGCACAGCCCCCCTCACAGTCCCCATGCATCACCAGAATGGTACATTTGTTACCATTGATGACCTTGCATGACACATCATTATCATCCAAAGTCCTTAGCTTACGTTAGGACTTACAGAGTTTACAACATTGCTCTTCATGTTCTGTTACAGCTTTTGACAAACGTATAATGACATGTACCCATCGTTTTAATATCCTACAGAATAACACGACTGCCCTAAAAATGCTCTGTTGGAGCACTCGCTTTTCTCAAGTGCTATCCGTGGCAGCCAATGGAAATACGAGAGACGTGAACTCGTTCTTGAGGGGCCTGTTTGAACCGGGGAACTAAAAAAATCTACAGGTTCAAAGACGCCGCAAAGCAACTTAAGCACTGATTTAAAAAATCGTTTGTCCTGGGGCGCTTGGGTGGCTCAGTCGATTAAAGGTCTGACTTCGGTTCAGGGCATGATCTCACACTTCGTGAGTTCGAGCCCCGCATCGGGTTCTGTGCTGACAGCTCAGAGCCTGGAGCCTGCTTCGGATTCCGTGTCTCCCTCTCTTGTCTGTCCCTCTCCTGCTCGCACTCTGTCTCTCTCAAAAAAAAAAAAAGAATAAATGTTAAAACAAAATTAACATTGCTAGTCCTGCGAAACCGCTGGTAATTCCGAAAACCCTTTTGAGGAGAACGGGAAGCGTTCGATGAAACGGTGAAAATTGAAATGTGATTTTGTACAGTTTACTTTCCAGGAGCTTTCCAAAGACCGCTAAGCAGATGGGAAGGAGAGGGAGTGTCCATTACTATGTGATACAGTAGAGGGGGAAAAATGGCTCCGCGTTAGTGAGTGAGGGCCTACTGTGTGCAGGGAGGGATGCTTCTGTGTGATTCCCCCCCACATGGTGGAGGAGGAAAGGGAAACTCTCAGAGATTGGTTGCCTGAGGTCCTACAGCTGGATCTGCAGGTGGTCAACCTCTTGAACCCAAAGCCCTCCCAGATGGCCCTTCGAACGCCCCATCTTGGAGCTCCTGTACATGGCGGAAATTCCACCTGGTGTTCCAGGGGACCGCTTCAAGCCATCTCTTCTCTTGTTTCCCTCCTCCCCACCCCCACAAAGACACACAGACTTTTTCACATTAAAATATCCCCAGGGTTATAGTTTCCCTCTCTTTTTCTGTCCCCGTGCCTACTTTTCCTTCTGCCCACACCCGTGCTCCTCAGCCTCAGCTCTGTTGGAATGACACGGGCATTTGATAGATGGCAGTTTTCATGATACCTATGTCACAGTCACTTTCACATCACCCCTGCAACCCCTACTCTAGTGCTAAGATCTGTGTATTTGATCCCCCTTTTCTGACCGCAACCTCCCTCCATTTCTTCACTTACCAACCTGTTCTCTTTCACCTGTTCTTTGAGCCTGCCCGCCACCACCACCGTACCCCAATTCTTGGTTCTCAGGGTGACTGAAACTCTGCCGCTTGCTCCCTATGCCCTGTTGCTTTCTTTCTGCGTTCTCTGACACCCTAACCACCGTTGTCCTTACCAGCAGAGACCTCTTGCTTTGTACTGTCCCCAGCCGCTGTGCAGGAGAAGGTCTTAACCGTAGAGCAGACCTGGCCCATGCTGAGTTTATGCCTTTGTCCAAGAACTTGGCTCTTACTGTGCAGCTTGCTGGCCGTTCAGGTCACCACCGCTTACCCATGCCAGGACCCGTTGTGTACAAAGGAACTTCGGGATGGCATCGTCTTCCTTCAAGCACCCGTTCAGAGAACTCCTACATGAGCAGAAACCACAGAGAGACCGTGGTCTCTGTAGGAACACCGCACACTTAAAATCTTCTCAATGTGGCTTTAGTTTCTGCTAATTTTCTTTTCATTCAGTGTCTTTTCATTCAGTATCGCCTTTCTCCTTTTCCAAGACTTCCCTTCTTCATTGCTAAGAAGTGTTGCGTTCTCTCATTTCTGCGTGCTTTGAAGAAAATCCAAGACATCGCATTATTTTATCTAGAGGCCTGGCTTTTTTTTAAGTCGGATTCTTATTTCATGTACCTACAAGAAAGTGTGCAAAGCAAGAATGTGCAGCCTGATGAATGTTCACAAAGTCAACATCCCAAGGTAATAGGGGCTTAAGAACTCACCCCCCCAAAGCCACCCTTGTGCCCCCCTTCCAGTCACTGTCCCTGTCCCAAGGACATACCAACCCTCCTACGTTCCACCATCACACATTGTGGAACTTAATATACATGAAATCCTCGCGCGAATACTTGCAACGTTTTGAAAACATGTAAATTCATCGCTGATATTGACAGGCTCCGAGGTTTCGCAAGCAAATCTGGGTTTTCTGATTCTTTTACAAAGGGCAGGACCAACAGCTGGCTGGAACCGGAAGGCAGCCGCACCTGTGAATGGGGGCATGTTCTTTTCCCGTTGGACACAGTCCTCACTACTCCTTACTGTCTCCCACTGGGCCGGCTTCGCTTGTCTGTTACTTGCCTGGTCCTGGGTCAGGCCATAGTGCTGGCTGCACACTGTCCCCTTCCCCCACCCCTTCGCCTCGTTTTTCAGGTCCGCACTATTTCAGAATTAAACTCCCTCCGTCTCGTTCGTCGTGGACGTTCTCGTTAGATTTGGGGGTTAGCCATTTCTCGTTGGACTTGGTTTTCGTCGGGCGCCTCTGTAAAAATCCTGGGAGAGGTTGCACGGAGCTCCGAGGCTCGCTGGGGCCATTTGAAATCAGAATCCTCGTCGTCAAATTTGTTCTAATGACCCGCTTCTATTTAAAAGATGTTTTGGGGGGTCAGCCTTTTCCCACAGACTTTGTGACCTTCAGGAAGTCGCTCTGTGTCTTTGGTGTCAGCATTCCCACGTGTACAACGGAGGTGAGCCCGTATTTCCCCAGTCCACTGGGGATGTGTGGTCCTACTTCTTGTGACTAGTACACAGCTCGTGGCCTGTGCAACACGCACGCTGGTCTATACCCCTCAGTGAGTTCGTTGAGCAGGACCTGAAGTGGGCTCCAGGCTCTGAGCTGTCAGCATAGAGCCCGACGCGGGGCTTGAACCCACCATCCGCGAGATCATGAGCTGAGCTGAAGTCAGACGCTTAACCACCTGAGCCACCCAGACGCCCCACTTAATGATAGCTTTAAATGCCGACTGTCCGGTGTTAACGTTTATCTTCTTGAGGACGGTTAGCAGGTGGCCTGCCAGCCACACTCTGAGAAGTACTGTTTCCAGTTCCTTCAATGAACAGAAAGTTCTGGAAAGATGAATAGGTGATAACGCGGAAGAAATGGTTCCGTGTTCGGGCGTTAAAGGTCCTGAGAAGCACTACGGCCCCAAACAAAACACAAAACCAAACCAAAAAAAGCCCAGACAGGACAAAACAAAAATCCGTTTCCTTTTCTTGGAGCTGGCGTTCCCCGCCCCCGCCCCCACCCCCACCGTGTACAGGATTCTCTTTTCATTCAGTATCACCTGTTACTCCACGAAGCGGTGCTTGTCCTGATGCCACTTTGGGGTACATTAGCAGACCAGGTCCCCAGGGTTTCTTACACTTTGAGGAATTTCACCCCGGACCCTGTGCGCTCTCTGTCCACCTTTAAAAAGGTGCCCCTTTGGGGCACCTGGGTGGCTCAGTCGGTTGGGCGTCTGACTTCGGCTCAGGTCATGATCTCACAGTCCGTGAGTTTGGGCTCCGTGTCAGGCTCTGTGCTGACAGCTCGGAGCCTGGAGCCCGCTTCGGGTTCTGTGTCTCCCTCTCTCTCTGCCCCTCTCCTGCCTGCCTTCTCTCATTCTCTCTGAAAAATAAAACGTCACAAAAAAACAACCTGAGGTGCCATCATCCCTTTAACCGCCCCCCTCCTCCTCCCCAGGGTGATAGTGCAGAAAAAATAAAGAGAAGGGGTGGGGGAGGTGGGTCGCGGTAAATCAGGGGAGCCAGCCTGGGGCGGAAAGTTGCTGAGGCTGAGGCCAGGGGAAACCGACTTGCTCATGAGGATTTCAAGTCGGGTCTCGCTGCAAGCTTCTTTAGAAGGCTTCGCCCGGCTGGTGTGCCCTGAGCAGGCTAATTGCTGGTTCAGCGTTCCTCCAAGAAGCTTATGTCTGCTTTCAAAGGTGAGGGCCCCGTCTCTGCTTGCTGGTGCAGGGGGGCGGGGGTGGAGGGCGAAGTGTGTCTTATTGTATCAGAGCACCAGCAGGATTGCTCACGCCCCGGACAGAAGGCTGAGGTCTCTGGGAAATAACCGTTCACTAGCCGCACATAGACATCAGCGCCCTGGAGCTGCAGAGGGAGCCAATCACTTTAAAAAACAAAACAAAAACAACCTTGCATTTTCCCTTTTGTTGTCTGGGGCCCAGGGGGAACCCTTGAAAGCGTTCTTACTACCCACGGCACCGGAAACGAAGGAAACTTTAAGATGAGGTGTCCCTGGGAAAGAAGGCGAGTGGAACCTTTTAACGGAGATCGAGAGGGGGATTAATTTACCTGTTTGTACCAAACTTAAGTTACGGGAGTATCTGGATTTCCCCTCCAAGCACTCTAAACTTGCTAGATAGAATGACCTTCTTATCTGCAGATATGCTTACCATCGACTCCTTGTATTTGGGGACATTCTAACACCTGTTTGCATCGCCTCCCTCACCTCTGCCCTGGGCTCTCGCTTACAGGGGGGGATGTCTGGCAGGGGCTTTTCACGTGGTCTGGAGGCGCGGACCGTTTCACACCAGAGTGGGGGCCCCCGCTGCATGGACTTGACTAGTTTTTCATTCTTATCGCGCTTCCCTTCCTATAAAGTTACGTACGTTTTAGCGAGATATTTGATACCCGTCTTCTCTTTCTGTGGGGCCTTCTGGAAATCGGGCAGTAAGGCAGACTCCTCGCCAAGCCATGGCCAAGGCATCTGGATGGTAGAAAGAGGTGTGGGCTGAGCACTAGGGGATGGGGTAGGGCAGAGGGAGTGTCGGGATTGGGAGAGGAAAATGGCTCAGAAGTTGAATGTTATGTTGGGAGCGAAGCCTTTATCTTACTGGCCAGAGGGATTTGTTGGGGGGGAGGGGGGCGCGCAGCTGAGCCTCCCCTACTGAAGAAATTTACAGATGCTTACATGAGTTTGCACTTGAATTCTTTCCATGCAAGCATCTGCTCCCCGGGGTACTCATGAGAAGGGATGGGGCTCTCTTTGTCACTTACGCCAGACCCCACCTCTCCCTACTGCCTCCCTGGGTAATTTGGATGACTGTCCCGGAGGGCCTTTGCTCTGTGGTCTGAATTGAAGTGTTGGGGGAGCCTTGTCCACGTCAGCATGGAAAAGTGACTGCAGGTATCCGTCCCACGGGGCTGGGGGGCTGCATTTCCCTGGAGGGGGTGCGGGGAGGCAGGGGGAGGGCTCAGGAGAGCACAGCCAGGGGGCTCCTGATGAGGGGCCTGCCCCATGCACCTTTCTCCTTCCCTCTGCCTTTCTTTTCCTCTGTCTCGTCTGGTTCCGTCATTCACAGTTATCCTTAGCCTTGTGTTTTCCTCCTGTTGCAGCTGGAAACAAATACAGAATGTGGCTCGTGGCTTTTTGTGTCTGTTCTATAAAAAGAGCATTTGCCGGGGAGCACATGTGCTGGCTTCCTCAGGACTTCAGCTTTTGTGCGTTTTAAGGTCTTTGATCAAAGAAGCCACCTCATCTGAACCCAGATGGTGTCTTTCGGGGATGTCAGTTGTGGGCGGGAGGGGGTGCATGGGCCCACCACCTATTGGTGCCTGTGCCCTGTGGCTCTTCGGCCTCCACCTGTGGCACATGGATGGTCCGTAGGTCCCCCAAGCTCGAGGTGCGTACCCCACACGAGCAGACAGCAGAGGTCCCGCTGCAGGGAAAGATAACACCGAGCGTTTGCACCGTTCAGGCCCAGCCGTGGGCTTTGGGTCCTACACGTTCGGCCTCACTCAGCGTTTCGCACGTGAGTGCCATGAAGAAGCTTCCAGCTGCTTGTCACTTACACTCTGACGTGGATTTGGTGCTGTTTCGCGGCCATGGCAAAAATCCTTGGGCTTCTCTGTGCTCGGGGGCGCGGGTTGAGGGGACCGCCGGGAGGAAGCCAGTGTCAGGGACAGCCCTGAGGACCGTGTCCCCTGGAGCTCAGCGGCAGGGACGGAGAACTAGGGAGGGCTTCCCTTAGCTCCGGGTACACGTGACCGTCCACTGGTGTTGCTTTTTTGTTCCCGATGGCTGCGTAGATCTGATTAATTTACGGAGCATCTATCCTGTGCCAGACTCGGGGGCTGCAAAGATGTGTTCATTTCTGAGACGCTGTTGCGTGTTTGTTTTATCAGCCCGGCCGGAGCCTGTCCTCGTGAAATTTGCATTCTCCTGGGGAGGCGGGCAGTAAAGGCATAGCAGGTGAACGAATAAAACTAGAATACTCCCACTGATAAGAGCCAGAGGAGAAATAAAACAGGACGGGGCATTGGAGGGTTAGCGGGAAGGAAAGAGCTGCTTTAATTTTAGGCAGGGGGTCTTTTTCAAGAGGTGACGTTGAGGAGAGGCCTGAATGAAGAGAAGGGGTGTCCGAGGGTCCAGGAGGTGGGAACCTGCCCCCAGAGAAGGCATTGTGACCGCACTGAAGAGATCAAAGGAAGTTGGGGGGGGGGAGGGAGGACAGAGAGGAAGCTCTTTATGTTCTTAATGAGGATGCCAGTTGGGGGCTCTGTGAATGGGAGGACCGGGATCTGACCTACTTTTTGAGAAAAACCCTGACCACCCCATAGAGACTGGCCAGGGAGAGTGCGGCTTCGGGCAGGGGTTGAGATGACTTAAGTACAGTGGACCTTGATGGATGCAAAAAGGAGAGGCCTGGTTAAGGGGCGCCTGGGTGGCTCAGTAGGTTAAGCGGTTAAGCGTCTGACTTCGGCTCAGGTCACGATCTCGCGGTCTGTGAGTTCCAGCCCCGCGTCGGGCTCTGTGCTGACAGCTCAGAGCCTGGAGCCTGTTTCTGATTCTGTGTCTCCCTCTCTCTGTGACCCTCCCCGATTCATGCTCTGTCTGTCTCAAAAATAAATAAACATTAAAAAAAAAAAAAAGAGGCCTGGTTAAGGCAGGAAAAGATTGCAGAGGGAGACCTGTTCTGGATGGGGAAGGATCTCTACTGGGAAGGCCTCAGAGAGGAGGGGGCACCCTAGTTAAGGTTTTGACGGGTGAATAGGAGTTTGTGTGCAGACCGTGCGGGGAAAGGGGTCTTCTTGGCAGAAGGAATACAGGTGGAAAGGCAAGGAGGTCTACGTGAAAAGGTGTGGATGTGGGGAAGGATGGGCAGAGGAGAAACATAATGATTAGGGTAGGACAGCGTCAGAAGGATTGATGTCTTTGGTGAGTGAGCCTTAACTTCATGACTTCAAAGTGCCATTGGTAGCACTGTTTATCCCGCACCTTCCCCCCCTTCTCTCTCTCTCTCTCTCTCTCTCTCTCAAGTATTTCAACTTGGAAGTGGGATTTACAAGATGCCGTCGAGTAGCGTTCAACGGGCATCGCTCCCGCCAGCGATCAGAAGAGAAGCCGCCCAGAAAACCCGGCAAGTGCCAGAGATGCTCACAGGATGTGTTCCGGGACCCACGTCCCCTAAGCCGGTTGCTTTTTTGCTTGTCTGGATGGAGCCTTTCGTTAGGGTAAAGCCTAAAGCCATGTAATTAGAAATTCCACCGCTTGGCTCTTCGGACCTACAACAGAACAGCTCCGTGGACGCTGGGCTCCAGCATTCTTAGAAGCTGAGCAGGACCGGGCGGCTGGTGCCCAAATGCCAAACCTGGTAATTAAGAGGTGGCTTGGCAGGCACACACCTGTTCCGGGTGTGCAATTAGTGCCTGCCGCCCTTGTTACTGGAGGTTGTACCTCTGCATCGACCCCTGGGGGGGGTTCGGGGGGGGGGGGTACGTATGTGTCGATTTCCCCCCTCCCCCCTCCCTCTCTCCTCCTCCCACCCCCTTTCCTTTTTTCTTTACTCATCTGAAGCCATCTTTCTCTGTTTTTGTTTTTTTTTTTCTGGACGCCACGTTTCCGATCATTTAGTCCCAAGCCGCCCCTCTCGGGATTCCGCCAGGAGCAACCCCGGTTTTATCCGAAAACCAGAGTAAGAGGCTCTCGCGCCTTTTGCCGTCGCTGTCTTTTCTTACCGTTCAGGAGGGCCGTTGCAAAGAAGGGGACCAGCTTGGAAGGCCAGAGGGGGAATGATGCTTGGGAGGAGAGCATTTGGTGGTGTGGGGTTTTTTTTTTTTTTTTTGGTTTTTTGTTTTTTTCCCCAGGAGTTGCTCATCAGATACTTTTCCAGTCTGCATTCCTGGTTTATAGCCAGGCTAATTTAATTTCCAGCTGAGAGGCTACTCCCCATATGATGGTAATCTCAAATAGTTAATGAGCTAGAAGAAGAGGCAGCCTATTGAATTGATTCGTGGGGCTCAGCTCAGCGGTTTCTCAGTACTCATTCATCAGCCTGTTTGTTTCTGGGTTTGGGAGGCTCGTTCAGCCTGGCACGGCCTCCTGGATCTCTCCGCTCCCAGAGGTGGATTGAGCTGTGCCTTCTGGCCTCTGGACATTCGGAACCAGCTTGCCTTTCCTTTTCACGCCTGGCTTCCTCAAAGGGAAGGAGAGCCGAGGAGATAACCTTGGGTCCGTGCGTCTGTCTGTCTAGGACACCTGTAAAGCACACCAAGAAAAATCCCGAGTCTCCTTTCCTTCACTCCAGCCAGGAGGGCGCGTATCACCGGCAGAGCCTTTGGGGCCCGCTGCTTTGAGCCACGCTGCCCTGTCACACGGGTCCTAGGATCTGGGGCGAGGGCTTTCCTCCTGCAGAACGCCGGCACCGCTGAAGAAATTGAAGGCCCGAGCGCGCACCGGGAACAGTGACAGAGGAATTAGGGCCCTGCTTGGGAGAAGCTAATCTGATTATTTTCGTTTGTGTGATCATTTGTTTCAGTAGGGTTGAGTTGAGAAATGAACTCGAATAAAAAGCATGAGCGCACGAGTGCGGGGAACCAGTAAGAGGTTTAGCTCCTAGTTTCTAAGTTAATCTCTCCGCGAGCGTGCGCGCACACACACGTTTATTGAATGCAAGTAGGTTTATTTCATTATAATTTATGCCCCATGTAATTCCCCCAATTAACTTAAAACCAAGCCTTTTTATTTCTTATCATCAGAAAAGGAGAGAAGGTGGAAACCTTTTAGGAAGCGGATGGGTGATACCACATGGGTCGGTGGGTCAGGTGGATGACTGCTGTGTTGGAGCCTTTTAATCCTGGGGGCCCTTAGAAGGGTCGAGAACTGGGATGGACAGTGAGATCTGGAGCTGAACATTCTGATGTCCGAGGCCAGGCTCTGCCATTGCCCCGTGTTTGATTTGGAGCGGCCCCGTTTAACCGCCCCCAGCCTCAGTCTGCCCATTTCAAAGATGGCGCACCCTGCCCGTTTCAAAGATGGCCCCTGAGAAGGTTGGTGTTGGAGAGGCAACCAGATCCTGGAGACACATTCCTTTCTGGTGAGTAAAGTGCAGAGTCGGTCTCAGAATTGACCTCCTCATGGTCAACGACGAGAGAACCATCTTCTGACAAAAAGGAAGCTCATGTATTCTTTACCAGAGGCAGTCGTTTTTCTTTGTTTCATTCTTTCTTTAATATGTATGTATTTTTGAGAGAGAGAGAGAAAGAGGCCAAGCGCGAGCAAGGGAGGGGCAGAGAGAGAGAGAGAGAGAGAGAGACCCAGAATCCAAAGCAGGCCCCAGGCTCTGAGCTGTCAGCACAGAGAGCCTGACACGGGGCTCGAACTTGTGACCCATGAGATCGTGACCTGAGCCAAAGTCGGACACTTAACCGACTGAGCCACCCAGGCGCCCCCAGTCATTTTTCTGTTGCCTGAACTTTGAGTATTACAGTGATCAGTGTCTTTGTGGCTTCCCAAGGCCACGCGTAGACCCATCGTTAAGCCAGCCCATCATGGGGATGCCTGCTAAAATATGGAGGTGTGTCCCATTTGTAGGCAGAACCTTAAGGGGGGTGAGCAAAGCTCACGGGGCCTAAGTGTGATGCTGATGATATTACGTGGATGGAGAATGAGTGTCCCCTGGGCTCTGGCCGCTGACCTCATACACCAGCCATCCCAGTTGGACTTCCAACGGTAAAGCAGCAGACTGGTGGCTGGGACATTGCTGTCGGGGTCGGGGGGGGGGGGTGGTCATCACCATTGTGTTGGGATATTTCTGTTGCCTTCTGAATAAGAGCTGAGGGGTCTCCCACCCGGGGAAAGGGAGTCCTTTCTCCGACGGATACCATATTTGTCTCCTAAAGATTCCAGATTTGTGGAGAATGATGGGTGGGGCCCCGGCTTTAGGGAGCTTCTTTCTACACTCAGATGATTCCGAGTCTCAACTTGTTACCCAGTAGTGGCACCTGCCTCCAAATGACAAATGAATCAATGCGCATTTAGCGAGCACAGGGGTGAGGGGTGGGGGGGGGGTGGGGAAGCAGGGGAACTGCCCTTTGGAGGGGTTGGAGCTACACTAATTTCCCAAACGTGCTAATGGGGCAGCAGAGGGCCACACGTCTCTTGTTCTCTCCTTTAGGTGGTGTTTGCTCAGGGGCTTAAGTGCCCTGTGTTCCCAGCCCCCGGGATTTGGAAGTGGATTCATTTGGAAAAGTAGCTTAAAGGCCTTTATTTGGTTTTGTCCGTGAATAGAGAACACCACTGAGCCTCTCAGGGAGAGGCGGCCCACTCTCGGCACCCTGCCTCTGGCTCGCCTCCCAGAGAGACCGCCCGCCCACCCCAGGCTGACCCACCTGCCCAGAATTGGCCTTTCCGGGCCAGAATTCTAGCCAAAATTTGGGGGTATAGTTATCTGTGTTCTCTCAGTTTCTGTTTTCATATATATATATATACACACACACACATACATATGGACACAAAAACCTAAATCCTTGTTTAAAACACTTCTTGGGTGAGAACCTACATTTTGCTGCTGACTCCTCCTCCCCCCACCCCCATCACTCTGTGGGAAGCTACAACTTAATGCCCGTGAATTCAGAGCCCATTAGTGCCATGCGCCGCCCAGCCCCCCAACCTTGCTTTAAAAACTGCAGATGATCTGGGGGCGCCCGGGTGGCTCAGTCGGTTGAAAGTCCTACTGCGGCTCAGGTCATGATCTCGCGATTCCTGAGTTTGAGCCCTGCGTCGGGCTCTGTGCTGATGGCTCAGAGCCTGGAACCTGCTTTCGATTCTGTGTCTCCCTCTCTCTCTCTCTCTCTCTCTCTCTGCCCCTCGCCCACTCATGCTTGTGTGCTCTCTCTCTCTCTCTCAAAAATAAATAAAAACATTTAAAAAAAAAACTGCAGGCGATCCTTGCTGCTACGTCTTCTCCCATCTCTGTCCTGTGTTGCTAGCTTTTCTCTTTTCCTTCCTACAAAATGGCTTTGAATTAGCTACTTTTTCATTCCCACTGCCCCTTATTCAGACGCACAGAATCTCATTTATCTTGCAACTCCCTTACTGAAAACATACTTAAGGTGATTTCTTTTTATTTTTTCTTTTGAGAAAGAGAGGAAAAAGTACAGCAGGGGAGGGCCGGGGGGGGAGGGGGGGAGAATCCCAAGGAGGGCTCCGCACTGTCAGCACACAGAGCCGGATGCAGGGCCTGAACTCCCAAACCGTGAGAGAGACCCTGACCTGAGCTGAAACCGAGAGTCAGATGCTTAACCGACTGAGCCACCCAGACGCCCCCTATTTCATTCACGATTAATGAGAGAACCAGACAGGTGTTACCTGTGGTTCCGGAGGAGACGTCAAAAGAACATAAATTCACTTGGAGTAAAGAAACGTTGCTGTGACTTTAGAAAGAGGGTGGGAATCGGACTTTTTTCCCCAAGTGGTGGGAAGTGGAGAAGGAAATCCACAGAGCCTCCCCCAGAAAGCGTTTCTCCGCATGCCTGTGGTCAAGAGCTATATTGCATCGCTGTGTTGTTAATTTAGAATTCCTAGAGTTGCAGAATATTTCAAAGGCAGTAAAAGCCTAGAGTCAGCTAACTGGAAGGAAGACCCCCCCCCCCCCGTTGGCAGTCTTTTTTTGTTCCTTCTAAATTTCTTCATGTTTTTTTTTTTTTAATGTTTATTTATTTTGGGGAGAAAGCGAGAGAGGAAGAGACCGAGAATTCCAAGCAGGATCCCAGCTCTCAGTGCAGAGCCCGACGCGGGGCTCGAACGCATGAACCATGAGATCACAACCTGAGCTGAAATCGGGAGTCAGATGCGTAACTGACTGAGCCCCCCCGGGCGCCGCTGTTGACGTCTTCTTGTATCAGTCTCCAGTAGGACTCCCGGAGCCCAGATCTGTTCAATATGTGTTTCTGGGAAGCTCCATCGGCCACACTCCAAATATATCTCTGTGCCACTCCCCTGCTCCGTCTGATGTGGCTTCTCACCGCCTTAGATCAAATCCAGCTTCAGTCTAGCATTTGTCCATTTACCCACTTACCTACTTCATTCATCAAACAGCCAGCCCACTGGCGCGCCTGGGTGGCTCAGCCTGTTGAGCATCCAACTTCGGCTCAGGTCATGATCTCACGGTTCCCAAGTTCGAGCCCCGAGTGGGGCTCTGTGCCAGAGCTTGCTTTGGATTCTGTGTCTCCTTTTCTCTCTCTCTCTCTCTCTCTCTCTCTCTGTCCCTCCCCCACTCATACTCTGTCTCCCAAAAATAAATAAGCATTTTTAAAAAATTAAAAGAAAACAGCCCACTTATTGTTGCCACAGTGAAAATAAGGCACAGTCCATTTCTTTGGGCGTCGGGATAGGAGATCATCACCATTTTCCTTCTTTTTTTTTAATGTTTATTTATTCTTGAGAGAGAAAGAGAAAGTACAAGCTAGGGAGATGCAGAGAGAGAGAGAGAGAGAGAGAGAGAGAGACAGAATCCGAAGCAGGCTCCAGGCTCCGAGCTGTCAGCACGGAAGCCCGACCAGGGCTCCAACTCGTGAAGCGGGAGATGATCTGAGCTGAAGTTCAGACGCTTAACCAACTGAGCCACCCAGGCGCCTCTGAGGTCATCACCGTTTTCCAACCTGGCCCCAAACAGTAACTTCTCATCCCAGGTTGCGCCCTCTTCTCTTTGGATATCTGCAAATGGCTTCCAGTCATTTAGCCTCAAGCATTGCTGGCTCATTTACGTTCATTCATTCATTTACTTGTTCATTGAGCACATTATTTGCACCTCAAGCACATCCATTTTTTTGCTGTTTTGTGTGTCTTTTGAAGATAAAGGTCCTTGGGGTGCCTGGGTGGCTCATTGGGTTAAGCATCTGGCTTTGACTCAGGTCATGGTTTCAGAGTTCAGGGGTTTGAGCCCCATGTTGGGCTTTGCGCTGACAGCACGGACCCTACGTGGGATTTCCATTCTCTTATTCTCTCCCCTTCTCTCTGCCCCTGCTCCACTTTCTCTCTCTCTCAAAATAAGTAAATAAACTTAAAAAAAAATCCTTAACATTCACAATCCAAACAGATACAAACAAAACATGGAGAGCAGTAAGATTGTACCAAACGTTTTGTTCTTAGAAATAGTCATTAAGCTTAAAAATAGTTACAGGGTTAGTGTTCCGCTCAGGCTGATGCAGGGTAAAAGGCTAATCTGACTTGTAACTCTTGGCAGCCTCTCTCACTCACCATTTAGTTATTTGATCTCTTTGGTGCTTAAAGTTTTGTTCCCTTGGGGACTTGTGGTGTCGGTGGGGAGAAAGCGCTGTGTCTAAAAGCACAGAACTGCTGGAAATGTTAAAACTCACCAGGCAGGCAGGCTCATCCACCAAAAACTTCTCATTGAATGTAAAAAATCACCATGGGACACACACTCCCTGGAGCGTAGCATCAGCCTCCCAGCACGTTCCATCTCTCCTGTCCTTCCTTGGACATGAAATCCACAGTCAAGTTGGACTCTACGATCTGTTCCAAATTTATTGCTTTTCTATATTAAAAAAAAATGGCGGACCATGACAAAGAACAGATGGGAATTGGGGAAGTTGGACTTTTCTTCTGCTGAAAACCGACTCTGGTGAACTTCCATACTTTTTAAGCTGAGAATTCCAAAAACGGTTGGGGGGGTGGGGAGTTGGGGGACTTTGGTGAGTGTCTCTGGGGTTTCCATCGGCAATGTGGTGCCACTCATTTTCTTGAGACCCCTGTGTGTCAGTTTCAAGGACTTGGTCAAGCCCAACTGATGACGGTCAGGAGTATGAGATAAGAACCAGCAATTTTTTCTTTTGTCAGCAGTTTCCTCTGAAGTTTATCCTCTCCCTTGGATATTCTCTCTGGGTAGAAAGTACTTCTTTTCTTCTCTAAAATGTTCTTGAGCTATTTAAAGCCTGCGATAAGGGACGTTTATTTGTAGTCATTTCCTTTTACTTTAGCTTGACTTTAAACTTACATCTCGGGATTTTTATTGGCCTAATTCACTTTATACGGTTTTCAGTTGATAACCATAAAACGGGGTCCTGTTTGTTGAGTCGAGGGGAAGGATGGAGCCCTTATCTTGGACTTCAGTCTAGAGTTGACTGGGATTTCTCTGGTCCCCAACTCCTACTGGCCGCACAGCCGGGAGGCAGGAAGGTAACTGATGATATCAAGTCTACACTAGGTAGGTCTGGTTTCAGCCAGTTGGGCTATTTCTTTACTTCAGCCTCAGATTGGACCCCCCCCCCGCCCCCAAACTGTGGCTGGTTTGATCCTTGTAAACATTCTCTGCCACGTTTAAAAAAAAAAAAAAAAAAAGGAAAGAATCTTCCCAAGTAGGTTGTGTTTCTGTCCTATTAAAGGCTGCCTCATTTTCCATTCTTCTGTGGCTTGGATCACCACACTCATTCATTGAAGTCAACCCAAGAATGGGCACTCAATATTCCTTTGTCTCTGATGTCCTACCAGGGGACTAGGAAAGAAGGTGCAGTCATGAGCTCTTTCATAGCACGAGTGGAGAATTAAGGGAAGCTGAGACTTCTTCAGATAACTTGTTTTTTCATGAGCCTTTGAATTTGAGAACCAGTTTAGTATTTTCTTTTTCCTTAGCAGTATTTCCGCAGAAATACCCCTAGGATCTACAGCCACAAGCCAGAGGAGATAATAAAGAGATACGAGTGGGGTTCATTCCACCTTACCTTTGGGTAGGGTCTTGCTGCTTTAAGAGCTTTTATTCACCTGCAGATGACATCCAATTTTATTATTATTATTATTTTCTTGTAAACTAGGCAGGACAAATCTTTCCCCTTTCCCGATGAGGAAAGGCAACTCCGAGATGTTAGGCACTTTGCCGGAGGCCACACAGCCTGACCCTGAACCCTGCTTTCCTTTCCACCCCACCAGGCACCAGGCTATTTAATAAGCGGGTGCATAGATTCAGGGCCCCGTTGAACATTGGCCTCTGTCTGAATTCCACCCCAAGGTGTTGGCCTATACCGGTGCCCCTGAGATGTAGTTAATGCATGTCAAAGAAACCGATCTCTCCATCCGGGTTCGACTTCACCCCTGCCAGCTTGGGTCAGACCACTGCTGGCTGAACAGGAGATGGAGGAGGGGTGCGGTGGGGAGAGATGGAGATGATCAGCGTCATTTTTCAGATTCTGAGAGCCCAAGAACATCCTTTTAGACCAACCCATTAACTTGCATATAGAGGGAAATGGAGCCCAAAGCTTTGAGTGCCTTCCTGTCCAAAGCGGGAGCCAGAACGCACAGCCTCGTGAGCTCTGTAGCCTCTGCTTTTTTTTTTTTTAACAGTGTTAGAAAGCCCCCTCCCCCTGCCCCCCCTGCCCTGTGTGTTCCCTCCCCCAGCTTCCCCGGTAAGGGGTAGTGCTTGCCCTTCGCTCTGTGTCCACAGCTAGTGCTGAGTGTTTTCTGCAGCTCTTGGGCGGGAGCCTGTTTACAAACATTTGCACTGAGTTACCAAGGGCACAGGGAAGGCAGATTGTCTCGGGATGAGGCAGGGAGCGATTTACAGGAGCCTGTGACACACACGAGGCGGGCCCTGTGCTGCCAGGCAAGTTCCCCCCCCCCCCCCCCCCCCGCAGTGCTGAGGCTTCCCTGCCCCAGGAGCCTGTGCCAGACCCCCAAGCCAGCACTGATCAGAGACCACCGCCTGGCCCCTGGCCCCGTCTCCGCCCAGGAAGCCTTGCAAAGCAGGAGCAGGACCGCGTCACCTCGGGCTTTGCTCACTTGGGGTCAGGTGTCCCCCTCCCCTCCTCCACGCTTGGTCCTCTGCCCTGTCCCTCTCCGCCCCACCAGCAGGGCTGGATTAACTTTCTTAAAAAGTCCGCTTCCCTGAAAACTTTTTTTCTTTCCAATGATCAAAAAAAAAAAAAAAAAAAGTGCGTGCGTGTGTGTGTGTGTGTGTGTGTGTGTGTGTGTGCGCGCGCGCGCGCGCGCGCGCGTGTTTGTTTCCGGGAAATGGGACACGTTACTCTGGTTGCACAGGATTGGTCCCGGCACACAGTCAGGTCCAATAAACGCAGGAGCGGTGCCCCAGAGAGCTCATCACAAAAGCCTATTAGCTTCTAATTGAAACCCTCTCTCCCTCCCCCTCACCACTTACCCCCCCCCCCCAGCCCCTTCCAGGAACAGGAACTCAGGCCTTTGTGAAGCAGCGTCTATAACAGAGGATTCTGCCAAAAAGAAAGGCATCTCGAGTTGACCCAAAGGAGCGAGATGCTCTTTTGCGCCCCACCCCCTTATGGCATTCAGGGGCTTTTCATTTTCTGAGCAGTATTGAAATTCTAGGACAATGGAGGCCAAATCCTTGCAGTGGGGGTTGGGGGCTGGGGGTGGAGAAGGGAGAGGGGAGGGTTGCAGGAGGAGGAGGAGGCCTGGGGGAGTCCAGCCTTTTGTTACTTCTTTTCTACCCATTACCTTAAAAAAAATTATGAAAATAAAAGGAAGGGGGAAAAGGCCCCAGTAAACTTTGTAATGAGTCATGACATCACTTCCGGCAGCCCTAGGGATCCAGCTTGGGGACCCGGGAGACCTGAGAACAGCAGACTATTTACAATTTCATTTTAAATTATTTTTAAAACCCTCCCAAAGGAGTTCTTTGATATGCAAACATCTCCCCCCAAATGGAGATAATTATTTATGGAGATGTGGCTCTTTGAACGGGTGGGCTTTGAGGCTCCCTAGGAAAGGAAGAAGGTTCCAGATAAGGAGGGGCCAGAGCTGATACGCATCTCCCGCCCACCCTTCCTCCGGCCTCCCTCGGGGTTTGGGGGGGGGGGGCGGGTTAGAAAGCGGCTTTAAAGAAGAAACTTACCCAGAGTTAAGACCCACTGTTGGGAGTTAAGGCCTCTCCAGCGTTGTCCACAGTCAGGGTTTCTAGAAGTTTCTTCCCTGTCCACGGGTGCCTGGGCTTTCTGTAGGAGAGGAAAGGGGAGGCTGATAGGCTGCAGCTTGTGTGTGTTTGACCCTGGAGGTGCGCTATAACTTACAAGGTGACGAGATGGAAAGACACGGGGGGGCGGGGGTAGTTTTTTTAGGGGGTGCCGGATAATTAGGGTTGGTAAGAGAGGCCCCCAGAAGAAGGTACGAGATTAGCCCACACTTGTTACCAAAGTCCAGCGACCAGGACCGTAATGACCCAGGGACCTCCTCTTTCCCTTCCCTCTGAAAATGCTTTAATGTGGCCTAAGGTACCAAGTGCCCAAGAAACCTGGGGGAGACACCCCCTCCCCACAACCTGCCAGCGACTTGTCTTCCAACTTTGAGCTTGCTGCCCCCCCCCCCCTTCCTGTCCTGTCAAGTTGGCCTCCCCGTAGTGGGGATACTGAGGCATTTAGCTAGCACTGAGCCTGAAGTAAAGCCCCCAGCCGGCTCTGGCTCCTTCCCTTCCTCCCCTGGGGAGTAAAGGGGCTTGGACAGCCCCAACTCTGCAAGATGAGGGGACAGAGCAGTCCCATTCCTAGTGATCCAGGTGTCCTTCCATAAAATAAAGACTTTGTGTGTGTTGGAGGGGGGAGGTTGCATATATTTTCAAGGCAGAAAGCTTGACATGTTTTTCAGACCTTGTCTCGTATGTCTTAAGAATCTCGGTTTTTCTTTTTATCCTGGGTGGTTGGGGCAAGGGGGTGGTGGTGGAGGGGCCAGAGTGGACCGGGCCACGCAGCTGGGCTCCCTGCGTCCCAGGAAGAGCCCTCAGCTCAGAGGGAGAGTGAGTGTAGACGGACTGGACTGTGGCGAGAAGGTGAGAAGTCCCCACAGGGTGGTGACCTAGGCTTGGGGGGGGGGAGGGCGTGAGACCCCATGAATTCCCCAAGGAGGAAACCACAGCTCACAGAAAAGAAGCTGAAGCCCGCTGAGATCCTCAGGGTCCTTTGGGGTTCGTGTTGCGGCTTCAAGTAAATTTCATTTTTTGAGACCAGTTTCGGGTTCGTGGCAAAATTGAGGGGAAGATGGGGAAGGTGCCGAGATTTCCCTTAGACACTCCCCCCCCCCCCCCCCGCCACACACACACGGGACCATCCCCCACCATCCACATCGTCCACCCGAGAGGGACATTTGTTACAACTGATGAACTTGCCTGCACACGTCATAGTCTCCCAAGTTCCAGTTTTCGGTAGGGTTCATTCTCGGTGCGTACATCCCATGGGCTTGGGCAGACAGTTTCCCCTGCCCTAAAAATCCCCTGTGCCCCTCACCGTCTGTTCGTGTCGCCTCTCCCCCTAATCTCTGCAGATCCCCCTGTCTTTGCGCGGAGCTTCTGGTATGTGTGGGTTTATCAGGTGGCATTCTACTTGCCTCACCTTTTTTTTTTTTTAACGTTTATTTTATTTATTTTTGACAGAGAGAGACCGGGCGTGAGCTGGGGGGAAGGGCAGAGAGAGGGGGAGACACAGAATCCGAAGCAGGCTCCAGGCTCTGAGCTGTCGTCACAGAGCCCCATGCGGGGCTCGAACTCACGGACCGGACCGTGAGATCGTGACCTGAGCCGAAGTCGGACGCTTAACCGATTGCACCACCCAGGAACCCCGACTTGCCTTTTGAAGGGGACATCCTTAGGTCCTAGACAGGTTTGGGACTGTGCAGGTATGAGGAAGGAGGTGGTTTGGTTTATTTTATTTTATTTTATTTTGTTTCAGGCGTGGGGGGCATAACCTTTCTAGAAACCTCGATTCTGCTGTTTCGTGAGGATTGTTCTGTTCTTGCTTTTGTGTTCCGAATTCTCAGAGGCTGGGCTCCCGCTTCTTCAAGGAAAAGCTAAAGTAAACGTAGCAGAACAGGTTCTTGGCTTGTGCCCCAGGAGGGTCACCCTTTGTCGGAATACCCCGAGCCTGGCAGCCTCCTGGTCACACTGACTTTACAGACCGGGAGCTGAGGCCCAACGTGTCAGGGATGCCGCCAGGGGGTCATGCCAGTTGGGAGCGGAACCGGAACCAGAAGAGAGGCCTTCCTGGAGACGAGTTGGTTTTTTTGTCTTTTAAGTCAACGGTTATACCCGTGAGGTCAAAATACCTAAGTCCCGATTGAGCATTTTCTGATGCATAAAGCTAGACACCAAGGGTGATGAGTTCCTATATGTAAGTTTGAAAGACATTTTTATTTTTAGTTTTTTTAAGGTTTATTTATTTATTTAATTTTTTTTTTAACGTTTATTTATTTTTGAGACAGAGAGAGACAGAGCATGAACGGGGGAGGGTCAGAGAGAGAGGGAGACACAGAATCGGAAACAGGCTCCAGGCTCTGAACTGTCAGCACAGAGCCCGACGGGGGGCTCGAACTCACGGACCGTGAGATCGTGACCTGAGCCGAAGTCGGACGCTTAACCGACTGAGCCACCCAGGCGCCCCAATGTTTATTTATTTTTGAGAGAGACAGAGAGAGAGAGAGAGAGAGAGAGAGACAGAATCTGAAGCAGGGTCCAGGCTCTGACCTGAGCCCAAGTCGGCCGCTTAACCCCTGGAAGAAATGTTGAAAAAGAAAAAAAATCTTCGTCGGAGTTCGGACAACATGGGGGTATTTCTGCAACCGAGCGAGGCCCTCGTCATCCAGGCAGGGGGAGGAGAAAGGGGCAGGCCGAATGTTCCCTGGTCTCTTTCCCTGGTCTCTTACCCCGGTCTCTTAGGTCTGAGTGGGAGACTGGCCCTCCCCGACCGACCAACTGTGGCTCACAGCTTTGTCTCCACCCCCCCCCCCCCAGGGCATTCGCTTCCCTCCGCTTTGCATAAATGTCTCCGGCATCTGCCAGGCTGTGCGGAGAAGGTTACGCCCATTTGAATAATCGTCCTTTTTATTGTTGTGTAATTTGCCAGTTCAAACAGTAAGTTCAGTTGCTGGACCACGGGGACCAGGGGCGTCACCCGAGGAGAGAGAAAGAGACGCAGGGCAGGAAAATTAGGGCCACATTGGCTGCTGGAGATCATCACTGTTGTCAGGCTTTTTAGAACTCTGGTTCATTCGAGTTTCCTACGCCTTTGGGCCTGAAGGTTTGTTTTTAATTGTCTGCTTTTAGAGGAACATATTAGAGCCCGCCCCCCTGGGGCCTCCGGTATCCTGCTCTGTGGCCCAGCTCTTGGGGGGGGGTGTCACTGATACTCCCAGAAGATCACTGTGCTTGGTCATTGCTGGGTTTTGATGGCGGTGACACGGCTGCCTTGGCATCTGAGGGTTCGTTGAAGAAGTGGGGTCCTTTCTGCTCTCTGACCTGGGGGATCTGCCTGGTCAGGATCCCTTGGGCTTCTGCTAAGGGCATTTCTTGTGCGTGTGAGCGTGTCTTCCTTGGACTTGCAGCAAAGGCACCGTCCAGCCCTGTGGGCTTCACAAGTGCCCGATGGTGACACGTGCCGCGTGTGGAAGAGGGGGCTGGGGCGGGCACCCGAGGGGGAGATCTGTTCCCACAATCGCTAATATTCCCAGGCTCGGCTGACGGCCGGAGATTGTGGGCCTAAGACGTCTATTGTTTTGAAATCTGACTCCTATTTGAACAGTTACGATCACAGCCCTCTGATTCTAGCACTGAAATACCTATTATTAAGATCCTAATCTAGGAGGGGGGGAGGGGAGGCAGGTATCCATTTAAAGAGAGGGGACCTGTGGGTGGCCCTGTGTGCTCCTCATCAGATTGAGAAGAAACAGGAGGTTGGGAAGGGGAAGGAGCCTCGGAGGGGTGACTGGGCCCCCACCGCCCACCTGCAGGTCGGTGACCTATGTCCAGGGGAGCCACCCTCTCTCCTTCGGCGTGTTTCTTCATTGGTGAACTGGGGACCGCAGGACCCCCCTCCCCCCCCCCCCCCAGAGGCGCATCATGAGGATTAAATCAGATAATGCACACGAGTTTCTCCGCAGGCTCACAAGCACTGTATAATTATTAGCTGTGATGATCAGTTTGAGAAACTGGCTTGCATAACGAGCCGCTCAATTAAGCTGCAAACCTCCCCCCTGGCCTGAGGCCGGCTTGTCCTGCTGGGGCCACTGGGAGGGGCACGTAGGGGCCACACGCGGGGGAGGGGCTTGCCCTTGGCCATGTCGTCGTCTCCTCCTTTCTTCTTGGTACCATTTGTGCCCAGAGAGGTTTTGGGTACCAGGACGGGAAGCCCGGCCGGGGAAGGGAGGGGGGAAGGAGGGAGCCCCAGGAAGAGAATGGAAAAGGCTTCCTTCCAGGACCTGGGGAGGGGGGGGGGGGAAGGGGACTTGCCTGGAAGCTGCCGGAAGGTTCGGTGCCAGGGATTTTCCCACACGGTCCTCAAGCCGTGTTCCCCACCCAGTGAGCCCACGGGGCTGTGCTGGGAGCTGGTGACTCTGTCTTGAGCACAGGGCCCGCCATGGAGGACCGCCCCCCCCCTCCCGGAAGCCTGTGGAAGGGACTCAGGAGGCATGTGGGGAGGTGAGGGAGAACCCACTTGTGTACTCCACCATCAGCCACGAAGCAAGGGGGGAGCAGCCCACAGGCTCCAGTGGGCAGGGGCTGAACAGTCTGTCACGGCACGAGTCCGCTGGCTGTCATTTGCAGGATCAAAGAAAGTCCTGGGGGCCCCTCGTGTGCTCTTTGCCACATGTGTGCAGACTGCAGACCGTTCTGGGGAGAGAGGGATCCCCTTGGAGCTGGTGGCAGCCAGAACGGCTTGGGTGACCCCCAGGCGGTCAAGCTCAGGAAATCTGTCCGCCGTTCGAGGAATCCTTCTTTGTGGCCAAGGAGGTTTTGCCTTTGGACTTGGGGATAGTGAGGCTCTCCCGGTTTCTAGCTCTGTTCTGTGGTGTCTTACTCCTGTGGCCCAGTGAGCCATTTCGGTTGCTGCCAGACCCTTTCTTTAAGGACACGGCGGTGGGGTTGGGAGGAGGTGCCTGGGTGGCTCAGTCGGTTAAGCGGCTGACTTCAGCTCAGGTCGTGATCTCACGGTTCATGGGTTCAAGCCCCACATCGGGCTCTATGCTGACAGCACAAAGCCTGCTTCAGATCCTCTGTCCCTCCCCTGCCCCGTCCCTCGAGGCTCCCCCTCTCAAGAACACGAAGAGCTGTGGTGGTTGGCCTTCTTTCCGTCGTGATGGAGGCACTTTTACTCTTAAAGAATGTCCAGATGTCCAGTTGCCAGCGACTTAATACCGGGGCAGAGAGAGAGGGGGACAGAGGACCCGAAGCAGGCTCCAGGCTCTCTACTGACAGCAAGGAGCCCGACGCGGGGCTCGAACTCCCCAACCACGAGATCGTGACCTGAGCTGAAGTTGGTCGCTCAACCGACCGAGCCACCCAGGCGCCCCTAGACTCCACCTGCTTTTGAGTGAAACGCAGAACCGACGGAGAGCCAGGACTCTTTTTCCCTCCATCCCATCAGCCCCGCGACACTGCCACGTTTACCTAAGTGGTTAATGGGCAAAGTGGGTCGATCCAGCCTTAGCGCAAGCCAGGGATGGCTCCAGGGCTGTGCAGCGGCCTTCCTTGGGGACGACCTCCTTCCCCCGAACTTGTTTTTGAAGAAGGAGCTCGCCCAGCATGTGGCCCTTTCTGGCTCGTGCGATAGAACTTTCTGTCGTTTCCGTAAATGTGCTTATTAGTAAGAGGAGCTGTGCTCTCAGTAGGTGAGGGGTGGCTTGAAGCTGGAGGTTTAGGGTGTCCTACTGGGAGGTGAATATTTGCTCAGAAATGATGTAGAATTAAAATTCCCGGGCCCACGTAGAAAATCTCTATCCCATGGCTAATGGAAGATTGTGCATCCGGGACCAAAACTGAGTCTCCAGTTAGTTAACACATCTCCTTTCCTTTTGATGTGCGCACATGTGCTCAATTTTGTCCCGCCATGTGCTGTAAACTGCGGGCTGAACACAGTAATACTGGAAATAATCCTCTCTTAGGAGCAGCAGTTAGTATGTATTAATTAATTACATATGTTAAGCGTGTTCAGAGCATGTTATGATCATTAATGGTCTTACTCCTCTTCCAACTTCCATGAAGTAGGTACTGTCACCTTCGTTCTTACAGAGGAGTAAGAGAAGCCCAGAGAAGGTAAGACAGTTACTCAAGGTGGCACAGCATACACGCTGAAAGCTGGGATTTGAACCCAGGCCATCTGATGTCTGAGCCCACGTCCCTTAACTGTTTAAACTGCTCTGGCTTTACTAACCTCCTACAGACACGCTGAACGAAGTACCACTGTTCCCACATCACGTGGTGGAATGCTCTAGGCCAGGGAGCATGTAAGTCACAACCTTCCATCATCGTTTAGTGTTATTTGCAAAGCTAACTGCCACCACAAAACAGCTTTTTTTCTTTTTTAATGTTTATTTTTGAGAGAGAGAGAGAGAGAGAGACAGCGTGAGGGGGAGAGTTGCAAAGAGAGAGGGAGAAAGAAGAATCCGAAGCAGGCTCCAGGCTCCGAGACATCAGCACAGAGCCCGACGCGGGGCTTGGACCCACGAACCGTGAGATCAGACCTGAGCCGAAGCCGGACGCTCAACCCACTGAGCCACCCAGGCGTCCCTTTGTAAAGATTTTCTTAATGTTCGTTTATTTTTGAGAGAAAGAGTGTGAGGGGGGCAAGGACAGAGAGAGAGGGAGACACAGAATCGGAAGCAGGCTCCAGGCTCTGAGCCATCAGCACAGAGCCCGACGCGGGGCTCGAACCCACAAACCATGAGATCATGACCTGAGCCAAAGCCGGATGTTCAGCCCACTGAGGCCCCCCCCCCCGCCGCCGGTGCCCCCAAAGCAGCTTTTTGGTGCTAATATCATGGCCTGCATCTCTTATAGGTTGTTAACAGTTTTGTCGGCATACTTTTATTTAAATTAAGGCTGTGATAGAGATCTTACGAGCCCTTTTTTTTTTTTAATGGAATCTGAAGTATTTTTTGGAAGCTTCTAGAGCTGGGTCTTGGGAATTTCCTCTTGGCAAGTTTGCGTCCGTTTATATACTTCCATCCGATTTCACCTGGGTTTTAGGTTGCCTCGTGCTTTTTTGCCGTGAAGGCGTTTTTGTCCGTGGTCGCCGCGTTGGAGCAGGTATGGCCTGGATGGGCCAGGGGGACCTCTTCCTCCTGGTTCCCCCCGCACACGTGCCCAGGCTTGGTGAGCACACGAAGAGAGGCTGGTGGGGACTCCCGGACGGCACCGTCTCTGGGGGCTCCAGGTGCTGTGGTCAGGAAGGGTACATACCCAGAGGCCAGGGGCCTTTGTGTTGTGACCCCTGATGTTTGGGGCGGTCCGGAAAGCTGGGTAGCCTGCACAGTGAGTCAGGGGTGGTGCCCACGACAGGATCGGGAGAAACTCCCCTCTCTTCCTTCCTCTTTTTTGTCTCGGAGGAAGGTGCTGTCATACTTCACGGAGATAGCATCTGGCCTCCGTGGGGATGTTAAGGTACCTTCCGGGGACGACCCGCTGTTGGCACTCTCTCGCGGTTCCGCAGCCGTTCCCGGTAACAAAGGGGAAGCCGGGATCGAAAGTGTCGTCTCGGAGACGCGCGGCCAAAGAGGCGTCCCCTCCTGAGCCGACTTTGCTCTGCTTGCTTTTCCCCAGGGACCTGATGCCGAAGACCCTGGACGGGCAGATCACCATGGAGAAGACGCCCAGCTACTTCGTGACCCGCGAGGCGCCCGCGCGCATCTCGGCCATGTCCAAGGACACCAAGCTCATCGTGGTGGTGCGCGACCCGGTGACCCGGGCCATCTCGGACTACACGCAGACGCTGTCCAAGCGGCCCGACATCCCCACCTTCGAGAGCCTGACGTTCAAGAACCGCACGACGGGCCTCATCGACACGTCGTGGAGCGCCATCCAGATCGGCATCTACGCCAAGCACCTGGAGCACTGGCTGCGCCACTTTCCCATCGGCCAGATGCTCTTCGTGAGCGGGGAGCGGCTCATCAGCGACCCGGCCGGCGAGCTGGGCCGCGTGCAGGACTTCCTGGGCCTCAAGAGGATCATCACCGACAAGCACTTCTACTTCAACAAGACCAAGGGCTTCCCCTGCCTCAAGAAGGCCGAGGGCAGCAGCAAGCCCCACTGCCTGGGCAAGACCAAGGGCAGGACCCACCCGGAGATCGACCGCGAGGTGGTGCGCCTGCTGCGCGAGTTCTACCGGCCCTTCAACTTGAAGTTCTACCAGATGACCGGCCAGGACTTCGGCTGGGACTGACGGGACCCCCCCCCCCCCCCCGACTCCGCCGCGCGATGTGACTTTCCCATTTGGCTTCTATGTTGAGAGAGATTATATGTATGTAAAATGTACAGAAATCTATTTTATAATAATTTATTTTTAATTCGTAAGCAATTAATTCACTAAGCTGCCTAGCCACACTCTTCAGAGGGTTTAGCTTCGTAACCCGTTCACATTCCAAAGCGTCTCATCGGTTCTTTTCCTCACAGTTGATGGTGCTTCCGTGTGCCCCCCTCCCTCCCCCCCCTCCCCCATTCTATTTAAAAAGAAGAAAAGCACAACTTGAGATTTTTGTCGTTACGGGTACGCAGCCTCCGATCGCTGGCTGAATTCGCTCGCCGTCTCCTTGTGTCTTGGGTCTCCCAGGGCGACTCCCATTTCTGTCCCTGCCCGCACACCTCGCAGGAACGCGACACCCCCCCCCTTCCCCCCAGAGGGTCACGTCTCCCGTGGCAGCTTCCTCGCCCCTGTGTTGGCATTTCCGAGGACGTGGACGCCAAACCACAGTGCCGAGGCTTTTCCCCCAAGTCTGCTCAGCTCGTGGGGGACATCCCTGCCTTTGCGGGGACGCCCGCCTCCTTTCTGGGGAGTCCTTCGTGCCGGGGTCCAAACGTTTACTTGGGCGTGGGGTTTTGAAAGACGGCCCTGTGTCGTCTTCTGCCCCAGTCCCTGGTTCGTTAAGCAGCTCGAAGCGTATGCAGACGGTAGCTCCTCCTTCCCGGGCCCCGTGTGTGTGTGTGTGTGTGTGTGTGTGTGTGTGAGATGCTGGGATGCTGCTTTAGAAATAAAGACGACCTCTGATTTGCACGCATACGCCATGCCCCGTTCTCCAGGCCAGACAATTCTGCTTTGACACACCAAAGAAATCCCCTAGGCTAGCAGAATGTCCTGGCACAGACCGCACGGGTCCAAAGGGGTCAAGTGCATCCCACCCCATCAGAGTCCGCCAAGGTGCTGCTAGGTGCACAGCCAGCCCCAGTTGGGCACATCCCTGTAGACTGGGAGTAGACAACCTCCGAGGGGAGAAAAGACAAACCCCCACCAGAAAGGCGGCCAGCAGAAGTGAGTCGTGGCCCCCTCGCTTGATGTCTGGAACTCTCCTCGGAATCCCTGGCTCATCCCAGATTGACAACACAGTCTGCAGCCGACGGCCAGACTGCAAGAACGAAGAGTGGCTCTTGTAAAGACAGGCTGGGAAAGCTGGCCCCGTGTTGCCTGGAGACACGCCTGCCAGTTGTGAAGATGTCCCCTTGTTTGAGCTAGGTCCCGGCAGAAGGTTTCCAGCGTTGTTGCTGCTGATGGCCGAATGCTCCCCCCCGGTACCTCTCTGCCGAGCGAGCAGTTGGAGATCATTTTTGAGGACTTAGCCTGTGGCAGTTGGGTAACCCTATAGCAATGTCACGTAACGAACATACTCCCCGTATCCTGTTTTCCGAACCACAGCTGCTTCTGCCATCAGAGGGTTTTGATTCGACTTCTGCTTTCGCCGGGGCACGTGCGGGAAGGTAACGCGTCTCGTCAGAATGGTCGGGGCGTGATGGTCACGAAGTCGCTTTCGTGTGTCGTCGCGGGATAACTTGCCCGACAGAGTACGAAAACTTGTATGAGAGGAGAGAGATGGTCCCTCTTTAGCAATCGGTCAGGATGTCACTGGTCATTAGGTGATGTCTGGTTTGTGTTTGCCCGCAAGTTTCAGCCCGGGTGCGCCCAGCTCGCCCTTAGCAGCAAAGCGATCGTGGGTCGGGTGAGGTGTCTGTGTAGGACGATGGGCCGGGGGGGCTCCGTGCGATCCTCAGATGTTCTGTTCGTTTCAAAGCTCTGTCACTGCCTCTCCCAGGTAGCTTAGCACCTGCATTTAGAGGAACACCCTAACCCTGGCGTGGGTCTCTCTCCCTTCTTGCTGCTTAGGCATCAAGACGTCTGCAGAAGGGTGCCGATTGGTCCAGAAAGGTGCTGATGGGTCGTGTGGTTTTCCAGTCCGAAAGCTCACTGGAAATAAAACCACCGATGCTGCTTTTCAGGAACAGAGTATCGTTTCAAGTAAAAGCCAGTGTCCACCCCCTCCGCCTCACCCTGCCCTGGCCGCACACTGGCCAAATGCGAGCCCCGACAGGGCTCGTGATGCAGAGTTGCAGAAAGGTTCGGAGGAGGGCTTGCGACAAAGCAGTCCGCCTTCGGGTCCCCGCCGTCTCTCCAGGCTGGACAATTTGGATGAAGTTGTTTATTCCCTGCCTTAAAACAGAAACAGGAAGTTTTCAGATAGAAGGAGGGGAGGGTCATTGAGTCATGAGCCCTGAAGCGAGTCAAGATTCTATTCTGGGTCAAATCCTTGAATCCAAACAGATGGCGCTAATTAGCAATGATGGACTAGAGCACGTTTTTCTAGAGCAGACAAATTAATCAAACTTCCTGCGCATCTCTTCATAGAGGTCTGATGGCTCGTAATTCCTGACGGATCCAGACGCGACATCTGCCCCCAGGTTACACCTCATCGTGTGATAGTTATTGTAGAGCTCGAACCCCCATGCCTTCCTCCTGTAGGAGTTAAGCGACACAAACACATAAAATTCAGCCTTGAGTTTCTTCCTGTTCTAGCAATCTCCAAGGCCACCGACTCAAGTTTTTTAGCTGTTAGAAGACAAACACCCATTTCACGTTTCGGCCTTTTGTCTCAGCACGTTTTGGGTTTCTTCCAGTTTAAAGCTCTGCTATTCAGTGGGGTACTTGACCCCTCTCGGTTTTGTCTTCTTTATTAAAAGCAAAAAAGATAAAGAAAAATAAAATGGGAGGTTTTTTACTGTCCCAGAAATCCGTGCTCGCTTGGAGGTGTTTGTATCGTAGTCTGGTAACTTGGTAGGTCGTACCTGGAAAGGTATTTAGGTATATTGGCTGCCTAAGAAATACTTATTTGGATGATGGAGGAAGAGAAATTATCTTTTTCATAGGATTCTCTTTGGAAGTTATTTCGAGTGACAGTTTAGACTTTTGGAGAAAGTTTCGGATCCTGCCAGGATATTTATTTACGTAAGAAATAAAAACGGAAGGCTCCGATAAACTAGAGATACTTAAGCGTGGGTCTCAAACGCAGACACAGATGTCCGTGTCATTTTTTTTTCGTTTTTCTCAAGAAGGATGGTCCCTTAAACTTAGAGGTGTGGTTAAGATTTTTTTTTTCGCTTTTGTAACCTTAATTTATGACGGAGTTCATTCAGCCCAGGAATCTGAAATACTGTGCAAATTCTGGCAGTGTGTCTTCTATAACCTGGATGTTAGAATAGCCAATATGTACAAAAAAAAAAAAAAAACTAAATCAAGTATTTTGTCCTATGTATAACACAGATTAATTTTACACAGAGAAAAGAGGTTTCTAGGAAAATGAAAATCTGGTAATTCATACTATTTCTTTGTATGGACGAATAAAATATATTTTACCAACTTGTGGGTACTTTTATGTCTTACGGCGTGTCGCGGGGGGACGGGGGCTGTGCTGGTTTGTTGAATAACCAATCAGATGCGCGCGGTCGTGGGTGCCCATGCGCGCGCGCGCGCGCACACACACACACACACACACACACACACAGGCATTCTGAGGGTAGGTTGATTGGCAGACTTCAAAATCCAACTAATCTACAAATATGTGAGGCAGGTTCTTTGTAAATGACTCTCAAGGCTACGAGATCAGCGGGGAGGCCCCAGCCCCCCTGGAGGAGCGTACGTGGCCCTCCAAGCACACCAAGGCTGGCTGTGTGCTGCTGTTTCTGACTGCATCAGGCTCCAGCCAGGGTGGCAACCTGGAAGCCACCATGTGGGGGGACCTGTGTCACGCTGCAGGTACGATGAAGCAGAGCTTTGGTGGCTGGGTGATCTGGATAGAGGTAGCATTCCCTTCCCACGTGCACAGAGTATCCTCACTGCGGTTCTCTATCTTTGGCCCGTAGCAGGAGACTTCCTGTTTCTTTCCATGGGACACACCCTCTGGACGCTGATTATTTACTATTTTTTTATTAAAAAAATTTTTTTTTAAGTGTGTTTTGAGAGAGACAGACGGCATGAGCAGGGGAGGGGGGGGGAGCGAGAGAATCCCAAGTAGGCGCACTCCCAGCACAGAGCCCGACACGGGACTCAAACTCACGACACCGTGAGATCGTGACCTGAGCCGAAACCGAGGGTCGGATGCTTAACCAACTGAGCCACCCGGCCGCCCTGATGATTTACTACTTTAAACATTTGGTTCATTCTTGTATCTTAGTTTTGTTTTCAATTTTTAATTGAGATTTAGGTTGCTGCCCCTCTGGTTGAGTTTTAGAGCAGCTGACCCCAAGTAAGGCTCAACCCCGAGAGTTGATAACCCCGAGGCTTGATAAGGCTCAACCCCTAGAGTTCTGCCTTCTTCGTTTTTTGGAAACCACTCTGTTGAGGTCTGATGGGCCTACAAGAAGGGAACATACGTAATATAGGCAACCCAATGAGTTTCATGGTAAGTATTCACCCATGAGGCCATCACCACTATCAATGGCATAAATCTATCCATCCCCTCCAAAAGATCCTTCCGGCCAGCTTTATTTTTTGCGTATGATCAGAACATTTCACATCAGGTGTACCCTCTTGGCCAATGTTTAAATATTCTGTATGGTGTCGTGAACTCTGGGCACTGTGGGGTCCGGTCATTCCTGGGACGTCCGTCATTTTGTACAACTGAAACTTCACCTCATTTCAAAAGGGAATAGGTTACAGTCTTGGGTGCAAAGGCCATTATCTCTTGCCAGGGAGAGGAAGTACTCAAAAAGACATAAATACGATGAAAACAAATCAATGCTAGTCATTTCTGGCTAGATCTAACTCCAGCCTCGCTTGCCGTGGGCTCGCCCGCTGTTCCTGGCAACGGTGACTCCTAGTGAAGGCTAGAAGTTGACAACTTTGCATCTTGCCTTGAAGGGTGGAGAATTCAAGAGGGTATGACTTGGTGCTGTCTGGTGTTGAGTTCGTGAATCCCTGAAACCCGAGCATCCCCTAAATCATCTCTGGGTTTTCTCACGTTAAAAAAAAAGAAATTAATGTTTATTTGTTTTAGAGGGAGAGAGAGAGTGCAAGCAGGGAGGTGCAGAGAGAGAGAGAGGGAGCGAGAATCCCAAGCAGGCTCCGCGCTGTTGGCGCAGAGCCCGAGGCGGGACTCGTTTCCACCAACCGCGAGATCATGACCTGAGTCGAAATCAAGAGTCAGACGCTCACCCTCCTGAGCCACCTAGGCGCCCGGAAGCTTACACAATCTTATTTGTCAATTAGGTCGCCGAAAAGCTGGAGAATGTTTAAAAATAAGATGATGTAACCGAGAAAGCTCCCCCAAGCGGTTCTCTCATGTAGCCAGGCTTGAGAGCCACGGTTCTCAGAGTGTGGTGTCTGGACCCCCATCAGTATCCCCTGGGAACCTGCTAGGCATGCCCCACCTCAGAGCTACTGAATCAGAAATGCAGGATTTAATAAGCTCTCCAGTTGATTCTGATTCATGCAAAAATTTGAGACTCCCCACTAGGGGCATAGGCTTCTTATCATTCCATTCTGGAACGAGAGACCTTGGATCTCTCTGATCGAGCACACTGACCTTTCACCAACCAAGGCAATTAGGAAGCCGTTCACCCCCTTGTACCTCTGGGTCTCCTTTTGGAAAGTCTGGATCAGTAGCTGTCTCTGCGTTTCAGATAGTGGTTACTACTGCCGGGATTACCCTCATTCTGCCGGGTCCCGTTTTCTCCGGGAGGCCCCCATATAGTCACCTCTAACGTATTCCTGTGAGTGGCATGATAGATGCGTATATCACAGAGGATCTTTTCAAAGAGGGTTAAACTCCTTTAACATGCCACTTTCGGGGCGCCTGGGTGGCCCAGTCGGCTAAGCATCTGACTTCGGCTCAGGTCATGATCTCACGGTTCACGGGTTCGAGCCCCGCATCGGGCTCTGAGCGGACAGCTCGGAGCCCGGAGCCTGCTTCGGATTCCGTGTCTCCCTCCCTCTCTGCCCCTCCCCTGCTCCCGCTCTGTCTCTCAAAAATTAATAAACATGAAAAAAAATTTTTTTAATGCCGCTTTCCACCTCACCCTCTGCCTTCAATCTTCAACAATATATCCCCAGCATTTTCTATATGATAGACAATGATTTCTTCTCATCCTTAGCAACGGACTCTACGCTTGACCCCCAAAAGCCCACTGACTTAAGGCTAGAGACTCCGTCTGGCCCTCGTGTTCTCAGCCGTGATGGGCAGATCTAACTAGCTCTTAATAGCAGCATCTAGTTTCATTTTTCCATTCTCACTCATTTTTACCATCGCTAGGTGTATGCCGGGTGAGGGGGCAGTCTCGTTGCAGAAAGTCAGCGGTGGTAACATTCCGGTGGGCTCGAAGCCCGCGTCTTCCATTTGAGAACTTGGCATCTTGGCTCCGTGCCACAGTCTAGTGTTTGTGTGGGAACTGAAAAGGGACTTGAGACCTCGGTGCAGAGGTGCCTGAGAGGCCTGGAGAAGCTTCCCTGCAGGGACTCTCCTCGGCTCCGCCTGTTTTCTCTTTCAACACATTTAGCAAAAGACAGATGATAGAAGACGCCAAGACTGCGCTGAAATCAGGAGACAACAGAAAGTCTCCGGAGCTTCTTGAGAAGGGAAGGCATGATATTCCGTAGGAACCGGGGCAGGAAGGGGCTGGAGTCAGAGATCGGCTCATTCATCCAATACGTATTTAAGGAGCGCCCACTGCTGCTAGGGACACCACCTTAAACGCCACACGCTTCCTGCTTCAAGGAGTTCACATTCCAGGCGGGGAGGATTTGAAGGATGTGTGCAGATAACAGCGGGATGCGATATGGCAAGGGCCGTGGCGAAGCGCCATGGGAAGTGGGACCGGGAGATCCTAACCTGATCCGGGGCGGGGGAGGGGGAGGGGTCGTACCTACAGGTCTGGCAGGAGGCAGCCAGGTGATGGATGGAGGGCGAGAGGCAGGCAGAGGGCAAAGAGAGACGTGAATAAATGCAGCCAGTTGTGGGGGTAGGGACGGAGCCCGGATTGTGTGGGGGAAGGGGGAAGGGTCTGGAGGCATCGGCAGAAGACTGTTTTGCAGGCAAACGAACAGCGGTTCGGCGGCTTCCGAGCTCTAGTCTCCTTCATCCGGTTGCCTACCTGCTGCCTGCATCTGGACGTCTCCATGAGCATCTCAAGGAAAAGCATGTCATAAATGGAACGCTCGGTTCTCTTTCCTGCACCCGCTCCCCTGAGCCTGCTGCCTCGGGGGCGTCAAGCCAGAAAACTTGGAGTTGTTCTTGGCATCTCTTTCACATTCTTCAAGTCCAACCCGCGGTCCCTTTCCTCCCTGTTCCCCCAGCTCCAGCCACAAGAGTCGTCTTTTCTTGTCGCTCCCAAGGAAGCCAAGGTCTTCGGGGCCGCCTTGCTCCCAACTCCTGGCCTGGCGAACTTATGCTCATTTTTCAGAACTCAGCACCACCCCCGTATGCAGGAACTCGGCCCTTGGTGAGGTCTTCTCTAACTGTGGTTACCCCCCGTGAATCACAAGGGCGGGCATTCACACCCTTCGGTAGCCTTTTCCCACACTGACTGGGTGCCGTGTCTCCGAGTGCTTTAATCATCGGGAGACAAGGGAAACAGGGCTGTGCCCACGGCATTTCATTGGCCTGGCCACCTCTGCTTCCCCTCTCTTAGAACACTTGCGCTTTGGGGCGCCTGGGTGACACAGTCAGTTGAGCATCTGACTTTGGCTCAGGTCATGATCTCGAGGTTCATCGGTTCGAGCCCTGTGTCGGGTTCTCTGCTGTCAGCGCAGAGCCCGCTTCAGATCCTCTGTTCCCCCTCTCTCTCTGTCCCTCCCCCACTCATTAAACATTAAACATTAAAAAAAATTTTTTAAAAACATTAAAAAAATTAAACATTTAAAAAACATTAAACATTAAAAAACAGAAATAGACATAAAAAAAAAAAAAGAACAATCACTCTTGGGATGCTCCCTTGGGGAACCCAGCTGCCATGCTATAAGTAGCCGAAAACGAATGGAGACACCATGCGCGTTTTGCGTAACAGTCTCAGCTGGGCTCCCAGAAGACAGCCGGACTCAACCACCAGCGATATTAGCCAGCCACTTTGGGGGTTCCAGCTACCTGTACCCCTCCACCGACTGCGGCTACAGTCAACCTCACATGGATTAGAAGAACCACCCAGCTGAGCCCAGTCAACCAACAAAATCGAGCGAGATCATGACCGCGTTTGGTCTTAAGCCACTAAGTTTGGGGGTGCTTTGGATAATGGGGAATTGTGACAGTCCCCAATCTAGATGAACTTATGCTCTTCTTGTAGCTCAGAGAATCCAATCAATTTCCTCCATAGCACTTGCTGCACTGTATTGATCTGGCTGTATTTCATGGACGCAAGATGCAAAAAATCTTCCAATCTGTTCCGCCATCTTGGTTCCTCCCTCCGCTCTTACCGCAATGTATAGCAGTGCACGTATTTGTGTTCCTTTGTGGTCTTTCCCCAGCACTAGTCCTCCATTTCCATGACAGCAGAGACTATGGCTTCTTGTTCATCAGTAAAGGGTCTTCAAGGTACCCAAACCCAAGAGCTGCTTAACTTCTCTGTTGGACGAAGGAAGAAAGTGTTGGGATTATATTCTGAGGGTGAAAGGATAGGAACTTTAAACAGGTGAGTGACGACGTTGTTTCACGTGGAGGAAAAGTGATATCCTGAAAGCTAGCTTTTCATGAGGACGAAATACTTCTTAGCTTTCTTATGGTTTAAGAAACAGTAAAGACTTTGGGTTTTAGAAAGAGAAGGCTTCGACATCCAGGTGGCCGACCGACACACGAAAAAATGCTCAACATCACTCATCATCAGGGAAATACGAATCAAAACCACAACGAGATACCACCTTGCACCCATCAGAATGGCTCACATTCACAACTCAGGCCACAACAGATGTTGGCGGGGATGCGGAGAAAGAGGATCTCTTTGGCATTGTTGGTGGCCACGCAAGCTGGTGCGGCCACTCTGGAGAACAGTATGGAGGTTCCTCAAAAAACTAAAAGTAGAACTGCCCTATGACCCCGTAATTACACCACTAGGCATTTATCCATGGGATACAGGTGTGCTGTTTCGAAGGGACATATGCACCCTCGTGTTGATAGCGGCCCTATCGACAATAGCCAAAGGATGGAAAGAGCCCACATGTCCATCGAAGGATGAATGGAGAAAGAAGATGTGGTCTATATATACAATGGAGTATTACTCGGCCATCAAAAAGAAGGAAATCTTGCCATTTGGAACCATGTGGATGGAACCGGAGGGGATTATGCTAAGTGAAATGAGTCAGAGAAAGACAAAAATCATATGACTTCACTCATATGAGGACTTTAAGAGACAAAACAGATGAACATAAGGGAAGGGAAACAAAAAGAATATAAAAACAGGGAGGGGGACAAAACAGAAGAGACTCATAAATATGGGGAACAAACTGAGGGTTACGGGAGGGGTGGTGGTGGGGGGGATGGGCTCAATGGGGGAGGGGCACTAAGGAATCTACTCCTGAAATCATTGTTGCACTAGATGCTAACTAATTTGGATGTAAAATTTAAAAAATAAAAAAGAAAATTAAAAAAAAAAAGAAAATACAAATGAGCTAAAAAAAAAAAAAAAAAAAAAGAAGAGAAGGCTTTGGCCTTGAGCCTGGGAAAGAGACGATGAGACAGGCAAGAGAGACCAAAAGTTACTGAAAGGTAATGTTAAAGGTGGCTTCTTTAGGCAGTGGCAAAACTAGATGAAGGGATTCTAATTTTTTGAGATGGGCTCTAGAGAGACAGGGAGACAGGAACCTGAGGGAGGAAGAAGACACAGAGAGAAGCTGGGTTCTGAGAGCGTCCCCCAGGGACACGGGAGAGGCCGGGTCCCAAGGAAGAGTTGAGCGGATTTTTTACGGTAGAGTTGGAATGGTTAGGTCTGTGCAGGTGCTTCCTGTGGCTGCTGTGAGCAGGGACCACTAACTGGGCACCTTAAAACCGTAGAAATAGACTGTCTCACGGGTCTGGAGTCCGGACACCTGAAATAAAGGTGCTACCCCTAAAACCTTCAGGGGAGGATCCTTCTTCCTAAAGCTTCTGGTAGCCCCAGGCATTCCTTGGTTCAGGGCAACAAAACGCCAATCTGCCTCTGCCTTTTGTGTCTGTGTCTTCACATGGCATTCTTTGTATTTCCTCCCTTCCCTCTCTGGAAAGTGGAAGTCTATAATTTCTTTCCCTTCCTTCCTTCCTTCCTTCCTTCCTTCCTTCCTTCCTTCTTCCCTCCCCCTTTCTATCTTTCTTTTCTTTCCTTCCTTCCTTCTTCCCTTCCTCCTTCCCTCTTTCTTTCTTTCTTTTCTTTCTTTCTTTCTTTCTTTCTTCCTTTTCTCCCTCCATTTCTTTTCTTTTCTTCTTTCTTTCTTTTTCTTTCTTTCTTTCTTTCTTTCTTTCTTTCTTTCTTTCTTGCCTTCTTCCTTCCTTCCCTCTCTTTCCTTTTTCCTTCCTTCCTTCCTTCCTTCCTTCCTTCCTTCCTTCCCTTGCTTTCTTTCCTAAACAGAGAGAGTGGGAGAGAGAGAGAGAGGAAGACAGAGAGAATCTTCAGCAAGCTCCACACTCAGCACGGAGCCTGAGGCGGGGCTCGATCCCCCGACCCTGAGATCATGACCGGAGCTGACATCAACATTTGCACGCTCAACCCACTGAGCCACCCGGGTGCCCCAGCTGTGGTTCTTTCTTAATCTCTCCTGTATGGTGTTCCGTTCCACGAGCACACCGCACTTGATGAATCCACATCACTGTTAACGGACATTTGGGTTTTTTCCCTTGATTTCTTCTTCTTCATAGTGTCTAACTACCACGAAGCATAGTATTTAAACTTCTTCTTCCACTAACTGAATACAGGGGAGCAGAGACTGTTTTGTACAAGATTCCCAGAATCTACAGAATGCCTGGAACACAGCAGGCGCTCCAAATATGTGTTGACTGCAGGAATGTTTACCTAACCTCCTCCTGGTTACTCAAGGTGCTCCTCCAGTATTCCCTCCTCCTCCAGGCCCTCATCCACTTCTCCAGGCCGACTTTCAACAACAACAACAACAACAATAATAGTAACGCCCCTTGTTGAGACTCTGCAGCTTTGCAAGCCTCAGTCACCTGCCCGAGGTCACACGGTTGGGAAGGCAGGAGTCGAACGAACGAGTGGTTGACTTCCGAGGCCAGGTTCTGATCGCCAACCACATAGTAACACCCCCTAGACTAGTCCTGTCCAGAAAGGTGTTCGGTTTGGCCCGCCAGGGTCTTGACATTAAAAACAAAAAGTGATTGCTAATATTAAAAAAAAAAAAAATTGGAGATTTTCTTACAGGGCTGTGGTGCGAGCCCTCGTCACCATATTAGAGATAGTTTGCAGGGAGCTGAGCCCGGGATGAGACTCTAGTTTGAGTCGTAAGTGTGTCTTCTTTCCAGTAGAACTTTCTGCCCCAACTTTTAAAGCGAAAGTGGACCTGAAGAATAGTGCGTCCCAGGGTCCCTGGATCCTGTCCCTGACCCCCTGCTCTCCCCTCTCCCATGGCTTGTTGTCTGGGCTTTTACGTGAAGTGCTATTGCAAGTTAGAAAATCTAGCCAGATTCTTCATGGGTCATTCACATCTTTTCCTTCTTCTTTTTTTTTTAATTTTAAATGTTTATTTTTGAGAGAGAGAGAGAGAGAGAGACTGAGCGTGAGCAGGGAGAGGCAAACTCTGAAGCAGGCTCCAGGCTCTGAGCTGTAAGCACAGAGCCCTATGCGGGGCTCGAACTCACGAACCGCGAGATCATGACCTGAGCCGAGGTCAGACGCTCAACCCTGAGCCACCCAGGCGCCCCCATCTTGGCCTGGCGTCCTGTGAATGGACTGGACTGCTTGAGAGGAAAGACACATAAATGTGTCTCTGAAAAAAATAAATTTTGACCTAAAGAGTTTGTAAAATTCAAGTCATTATCTTCTGGATCATCTCCAGTCCCTGAGTTGGTGAAATAACATTTCAAAATGTCATTAAAAAAGAGAGAGAGAGAAAGAGAGAGAGAGAGAGAGAGGCCTGGGCACGCCGTGATGGATCTGAAGGGTTTGACACCTCTAATGCTTAGCTGGGAATTTATGAATCAAAAGCTTTAAAACTTAACCCAAGAAAGTTTTTTTAAGCACTACTATTTCCACCTAATTAAGGACTGTCCTACAAATATGATTTATTTGTAGCTATCACTCATGTAGAGAGTAGAGCCATCCAAGGCTTTTTAAAAAAATTTCTAATGACTTTTATGCATTAACTCAATCAAAGGGCTTTCTAAAAATATTATCTTTCCTCTTCTGGAAAAAGAAATTAATGCCTCCTTATCATATAAACTTTAGAAACTATAGAGAAATATAGTGAGACTATAAAAATTACCAGAATCTTACCACCTTGCGATGATCATTGTGGACCCTTGGAGGAGAATACCTTCCATTCTTTTCTATGCACACTTGTATATAAATGTATATATGTAGTCTCAGAATTAGTAAAAATATACATTATTATGCATCTTGCTTTATTTATTTCACATTGCTTTTGTGCTCTATTAAGCAGACTCGTAGCTATAAACGTTGCTAGGAAGCACAACTTTTTATGACCTTTGAGATTGTCTATCTTATGGATTTACCATAATTTGCTAGCCTTTTCTCTTGTTTTGGAGATTCTGCTTGTTCCCAATTTCTTGCTATTACAAACAATGCTTTCATGAAAAATCTGGTACACCGTCTTCCCTTTTTGGATTATTTTGTTAGTCTAGATATAAACAGAATTAGGCGGATGAATACAGAATCAAAGTTTATGATCTTTAGAAGGACTTCAACGAATTGCTCTTTCTCAGTGAGTCACATGGGGAACGTGGTTCTTTCGTAGTATTGGGTGGAAACATGAGGGTATGGAATTGTAACTTCGTTAGCCAGGCATTTGAAAGACATTAACATACGTGTCCTAGAAGGTACATTCCAGTGATTGCCTCTAGGTACCCGTGCTAGGAGGAGACACTCAAATGATTGCCTTCGAGCAGTGAACAGTTTTGTTGTTGTTATTGTTGATTTGCCTTTTGATTTACTTCTTTAGATGTTTAAACTTTTATACAAGGCTTCCTGTGGAGTGCTTCTGCCCCCCAGGACACAGTTATGGACCACCACAGCACTCCGTGCTCATCTTGGTCCACACACTAATGTCTCTTATTTTTCTTTTCGTTTCTTTTTGTATTTTTTTAGTGTTTTTTTAGTTTATTTTTGAGAGAGAGACACAGAGCGTGAGCGGAGGAGGGGCAGAGAGAGAGGGAGACACAGAATCGGAAGCAGGCTCCAGGCTCCGAGCTGTCAGCACAGAGCCCGGCGCAGGGCTTGAACCCACAAACCATGAGAGTATGACCTGAGCCGAAGTCGGACGCTTAACCGCTTAACTGAGTGAGCCACCCAGGTGCCCCCCTTGAGGACTTAAAAAACATATTTTTTTAATGTTTATTTTTGAAAGAGAGAGAGAGAGCATGATCAGGGGAAGAGCAGAGAGAGAGGGAGACACAGAATCGGAAGCAGGCTCCAGGCTCTGAGCTGTCAGCTCAGAGCCCGACGCGGGGCTCGAACTTACGAACCCTGAGATCATGACCTGAGCCCAAGTCGGATGCTTAACCCACTGAGCCACCCAGGTGCCCCTCTTACTTTTCATTCTCCACTTACTTTTTTCTACCTTTTTTTGAAATGCTTATTTCTTTAAGGAAAGTGATGCATGTCAATTCATTCTTCGAGATTCCTAACCCAAATGACATCCGCCTCCGCTGCCCGCCCTACTTCCTGCTCCTCAGAAGACACTCGGCTTCAACTCATTTCGTGGATTGTTTTAGACTTTATTCCCTTCAAAGTTTGCAGTTGCCAGATTCCTCTAAGATCCCATTTTATTAGTGGACGCACAATTAGTGCTGAAGTCTGAAAAGTTTCTGGACGTTAATCACGTCAAAAATAAAGGTTCAAGGCAAGTGAAAATGAGTTTTTCTCAGGCTGGGCGCACAACCAGGATTAGGTCAACCCGTGATTAAAGAGCATTTAATTCTATAGAGAAAAGTACTAAATTATATGCAGGTCCAATTACAATTACTTACAATTGTATATAAGGACTGAATTGTTTTAAAGCATACTGCCTTTTAAAATGTTTTAATTAATCAATTTCTTCAGAATATATTTATTGAAGACCATATTCAGACAATGGGTAAGAGAATGGGGTGTGGCCTTTGACCTCATGCAGGTGACTTTTTTTTTCTTTAAGATTTTTTGTTTATTTTTGAGAGAGACAGAGAGAGAGACAGAGAGAGAGCACAGGTGAGAGAGAATCAGAGAGAAAGGGAGACAGAGAATCCCAGGCAGGCTCCGTGCTGCCAGTGCAGAGCCTGATGCGGGGCTTGAACTCACAAGTCGTGAGATCGTGACCTGAGCCAAAACCAAAAGTCAGAGACTTAACCGACTGAGCCACCCAGGTACCCAGTGGAGGTGACGTTCTTACTGAGAGGTAATACGATTCTAGTATCAATTCCAACGTGTAGGAGGTCAGATCTCACAGGTCAAGGGTTGAGCCCCACGGGCCGCCCCCCATCCTCAACTTCGGATGCCAATCACAAGTCTAGGTTGTCACCTGAGCTTGTGACTAGCTATAGATTGGGGGTTCCAACCATCCTCTCCTTGGGTTTGATGAATTTACTAGGGTGGCTCACAGAACTCAGAGAAGTATTTCACTCGCTGGATGACCAGTTGGTGATAAAGGGGTAATAACTCAGAAACAACCAGATGGAAGAGATCCACGGGGCGAGGTGTGGAGAGAGGGCACGGAGCATCCATGTTCTCTGGGCACACCATTCTCCCCCTTTCCACATGTTCGTGAACCAGGAAGCTCTCCGAACTTGATGGAGCCTTCATTACATATGCCCACTGGATGAAATCTTTGGCCACTGGTGATTCAACCTCTAGCCCCTTTCCTTTCTCAGGAAGTCCAAGTGACATGGAATATTCCAACCTTCGAACACATGGTTGGTATCCCCTGGAAACCAGCCACCCTCCTCAGGTGCTTTCCTGGCGTCCCCTCCTTGATATAACCAAAGACACCTTGGACACTCTCTTCACAGGAAATTCCAAGGGTTTCAGGGAGTCCCGTGGCGGAAATGGGGATGAAGGCCGAATGCATATATTTCTTATGAATCGCAGTATCGCGGGAGGAGATGACCATTCAAGAGATAACCACAAGTAATTACACATCAATATGCAATTACAAAATGTGGTAACTATTCATGGCTTTATACATAGAGGAGCATGATTTCATCTGAGGAAGTCAAGAGAGGATTGTGAGCTAATATCTGAACAAATAAACAGATGTGATGCTGGAAGGAATAAGAGGTGAGAAGATCACAGATGCGTAAACTATATGCAGAGGTCTTCATTTCCAAATAATATTGTACAACTCATGATACAAAGCTACCATGGCTTGGGGGCACCTGGGTGGCTCAGTCGGTCGAGCGTCCAACTCTTGATTTCGGCCCAGGTCATGATCTCACGGTGCGTGCGATCGAGCCCCGGGACCGTGCGATCGAGCCCCGCGACCAGCTCCGTGCTGATGGTGCCTGCTTGGGATTCTCTCTCTCCCTCTTTCTCTGTCCCTCTCCCACTCATACTTGCTCTCTCTCTCTCTCTCTCTCTCCCTCAAAATAAATGAGTTTAAAAAATTTTAATAATTGAAAAAATTTAAAAACAAAAGTTACCACGGCTTGAAGACTGTCCTTTTGTGTAGATGAGCGACCTTGGTTGGCAGTCCCAGAGATAAATCATTTTGGAACACTTTTCACGGTAGTGGCCATACTGTTATGGAACGTGTTAACAAATAAAATTCAACGGAGTGCACTCGAAAGATCTCACTGGCTTTATTATTCGACACTTCACGAATCAGGCAGCGTCCCATCAGGCAGACAGAAAGGAGGTCTGAGGAGCTTGTGCCAAGCGAAAGAAGTTTCCAGGTAGACGACGGTGGGGACAAGAAAGCTATACCATCAAAAAAAAAAAGCAGGTGGGTCATTGCACGGTCACTTTCTTTCAGGGAACGCCAGGGGTCGATCAGGCAGGTGACCCAGTTGTGCTGACCATGTGGTACCTGCCTGGTTCAAGAGTCTGTTTCTGAGACCGCTGAAACTGTAGTTACGTCTCAATTTGGTGATGTGGGGCTTAGCAAAAGCAGTTCCATTTTGGTCTTGCTGTCTTGTTTTCAATGCCTGCACGTTGCACACGGCACTGTTTCCTACCCAAAGTTCGCTTTATGAGCTATATACTTTTATTCCTATGCCTATGTTACGTTATTGGGTTTTTGGTTTTGTTTTTTATAATTTACTGTCGAGTTGGCTAACTAACATACAGTGTATACGGTGTGCTCTTGGTTTCGGGTGTAGATTCCCGTGATTCATCGCTTACATACCACACCCAGTGCTCATCCCGACAGGCGCCCTCCTCAATGCCCGTCACCCATTCTCCCCTGTCCCCCGCCCGCCCCGTCAACCCTCAGTTCTCTGTATTTAAGAGTCTCTTATGGTTTGCCTGCCTCCCTCTCTGTTTGTAGCTGTTTTTTTCCCCCTTCCCCCATGGTCTTCTGTTAAGTTTCTCAAGTTCCACCTATGAGTGAAAATGTGTGATATCTGTCTTTCTCTGACTTATTTCACTTAGCATGACACCCTCCAGTTCCATCCACGTTGCTGCAAAGGTTATGATGCCTATTTTAGAGACGAGGAAATGGTGGCTTGGAGGGTTGAAGCAACCTATCCAGAGAACCCTGCCTCATAGATGGAGCAGCCAAGACTTGAACGCGCTCGTCTGATTCTAGAACCCGCGGCCATTACTATGCTGTCCTGACTCCCATGCTTAACTGACTGAGCCACACCCAGGCACCCCAATAAATAAACTTTTTTTAAAAAAAAAATGATTGCTTCGGGGCACCTGGGTGGCGCAGTCGGTTAAGCGTCCGACTTCAGCCAGGTCACGATCTCGCGGTCCGTGAGTTCGAGCCCCGCGTCAGGCTCTGGGCTGATGGCTCAGAGCCTGGAGCTTCTTTCCGATTCTGTGTCTGCCTCTCTCTCTGCCCCTCCCCCGTTCATGCTCTGTCTCTCTCTGTCCCAAAAATAAATAAATGTTAAAAAAAAAAAATGATTGCTTCAATTTCCACCTTTATGTGCCTGTGTTCCACAAGGTAGCAAATTGGTTAACTGAGACTGTATATTACTGACCTTTCCCCCGACTCCATTGTATTTTTAAAATAAAGTGTATTTATGCAACCAACAAATGACATGATTTACCTCTAGGAACATAATGTTGTTTATAAAAATAACAGTGTAGTCTTCCCAATTAACCTTGATTACTTCCTTTTCTGCCTCAGGGACAAAGCAGTGAGAGAAAGTCCTGTGTTTTCGCACCTTGTCGGAAGCCTGTTCCAGTCCCGAAACCGGTTCTTCGGTTCTTCCCCAGGAGGTGGGCGTTCCCATCTGACCTTTGCCCTCGAAAGGCGAATAATCTGGGACGTAAACCCAGGTCCTTTGGAAGAGCCACAAGCATTAAAGTGTTTTCCGTTCTTTAGCTTTGTCTGAGAAAGAGAGGATTTCCCAGAGGGTACATTTATAAATATATAGATACATACTGTTTTTAGAATTGTAGGCTTTTTCCAGAACGTCTATTTACAAACGTGTTTCAGCAGAAGGTGGAAAGCAACGGAAAAGTTGCTACGTACTTGTAAACAAACAGTAAAAACCACTTACTTTCTCGCCATCCCAATCGATCCTTTTCACGTATATATGTGAGATACGTACAGACGTCCGTAAAATGGTCATCATGCCTTCAAAATTGCTCTAGAAAAATGTCCTTTTTACTCCATGAAATATCACGCTATGTCAATAGGAACATTTCTTTCAATAGAACCATTTCTTCTATTTTAAATTTATTTATTTGTTTGTTTATTTATTTATTTAGAGCGCGCGCGAGAGAAAGTGCACTTGAGCCTGGAAGGGGCAGAGGGAGAGAGAGAGAATCTCAAGTCCCGCGTCGGGCTCTGCTCACAGCGTGGAGCCTGCTTGGGATTCTCTGTCTCCCTCTCTCCCTGCCCCACTCCCTCTTGTTCTCTCCCTCCCTCCTTCTCTCTCTCTTTCAAAAATAAATATATACACATTTTGAAAAAGTCGTTTGATGAACATGACTCAAAATAAAGGCAAGGAGAGAATTCAGCGGCATCAAAGACGCCAACGGGTTTGCCGGAGAGAATAGCGTTCGCAGTCCGTTGGCTCTAGTCTCCCTGCTTTCGCTCCGTCCTGAGGACAGCCCTGCCATTGAGATGGGGAACGTTTGCAACAGGTGGTTACCCTGGGCTGCCTTTGGATGGAGCTGACATTGACCTCTGTGGCCTTGTTCTGTTCTTCCATTCCCGAGATCCGCACATAGGCTCATTTGTTCGTTGCTTTGTTGATTCTCGACGTGGGCTGTTGTACAGTTTTCCGGCCACCCGATCTCCTTCAGATGACCTCACACGGCTACTGTCTGACCTGTGAAGCGCTCATTATTACCCAGCTCTTTTCATTTAGCAAACATCAATGGGCCAAGCCAAAAAAAAAAAAAAAAAAATCGACGTTACGCCTACTTGCTATTTTAATCAGGACCCGAGTTACAAGCGACAGAAGCCCGATGAGGCTCAGCTTAGGGAAAAGCGAGAACGCTTGTTTACTGGCTCGAGGATGAAGAACAGAGGAGTGATGGAGTTGCAGCTGGACAGATAGCCAACTGGAATCAGGATACTAAGGCCATCCAGCTCCAGTGTATTATGGAACTCCGTTGGCTTCAGGGCCTTCCCACTGTTGACCAGGGAATGAATGAGTGTGTGTGTGTGTGTGTGTGTGTGTGTGTGTATCAGCAGGGAGGAGACGGTCTGTAGATACGACTCCGCAAAGTTCCAGACGCAAGACCTTCGTGACATGAGCAGACATCCACGGGATCTTCCCTGCCCCTTCCCATGGAAATAAAAACTCTTGCCAAGAATTCAACGCATCCAGCTTGGGTCACATGCCCCCAAGAAAGGTGAGCGATATATCCGTTAGCAACACATGGTTGAGTGGAACGTTATCCAGTAGAATTTGGTTTCTCTCCTGTGCACGCAAAATAGTATATATTCACCATGCGTGCCTCTCGTTGAGAAGTAGTGGGATGGGACATCGCTTAATACCTTTATCGGCTGTTTCTAGTTTGTCTCTTGTGACATTTCCAGTCGGATGTTTCGTTCCTTATGAAAAGCCCTGTAGACGTCATTCTATTGTCTGTCCCTGTGAATTTGGCGACTCTAGGAACCTCATCCAGTCTTTGTCCTTTGGTGACTGGTTTATTCCAGCTAGCATGGTGTCTTTAAAATTCATCCATGTTGTCAGGAAGTCCTTCCCTTTTTTTTTTTTTAATGTTTATTCATTTAAAAAAAATTTTTTTTTTCAACGTTTATTTATTTTTGGGACAGAGAGAGACAGAGCATGAACGGGGGAGGGGCAGAGAGAGAGGGAGACACAGAATCGGAAACAGGCTCCAGGCTCTGAGCCATCAGCCCAGAGCCTGACGCGGGGCTCGAACTCCCGGACCGCGAGATCGTGACCTGGCTGAAGTCGGACGCTTAACCGACTGCGCCACCCAGGCGCCCCTAATGTTTATTCATTTTTTAGAGAGATGGTGTGAGTGGGGGAAAAGCAGGGGGAGGGTGGAGAGAGGATCCAAAGCGGGCTCCACACTGACATCAGCAAGCCCAGTGCGGGGCGCGAACTCACCAACCGTGAGATCATGACCTGAGCCGAAGTTGGACACTCAACTGGGGGAGCCACCCAGGTGCCCCGGAAACACCTTCCCTTTTATGGCAGACTAATATTCCGCTGCGACACGGCATATTTTGTGTATCCATTCACCTGTCCACGGACGCTCAGGCTGCTTCCACTTTCTCGCTGTTGCGCATTAAGCCGCCGTGAACACGGTGCGCAAACACCTGCTTGCGTCCCTGCTTTCCAACCTTTTTGGCTTCCAAGTCTCTCCTCCTCCCCAGGAGAAGCTCACAGGCATAGGAGTCCCCCTCCCGATTGACAAGCGAGAGGTGGATGTGGCTCACGCGGGGGTGGACAACTCTCTGGGGCTTATGGGGGTGTTTCGCGCCTGCACGTAGGACCCTCTAATGACTCTCCAGAGTGCGCGTTGCTCCCATCTGCAGGACGGTTATGGGAACTCCGGGCTGAATGTTTTGCCTGACCTCTGCCGCCTCTCCCTTAAATGGTCGTAAAAGTGGGGGGAGCGTGTGGGTGAGGGATTATTGTTACCTTAATTATTTTTGAGTCTTGAGAAATTAATCAGTGTCCCAGTGATTGCTTACATTAGGCCGTGCAAGGGCCGATCCCAGGGCAGCCAGTTCCTCCAGCTGGTCACAGATGTTGAAAGGGGCCATCAGGAAAACCCAGCAGGCTCTTGAAGAGTGGAGCTGAGGATATTTTCCTAATGATGTGTCACTAGTCAGAGAGGGACGGCTTGGTTTCTACCCCAAATTTAATTCAAGCCACGAGGCTGTACCACTCGGAGCGGAGGGCGCTGGAAGATACACCCTGGTTACAGGACCCCTTTGGAAATGGTGACTTTCTTCCTGGACAGATGCTTACCTCTCCCTCACCTGAAAAGTACGCGACCACGCTACGAAGGCCTGGGTTTTGCAGGGTCCGTTGTATGTAGGAATGGGAATAACGTGCAAACAGCATCGGATTCTTTTATGGCAATGGGATGCAAGTTTGTCCTTGAGTTTGTGCCTTACCTGTTCCTCTCACGGGCTTGTTGATACTGATAATTTCACGTGCAGTGAGGAGACGGCTTGCTCCAGGGGCGCCTGGATGGCTCCGTCGGTTAGTCATCTGACCTCGACTCAGGTTGTTTATCTCGCGGTTTGTGAGTTCGAGGCCCCGCATTGGGCCCTGCGCGGACAGTGCGGAGCCAGCTTGGGATTCTGTGTCTCCCTCTCGTTCTGTCCCTGTCCCATTCTCTCTCTTTCAAAACGAATGAGTAAACTTTAAAAAAAAGAAAGGAAAAGAAAAGAAAAGGGCCTGCTGCAGACTGTTAATCGCAAACTAGCCACAGTGAGAAAATATTCACTTGTCTAGCCACTCAACAAATACTGTTGAAAAACTATGAAGCAAGTATCTCAGTTGGGCTCGCTCGCTCTGAAACAGAGCCTGAGGCAAGGATTGAGTACCAGCGGTTTATCCGACAAATAAGCAGGAGTGGCGGGGGGGGGGGGTTGGGGAGCGGTGAGAAATGGGGTGCGGCAGGGGTGAGGAGAACCTATGTAGGGCATGTTAATGAGTGGGGTTCAGTCATGCTGCAGACACCCGAGAGAATTCAGGTGGGGCATCTCAGAATTGCCCATCTACGGGATGGGGTGGGGAGCATTTATTCCTATCCCTTAATGGTTGAGAGTTACCACTGGGGGCGTGAATCTGCGGACCTCTAGCAAACTCCGGAAAAAGGTACTGGACGTGGGGAGCAGTCAGCTTGCAGAAACCTGTACACGCAAAGGTGGACCCGGGTGATATGAAGCCAGCCATTGACAGTGTCCGTCCTACCCCCTTGGACTAGCGTTAGGGATACAGTAACGCACCGATCGATACCTCTCTGCTCTCATTTATGAAGCAAGACAGTTTAAGGCCACACGCACACACTGACTGTAATTGTGATAAATTCCTGCAGGAGAGAGCCATGGTAAGTGCGTAATGGGGGGGCCTAACCTCCCCTAGGGATTAAGGTTGCTTCAAATTCTCGGGGCGCCTGGGTGGCTCAGTCAGTTAAGTGTCCGACTCTTGATTTCGGCTTAGGTGGTGAGATCATGGTCCTGAGATCAAGCCGTGGGTCGGGCTCCCCGCGGAGCACAGAGCCTGCTTGGGATTCTCTCCCTCCCTCCCTCCCTCCCTCCCTCCCTCTCTCTCTGCCCCTCCCCGGTTCACTCTCTCTCTCTCTCAAAATAAATGAATAAACATTTTAAATTTAGTTATTTATTGGAGAGAGGGGTGGAAGAGGGGAGCAGGGATGTGGGGCTCGAACTCGCGAACCACAAGTTCACGATCCAACCCAAAGTCAGATGCTTAACTGACTGAGCCACACCCAGGCACCCCAATACATAAACTTTTTTTTTTAAAAGATTGCTTCAATTTCCAAATAAATGGAGTCTTAGTACGATAAGAAAAGCTTAAAATTTGGTGCTGTGAGCTAATGCTTACCAGGTGGTAAACTAATTCTGAAGATAAACTAATTCTGAAACATTTTGGAGGTTCTGACAGCCTCATCGTGGTGAGATTGCTCTGATTAGATTGGCTGAGCGGTTATAATGGAATGGTTTACACCATTTTAAAAACTAATATTTATTTTTAAGTATATTTTTAAAAGTTTATTTATTCATTTTTGAGAGAGAGAGAGAGGGAGAGAGAGAGAGACAGAGAGAGAGAATGAGCAGGGGAGGGGCAGAGAGAGAGGGAGACAGAGAATCCCAAGCAGGTTCCTCACCGTCAGCTCAGAGTCCGGCGTGGGACTTGAACTCACGAACTGTGAATTGGTGACCTGAGCTGAATTCAAGAGTTGGATGCTTAACGGACTGAGGCACCCAGGAGCCCCTATTTTTAAATACACTTTAAAATGGGTGGACACTTTTAAAAATATTGATTTTCTTTTTGTTTTTGTTTTAATGTTTATTATTTTTAAGAGAGAGAGACAGAGAGAGGCAGAAAGAGAGAGAGCACAGGCAGAGGAAGGGCAGAGAGAAAGGGGGAGGCACAGAATCCGAAGCAGGCTCCAGACTCCGAGCTGTCAGCACAGACCCCGATGCGGGGCTTGAACCCACGAACCGTGGGATCGTGACCTGAGCCCAAGTCGGACGCTTAACCGACTGAGCCACCCAGGCGCCCCCAAAATATTGATTTTCGAATTATAAGAATGATATAGGTTTCCTAGAGAAAATAAGGAAATAGAAATATATAATACAGTATATGTACATAATAATTATAATATATGGTGTATATAATAAATAATTGAAAAATGTACTATTTAAGGGTAATTTCCTTCCACTTTTCTTCTTCATATGTACTTGGCAAATGTTTAACAGCTATCAATTTAATATGCAGTTCCTCTTCTTGGATGATCCCAGTGCAAACAGTGAGTTATAAAACTACGGAGGTGTGGATTCGAATCACATACTACGTGAGCGCGTGAGTTCTAGCCGACCCGTCAGCAAGTACGCTCATTTTATGAGAAAAGTTCCGTTCTTTGGTGGTAGATGTAAATTTACGCACAAATATTTGGGCCTCCTCTCCCTTGTGAATGTCGTAGTAGTATCATCTGAGAATGTCAAGATCATATGTGTGTGTGTATTTCTTTCACTGTTGTTTTTGTTTTCTTGAAATTTTAGTTACCATCCCGTGCCATATTGGCTTCAGGAGTAGAATTCCGTGATTGGTCACTTACATACAACACCCGGTGCTCCTCCCAAGAAGTGCCCTCCTCAGTACCGTCACCCATCTGCCCATCCCCTACCCGTCTCCCTCCATCAACCCTTGCTTTTGCTCTTGAGCATTAAGAGTCTCTTGTGGTTTGTTTCCCTCTCTCCTCTTTCTGCCCCCCATATGCCCATCTGTTTTGTTTCTTAAATTCCACATATGAGTGAAATCATACGGTGTTTGTCCTTCTCAGACTGACTTATTTCGCGTAGCATAATACATTCTAGCTCCATCCACGTTGTTGCAAGTGGCAAGATCTCATTCTTTTTATGGTTGAGTAATATTCCATTGTGTATAGATATAACCTCCGTACTATTCTTGAGCGGCTGCACCAGTTTGCGTTCCCACCAGCAGTGCAAAAGAGATCCTCTCTCTCTGCATCCTCGCCGACATCTGCTGTTGCCTGAGTTGTTAATGTGAGCCATTCGGACAGGTGTGAGGTGGTATCTCATCGTGGTTTTGACTTGTATTTCCCCGATGATGGGCGGTGTTGAGCATCTTTTCATGTGTCTGTCGCCCATCTGGATGTCTTCTTTGGAGAAATGCCTGTTCATGACTTCTGCCCATTTCTTAACTGGGTTATTCGGTTTTTGGGTGTTGAGTTTGAGAAGTTCTTTATAGATGTTGGACACTAACCCTTTATCAGATATGTCATTTGTGAATGTCTTCCCCCCACTCCGCCGGTTGCCTTTTAATTTTGTGCATTGTCTCCTTAGCCGTGCAGAAGTTTTTTTTATCTTGATGAAGCCCCAATAGTTCATGTTTGTTTTTGTTTTCCTTGCCTTGGACAACATTGTCTAGTAAGAAGTTGCTCCAGTCGAGGGCAAAGAGGTTGCTGCCTATTTTCTCCTCGAGGATTTTGATGGTTTCCTGTCTCACATTCAGGTCCCTCATCCATTTGGGGTTTATTTTTGTGTCTGGTGTAAGAAAGGGGTCCAGGTTCATTCTCCTGCATGTCGCTGTCCAGTTTTCCCGGCACTGCTTGCTGAAGAGACTGTCTTTATTCCATTGGATATTCCTTCCTGCTTTGTCAAAGATGAGTTGACCGTATAGTTGTGGGTCCATTTCTGGGTTTTCTGTTCGGTTCCATCGGTCTATGTGTCTGTTTTTGTGCCAGTACCACACTATCTTGATGACTGCAGCTTTGTAATATAGCTTGAAATCCAAAACTGTGATGCCTCCAGTTTTGTCTTTCTTTTTCAGGATTGCTTTGGCTATGTGGGGTCTTTTGTGGTTCCATACACATTTTACGATCGTTTTTTCTAGCTCTGCAAAAAATGCTGGTGGTGTTTTGATAGGAATGTGTACATATTTCTTATATATGTGGTTGAAATTACACCAAATGTGAGCTTTACATTCTATTTTAGTCAACATTATGCTTTGGGCATTGCAATTTGTTTTCATTATGATCATTTGATGGCTGAATGGTATTTTGTAGCATGAGTATATCATAATTTGCTTTTCTATTAGTAGGATATAAATTGCTTCCAGGTTTGTGTGGCTGCAGTCAATACTGCAGTGGATGCCTTGGGCACTAACCTGGGTCTGAGTTTTTGAAAATTTCCTGGTATAGATTTTTAAAATTTCAATTTCTGAGTTAAAAAAAAAAGAAAAAAAATTTAATTTTAATGTTTGTTTTTAAAAGAGAGAGAGAGAGAGCAGGGGAGGGGCAGAAAGAGAGGGAGACACAGAATCTGAAGGAGGCTCCAGGCTCTGAGCTGTCAGCACAGAGCCTGACGCAGCACTCAAACCCACGGACTGTGAGATCATGACCTGAGCCGAAGTCGGACACTTAACCGACTGAGCCACCCAGGCGCCCCAAAATGAATATTTCTCAGGCTTTTAATAAATGTTGTTAAATTACTTTCCAGAAAAGTTGAAGTGTGCATGTAAATTTTTTTAAAAATTACTCAAATTTTTTAAGTGATAGAATTATAGTGATTAATCAGTTTTGCCAAAATAATCGATCTGGTTATGTATTCAGAGTTTTTTAGATGCTTTTGGTTTCATTATAAAAGCTATAGAAAATTGTTAAATGATATTGGGAAAAGAGGGAATGAAAAACATCATCTCTAGCTCTAACTTGCCAGATATAACACCAAAGTTCTTTTTTATACAAATGTAACTAAAATATATTACAATTTTACTTTATTTTTTTTTATTTTTTTTTATTTTTTTTCAACATTTATTTATTTTTGGGACAGAGAGAGACAGAGCATGAACAAGGGAGGGGCAGAGAGAGAGGGAGACACAGAATCGGAAGCAGGCTCCAGGCTCTGAGCCATCAGCCCAGAGCCCGACGCGGGGCTCGAACTCACGGACCGCGAGATCGTGACCTGGCTGAAGTCGGACGCTCAACCGACTGCGCCACCCAGGTGCCCCTGATTTTACTTTTTTTTAAAAAAAAGTAGGCTCCACGCCTGGTGCGGAGCCCAATGTGAGGCTTGAACTCATGACCCTGAGATCAAGACCTGAGGTGAGATGGAGAGACAGATGCTTAACCGACGGAGCCACCCAGGCGCCCCTCTTTGATTAGTATTTTTAAACTGGGAATTTTGAGATGGTTTCTGAATGACCTGTTCATATCCTCACCAAAAGAACTGTTTAAAAAGTTTTTTTTTAATGTTTATTTTTGAGAGAGAGAGAGAGACAGAGCACAAGTCGGGAAGGGGCAGGAAGAGACAGAGGCACAGAATCTGAAGCAGGCTCCAGGCTCGGAGCTGTCAGCACAGAGTCTGACGTGGGGCTCGAACCCACGACCCGAGCCAAAGTCAGATGCTTAACCTACCGGGCAACTCGGGCATCCCTCACCGAGATAAATTTTGAAGACCTGATTTACCAGCCAGAGCACGGGACGTGGATGCCTTAGGGAGGAATTTGTTGTGTTTTCTAAAAGAAGTTTCCAGAATATTTTAAAGGCTCCAGCTGAGATGAGCCTGACACGAGAACGTGTGTTTGTGCAACGACAGCTCCCTTTCATGAGGTCAAGGCTGCCTTGAGCTTCCATGCCTGGTTTTTCAGGTAGTGGGTTTCTCCTCCTCTCAGATCAGGAGGGAAGGGCAGGAGGCCTTGAACTCGTGGGCTCTTGTATTTATTTACCAGTTCTATCAGGTTGACCATTGGAACCGATGAGTCGATTAGGGGTAATGGTTGACCAATGCAAGTTAAACAAGTGACCTGCTCTAAAAAAGAAGAAAAAAAAAGCGCCACCTTTCCCCCCCCCTCGAACCGCTCCATTGACCGGGTGCAATGCTCTCCCTCCTTCCCTCTTCATTCTGTGTTTGTGCGGTGTTGACGGTCAGTGGCGGCGGCCGGGACAGAGTGGTGACAAGGACGAGAGAGCATGATAACACTGGAAGTTTGGGCTGACCGAGGGTGAGAGGTCAGAAAAGCACAAGGAGATCAAGGGGCACAGATAACGGGGGACAGAGCCCATGCAAACAGTCGCTGGGAGGGCGGCCGGCGATACAGGCAGGGCTGGCCCGGCGGGGACGGGGAAGGCGACTGCTGGGGGTGGGGGGGCAGGTGTTGACCCAGCCCAGCTGCACTGTCTCCTCTCTCACCCTGGTGAGAACTGGCCCTCTGGAATTCTTCCTGGAGACCCAGTAGTTGCTGAAAACTGAAAGCATCTGGGAGGTAGCGGAGGGGGGGCAGTGGGAACGCAGAAGGGCAGACCTGCCTCGAGGCAGAGCCCTGCTTTCTCCTTCTTGTCTGTTCCGGGAACCTTTTGACTCCCCCCAGAGAGAAGGCGCAGGTGCGGTGCCCGGAACAGGGTCCTTAGTCCGGGAGAGGCTGCTGATCCGTGTTGGACCAAAGCCAAGAGGAGGCAGCAAAAGATAAAACAAACAAAAAAAAGTCAGTGGAAGACTCAATTTTGTTTTTTAAGTTTGTTTATTTCAAGAGAGGGAGCGTGCGCGTGAGCAGGGGAGGGACAGAGAGAGAGAGGGAGGGAGGGAGGGAGAGAATCCCAAGCAGGCTCCGCACGGTCAGCACAGACCCCGATGTGGGGCTGGGACTCGCCAACCCGTGAGATCGTGACCTGAGCGGAGATCAAGAGACCGTCCCTTAACCGTCTGGGCCACCCAGGCGTCCCTGACGACTCAGCTTTTGACATGCGCTTCTTTAAAGTAGGTCCGGGGCGCCTGGGTGGCGCAGTCGGTTGAGCGTCCGACTTCAGCCAGGTCACGATCTCGCGGTCCGTGAGTTCGAGCCCCGCGTCAGGCTCTGGGCTGATGGCTCGGAGCCTGGAGCCTGTTTCCGATTCTGTGTCTCCCTCTCTCTCTGCCCCTCCCCCATTCATGCTCTGTCTCTCTCTGTCCCAAAAATAAATAAACGTTGGAAAAAAAAATTAAAATAAATAAATAAATAAATAAAGTAGGTCCTAGCCTGGGTTTCCCGGAAGTGGTGCTGGAGACACTTTTGTGCCAGAAGTTTATTTGGGAGGTGATCGTAGGAGACGGCGGGAGGGAAGTGGGCAGCTGAGATGCGGAAGAAAACCGGGAAGGTCTGCGTTCTTGAGCAGGTCACCGGGGTGGGCACCTGGGCCCAGCAGCTCTGGGGAACTTCGAGGAGAGCATGGGGCACACTCCAGAGTCCTCCCCTCTGAAAAGAGTGAGGGCTCAGTCATTTATCCATCAACTCCCCCCGCCAGTCATTGGTTGAGGATTTTTCCAGGAGGCAGTATGGCCCCGGCTTGTCCCCACTCTGGCCAAGTGGGCTCCCAGTGGCCGGACAGAAGCCGAAGGGCAGGAGTCAGGGTGTGACAGTGGGAGCCTTGGTGGATGCTAAGGGAGGAGGGCAGAGCTCCGGGAGCGCGTGCTCCAAAAGGGGTGTGGCCTGAGATCAGTAATTAAGAACATTCCACATTCCACTCAAGGAGGCCTGCAAGAGGGGTGCCCTGGGGGGGCTCCGTCCATTAAGCCTCTGACTCTTGGTTTCAGCTCAGTTCATGACCTCATGGCTCATGATCTCATGGTTCCCGAGATCGAGTCCCGCCCGCACCCCCCCCAAAACAAACAAAGAAGTAAAATTTCAAAGCAGCGTGCACGATCCAGCCAGGAAAGTCCTCCTTACTTACTCCCGTCCCCAGCGATCATTCCATCCATTTCACTGATCAAAAGAGGCCAGAATGTTCTCGCTCCTCAGCCTCGCCTCCGGCGCTTTCCACGGATTTCGGTAGCTCTTTGCTGGAAACCTCAGGGACGTGTTTTACATCGTGAGGTTTGCTTGTTGTAGTGGTTGCTGTTTTGGGGATCAGTCACCCCTCTGTCCGAATCCAGGGTCCTAATGCAACACGACACGAACGACCATGTCCAAGGCCAGCCAAAATCTGGAGCAAACCTTTGAGGGGAAGAACTCCACTCGGTGGACAGCCACGGGGCCGCCTGTGTCCTGTTTGCCAAGTTCACGCTTTGTGAGATAGCAGCCTTCTGACACTTTTGATTGATGTTTCGCGTAATCATCTATTATCTTAATTTGTAACATTTCTTTGAAACTCACCTGAGGGCACGTGCTTTCAGGAACTCCGTTGTGCGCAGTCGCTGTTTGACAATGCTTCTGGCAAATGGTTATGATGAGGGTAGGGTCTGTGTGTTTAATAGGCGGGAGGACACAGAAGGCTTTTTTCCAACAGGTGTCTTGGGGAGGGGACCCCAGGGGTGAGAGAAGCTTCCGGAAGACTCCCTACGGGGTGTAACGTATTGATGAGCACAGAAGCCTGTAAGCTCTGGCTTCTTACTCAAGGAGGTATACTTCCAACGGGGACTGGAGGGGGGCAGCGTCATTCCAGGAGTGTTTATTGAGCATTTACCATGTGCTGACCCAGTGATTCTTTTGGTCCCAACACTTTACACGCTTGAAAATGACAAAAGACCACAAAATGCTTTTACATGTGTGGGTTTCATCTATGGATATTTATCCCATTCGAAATTACAAGAGAAAATATTAAAATGTTGCCATCCATTCATCCAAAAGAGAGCCCTAATAAGCCCATCACACGTTAATGTAAGTAGCATATTTTTATGGAAAAATCACTACGTTTTTCCAAAACCAAAGAATATATATAGCAGGAAGAGTGGCGTTGCTTTATATTTTCGCAAATCTCTTTTAGGTCTGGTTTGACAGAAGACGGCTGGATTTCCATATCTGCTTCTGCATTCAATTTATTGCGATATGTCGTTTTGCTTGAAGTAGATAAAGGAAGTCTGGCCTCACACAGATACACGGTTGGAAAAAGGAGGCACGTTTGAATGGTCTTTTAGGGAATTGTGGATGTTTTTCTTTGAGGCGATACCCAAATTCGACAAGTCTTTCCTTTCTCCCTTCTTCCCTCCCTCCCTCCCTCCCTCCCTCCCTCCCTCCCTTCCTTTTGGATCACGTTTATCATTTTTTTTTTTATTTTTTTTTCAACGTTTATTTATTTTTGGGACAGAGAGAGACAGAGCATGAACGGGGAAGGGGCAGAGAGAGAGGGAGACACAGAATCGGAAACAGGCTCCAGGCTCCGAGCCGTCAGCCCAGAGCCCGATGCGGGGCTCGAACTCACGGACCGCGAGATCGTGACCTGGCTGAAGTCGGACGCTTAACCGACTGCGCCACCCAGGCGCCCCCCCCCTTTTTTTTAAATTTTTTTTTCAACGTTTATTTATTTTTGGGACAGAGAGAGACAGAGCATGAACGGGGGAGGGGCAGAGAGAGAGGGAGACACAGAATCGGAAAGAGGCTACGTTTATCATTTTAATGTACAATTCACACTGTTGTGCAATCATCACCAGCATCCAGCTTCAGGACTCTTCATCTGGCACAACTGAAACTCTGTCCCCATTGAACACGCACCCCTCGTTCCCCTGCCCCGCAGCCTGAGGCCTCCACCCTTCTACTTTCTGTCTCCAGGGATTTGCCTGCGGTAGGTACCTCCTAGGAGTGGGATCGCACCGTATTTGCCCTTGTATGACAGGCTTCTTTCGCCTGTGAAAGCACAGTGTCCTCAAGGTTCATCCACGTCGAAGCACGTGTCCAAATAGCCTTTCCTTTTTGGCTGAATATGGCCATATTCCTCCGTATCCTACACTTTAAAAATATACGTTTATTCATTTTTGAGAGAGAGAGAGTGTGTGAGGGGGGGAGAGGCAGGAAGAGAGAGGGGGACAGAGGATCCCAAGTGGGCCCTGTACTGACAGCACAGAGTCCGACGCGGGGCTGGAACTCACAAACGCCAAGATCGTGACCTGAGCGGGAGTCAGATGCTCAACGGACTGAGCCACCCGGGTGCCCCCCACCCCCCATTTTATTTCTTCATTCATCAATCAATGGACACTTTGGTTGCTTCTCCCATTGTGACTAATGCTGCCGTCAACATGGGTGTGCAAACGTGTGTTTGAGTCCCTGCCTTCCGTTCTTTGGGCCATCCACCCAGAAGCAAAATTGCTGTATTGTGTGGTTATTACATTCGTCATGTCTTTTGGGAACAGCCATATTGTTAAGTGGTAGTTTCTTAAAAGTTAGTTACAACGTGGAATCTGGAACCACATCAATGAACCTTTTGTGATCTGTTCCATTAAAATTTATTAGTCTGTTTTGCACTTTTTTTTTTAACGTTTATTTACTTTTTGAGAGAGAGAGAGAGAGACAGAGGCAGAGCGCGAGCGGGGGAAGGGCAGAGAGAGAGGGAGACACAGAATCGGAAGCAGGCTCCGGGCTCTGAGCTGTCAGCACGGAACCCGACGTGGGGCTCGAACCCATGAAGCGCGAGATCAAGACCTGAGCTGATGTCGGACACTCAAACCGACTGAGCCACCCAGGTGCCCCAATGCATGCTCTTTGGATGGGTCTTTAGCCCATGCATGCTTGTGAAAACAGTATGCATGGGTCATTTGGAAGATACCGGCGCCGTGAGTTTTGCAAATCTCCAACACAATGATTCACTTTCACTGCAATATAAAACCATCACATTCATTGATATCACTGCAGGTATTAAAGTCTTTAAAGTATTCCAAAGCCGTTCAAAGTTCATGGTGATAGGTATACATTTTCTAAAATTCGAATTTTCCCTCGAAAGCTTTGTGTTTTATCAAGGGCAGCCAACACCGTCCAATTGTTTTCTTTGAAGGACTCCCTTTTGTTCCTTTTCCAGAACGTGACTGTCAAATATCCAGTGAGAATCACCAGAGCTTGTCATTTTTCAGGTAATAATGATATTCCAGAGAGGGAAATGCTCTAGTTCAGTGTGTAACTCAAGCAACTGCCCCAGCACCGTTCCGTCAGACGAGCTGTCGTCCTTTGCGACACAACGTTGCTGGTGGGAGAGTCCACCTTGTGCGAACGGAGGTCTCCGCTCTTGGATTCCCCACGGAAGATTTACGTGAGGATCGACGCTCGTAAAGATTCGGCCTGAAGGAAAGTAGCGAGCACAAAGCACAAAGCACAGTACACCCTCAAGAAGGGAGACTAGGCAGGAACAGGGCTGGCACACCAGGGTTAACAGTGTCTTTTCTTTTTATGTTTGCAGAAGTTAGGGGTCATAGCTGAGGGGAGCGGGGGGTGGGGGTCTCCCACTGAAGTTGCTTCCAATCATCTCAGGGGCCCCTCCTAGAGAGGGGGAGGGAGAGTTTGGGGCCCTCAGATGTTCTTGCCGGAACTGTCATGGCTGTCTTCCCTCATGGCTGGAGTGGGGGTGGGGTGGGGTGGGGGGGTTGAAATCACAACGTAAATATTATAAGTTACCTGGGGCAGAGGTTGAAGAGGAGACTGTGACTCCTGGTCCATCACCCCGGGGCCGTTGGAAGCCAAAAGGCCAGGATGTTGAAAGTCCCAAAGTCAGGAGGTTGTGCCCTCGGCCATCTTTTTTAAACATTTTTTTAATGTTTATTTATTATTTTTGAGAGAGAGAGGGCGGGCGGGGCAGGGGCAGAGAGAGAGGGAGACACACAATGGGAAGCAGGCTCCAGGCTCTGGGCCATCAGCACAGAGCCCGACGTGGGGCTCAAACTCACCAACCGTGAGATCATGACCAGAGCTGGAGGCAGACGCTTAACCGACTGAACCACCCAGGCGCCCCATGCCCTCAGGCTTCTAATATGTCTCCTATTTATTACCGCCTTTGCCTGCAGCCCGTGACCAACGAACTGCCTCCTGTCTCAACAACGGAGGTGTTTTGTGCATACTTTCCATTTCGTTATACAGAATGTTAAAAACACAGGTATTCAAGGATCCATCAGGACTGAATGAAGTTCATCAATGTTCCCGTGTCATCAGGGACGCGCTTTAGTGACACTCTGTTCTTTGTCCGGATGTTGGCAGGGAAAAAGAGCTTGCCTGCTAGTCTGCTTGGTAACTGTCTCTGCTTGTGCTAAGGCTACAGCAGGTCCCTTCCAACCCCCCGCTTTGGCGTCATCAGTGCAAAGATCACCGCAAGTAAGGGCTTCGTAGTTTTTTAGAGGATCATGTGTGACACAGAACTTTCCGTTAGGTTCAAGCGTGCCATGAAGTGATTCCACAACCCTGTACCTACAGCAGCTACTGCAGCACCATTGACTATGTTCCCTGTGCACCTTCTGTCCCCATGACTTCCTCATTCCATAACTGGAAGCCTGTATCGCCCTCCCCCCTTCAGTCATGTCACCCATCCCCTCTCCCCCCTCCCTCCTGGCAAGCACCAATTTGTTCCCTGTATTTGTGCGTCTGTTTCTGCTTTGTCGGATTGTTTTGTTTTGCAGATTCCACATATAAGCGAAATCATATGGTGTTTGTTTGTCTTTCTCTGTCTGATTTCTTTCACTTAGCGTAGGGCCCTCAAGGTCCCTCCGTGCTGTCGCAAATAGCCAGATCTCATTCTTTTTTTATGACCGAGTTCTATTCCATTGTATACGTACACCACATTTTCTTTATCCATTCATCTATCGGTGGACCCTTAGGTTACCTCCGTATCTTGCTTATTGTAAATAATAACACTTAGGGTGTTTTTTTTTGTTTTTTGTTTTTAGAATAGTTGAGATTTCATGGACTTCCTGAAAATTGTCCCCAGGAAGCTCTGGTCTCCAGGTTGTCCTTTGAGAACCATGATGCTAAATATGATACGGCTAGACTAAAAAGTCAAATACATACTAAACATATGTGTAGAATGTGCCTTCTTTATTTGTCTAAAACATTTATTTTTGCTCTTCAAAAAATATCACAGATCTGTAATAGAAAATGACTAAAGGGGCACCTGGGTGTCTCAGTCGGCTAAGTGTCCAACTTGGCTCAGGTCATGAACTCACAGTTTGTGGGTTTCCGTCCCACATCAGGCTCTGTGCTGACAGCCGGGAGCCCGGAGCCTGCTTCGGATTCTGTCTCCGTGTCTCTCTGCTCCTCCCCCCACCCCTCTCTCTCTCTCTCTCTGTCAGAAATAAATAAACATTAAAAAATTTTTTAAAAATTAAAAAAGAAAATGAACAAAAAAGCAAATACATGAAAATAAGTCACCAGGGACCTTATCATCCACAAGTGACTATTATTAATAATTTGTTATCTTTGCTTTCAGGTAAGTACCTATGCCGACATCTATTTATTTACAATATACTTTTAAAAAAATAGACTCTAATTAAATAAGCTGTTACATAACCTGCGTTGTTTGTATCACCATATGGCATATTTTTCTGTGCAATTAAGCATTTTTGTGCAAATACAAATACAAGTTACAAACACAAAACAAATACGAAACAACTGGTTGGTATCATGTCCTATGGGCACGATCAAAATTTACTTTAACCAAACCGAACTGGTGCAAATGTAGCTTGTTTCCTATTGCTTTGCTCTTATAAAAATTCTCTACTCACCGTTGATTTACCTGAAGTGTTAGATATATACTTATATTTTCTTCCTTACTACATGTGTTCGTAGAAGTGGAGGTGGTAGATCATGGAATCTTTCTGTTTTAAAATAAAAATGGGTTGGGGCGCCTGGGTGGCTCAGTGGGTTGATCATCCGACTTCAGCTCAGGTCATGATCTCGCGGTTCGTGAGTTTGAGCCCCGCATTGGGCTCTGTGCTGACAGCTCAGAGCCTGGAGCCTGCTTCAGGTTCTGTGTCTCCCTCTCTCTCTGTCCCTTCCCTGCTCGAGCTCTGTCTCTCTCTCTCAAATATAAATAAACATTAAAAAAATTTGTTTAATAAAATAAAATAAAAATGGTTTCTGTTTAATTGTCCTCCATAAAATTGCATCAACCTACCCTCTCATAAGACAGTAGAAGGCTGTCCAGGGATCGACTACTGTTCTTTGAGCTCCGATCTGCAATCTACTCTTGCTCTTGTAACAGAGTGTCTTTTTCTGGCTGTGCTTTAAGGAGAGAGGATCTGTTGAGGCTGTGTTTGCCCTTGGCCCATTCTCTGTGCAGTAGTTTAACATTCATTCCATCCATTCGACACATGCACGTGGTGCACGTGCCCACGTATATGCACGCAGGCGCCCTTGACCTGGAGAGGGAGGGCAATGTTGCTATGCACACGGCCAGGGTCAGCTTCCCTCAGATTTCACCTACTCCTTCTGTGTTGAAATGCCATCTTCTACCTCCAAAGCCTGGGTTTCTGATGCTTCAGCCTCACGAAAGACATAGAAGACGAGAATGTCCAGAAGAAGGCAGGCATGAGATTCTCTTCTTCTCTCTGCTCCATAAATGCCCTTCATGGACCGGGCGCCACTTTCCAGCTCACCTTGGGTCTGGCTGTGCAATAACTTGGTGCCTAGGAGAATGGAACTTATCCTCCTTGAAAAGGCTTAAACCCAAACCAACTTGCTCTACCATTTCCACACTTGAACCTTTGTATTCCACGTTGTCAGAGAGAAAAGGGAGCTCCTTAGGTCCACTGCTTTTTTGAAAATTATTTTTAGTTGTGCTGAAATTCATATCACAGATGTACTATTTTTTTTAATGTTTGTTTTATTTTATTTTGAGAGAAAGTGTGCACAAGCGAGAGAGGGGCAGAGAGAGAGAGAGAGAGAGGGAGAGAAAGAATCCTAAGCAGGCTCTGTGCTGTCAGAGCGGAGCCCGGCTTGGGGCTCGATCTCATGAACTGTGAGATCATGACCTGGGCCGAAATCAAGAGTTGGACACTTAACGAGCTGAGCCACCCAGGCGCCTCATTAATGTACTATTTTAAAAATGTACCGTTGTAACCATTTTTATGCATATAGTTCAACGGCATTAAGTATATCTACGTTGCTGTGCACCATCGTCCATCTCCAGAACTTTTCATCGTGCTCAACTGAACTTTGTCTCCGGTCAACACTCCCTCTTTATTTCCCTCCCCTGGCCCCTGGGGGGTATGAAGCCACGCTCCTACCTTCTGTCTCTATAAATTTGATGATTCCAGGCACCTCGTTCAAGTGGAATCTTACCGTCTTTGTCTTTTTGGTGACTGGCTTATTTCACCCAGCATACTTGCCCGCTGATATCGACGGCCGGCTTTTACACGCTCCTAACCGGCGATACCAAGATGGTTTGATCCCACTGTGTTTGCTTGTGGCTAACGTCAGGATTTCCATGTTCCTAAGCAAATGTGGCCAGACAAGGGGACGCGTAAACAGAGATCCTGCCCTTCAGAGGAATAATTGGTCCAAATGCATTGTCAGAAGAAACGGCAACCGACATCACTAGTAATGAGGCTTCCGTTGAATTGCTTATCGATTCGAACAACAAAACATGAATTCCAGGCGTGTATTTTCTTGCAGTTTCTGTGGTGAGGGGCACGCCATCCTGGACCAGGAGGATGCCTGACTTCATTGTCTTACCCCTCCTTCTGAAGGCTGGTTTTGTATCCACAGCTCTTGTCCCGATGGAACGCTGGGGAGTTGGCTTTGTCTGTGGAAGTTCAAGTGCAGTATCCAGCATTCACACCCCAAAATTAATTTATGCTATTGGTGGAGTCTGACGAATGCAAACACTCACAGGACTGGAGAATATGTTGTGCAGAGAAGCTGAAGCCCGTCGTCAGAGGGTAATGGCTGTAGTATCTGACTTCTCCCAAGGATTGCTCTATGCCAGGCACGTGATTATTGACTGTATTGGCTCATTTCGTTGTACAAAAATGCTATGAAGTGCTTCTTCTTCTTCTTCTTTTTTTAATGTTTCTTTATTTGAGAGAGAGAGAGAGAGAGAGAGAACGAGCACGTATGGCGGAGGAGCAGAGAGAGGGAGACACAGAATCCGAAGCAGGCTCCAGGCTCCGAGCTGTCAGCACAGAGCCCGACGAGGGGCTCGAACTCACGAACCGTGAGATCATGACCGGAGCCGAAGTCAGACGCTCAAACCAACTGAGCCACCCAGGTGCCCCCAAGTGCTTATTCTTAATGACACTTTTTTTTTCCAAACAAAGAAGCTGAGGAGGGAGGGAGGTAAATAATTTCCTAAAATCATAGTTTGGGATGGAGCAGGATTTGAATTCAGACGTTCCGGTTCTGGACCCTCGATTCTTCGTAAACCGACCTAAGATTCCTCATCTCTCAACAGATGGCTGAACATTTATTAGACTGAGCCGTTGAAGGAGAAAAACCTTTTTAAGAGTGATGCAATAGCTTCATTTACAAATAGTAAGAAGTATTATATTAAAGTTACAGTCCATGCAATTAATGGAAACACAGGATAAATTTTTTTTTTAAGCAGTGGTTTTCGGAAGTATTTTGTGGGGCTCTGCAAACAAAAACGTGTGAAAACCCTGTCTAGTTTGAAAACCCTGTCTAGTTTGCAAATGATTCCATAAGAGGATAATAATAATAATCTAATTTGACTGGAGAGAAGAAGCGATAAAAAGGGTATTTTAATCGATGAAAAACAATGCCTTGATCATCCTTTCGATTACTTTCCTTTAGTCAATGACACCAATTCCTTTAATTAATATCAATGTAATGTTAGTTACAGACAAAATAAGCGACCGTTTTCAATATAGTACACGAAAATTACTTCCTTTAGGAAAAACAGAGTCAGGACCAACTCCCTTCTGAGAATAATGTTTTACCAAACAGAGCAAGGGTTTAGTGAGGCCCCCAAGTGTCCATAAACCCAGCAAGTGTAAATAAAATGGTAACGGCCCATCTTCCTCGTTAACGATGACATATGTAGCTATTCCCTACCTTTACACTAGCAGATTAAATCTGTGCATTTCACCCAGGATTATGACAGCGGATTAGGCCAGGCCCAGAGGGAGGGGACAGCTGGCGATGTATGACGCCCCAACTACCTCTTGAAAATTTAAAGAAGTTTTGTGCTTTCTGATCCCTATCACGGCCTCGATTTCACTGCAAGAGGCAGATTATTACAATCCCCCAGGAGCCCCTCAGAGAGACCTCAGGCCCAAGAGGTCACGTGATTCAATTACAAGAAAATTTGATGAGTATCTATCTACAAGGAGCTCTGAGCTGTGGTCTTTGAGGAAGATGAGTTTCGGACAACGGAAATGGACAGAGGCAGGTCCATTAGGGCCGGCGTGGAGCTTTCTGCGTGAGTTACTGTAGAACTGAGATCAAGTGCGGGTTAGCCAGGAGACAAGGCCACGTATATGACGGTCATACGATGTGACGAGGCAGGAACGGAACAACCATACAAATAGAGGGGAAATGGGAAAGGCATATTTGAAAATATTTTTCAGCAACTCTCGGAAATTAAATTGGGGGGTAGAATATGCTGTTTTGAGACCGTTGATACGTGTAAGGGATCAAGCAAACGCCTTTCCACGTATCTTTACCTGCCTGCGGAACGGCTCCCCCCAGACGTGACCTTGACCTTTTATAATCTCCCCTTTGCCATTTTTCTTCTTTCCTTTCGTCCTTTTTTGCTTTCTGTCGGTAGCCACACTGGGGGTGGGGGGTGCTTACTTTATACGTTTCCTGCTTGACTTTCCAGGTTTCTAGTTCTGGGCAGAGGGCCCCTGCTCACTCTCGATGGCATTCTTGCGGTATTGCTGACTGTCTGGGCTTAGCGTGTTTTTAAATCTCAAAGGATATTTCTGTTCAGACTGATAAGACCTTCTGGTGTGTTTTCTTAATCTCTAAATGTCTGTCCCGGACCGCTGATAGCCACTGTCCACCTCCAACCAGATTATAAACAACGAATCCATCATTTCACTGGAATATTCTGTTCTGTTGAAAACACAGAATTTCCGCCCACGAATTTATGGGTCATAAATGCTCAGCGTGGCTTATTTTAGTGTCATCGAACGGCCAGTTCCTTTCTCTCTTTTTTTGTGTGTGTTTTCTATGGCAAGAAGGAGAAAACGTTGGGTGCCCGTTACTCTAGAGTGTGTATTTTATTTTTCTTCTTTGCGCTGACCGCCATGTGACTTTTGTTTATGTGTCCATCAACCCTCTCCCCACGGCAGCAGGGACCGTGGGGGTTTGCTTCTGTTCCCCAGTATCTGGCAGCAATGGTATCTTAATGAATGCTTGTTGAACGAATGAGCGAAATGCTTTCAGGGACTATGCATTTGTGAGAAAGCAAATATGTGTGTTCTTAAAAGTTGGTTCCAGGGGGCGCCTGGGTGGCGCAGTCGGTTAAGCGTCCGACTTCAGCCAGGTCACGATCTCGCGGTCCGTGAGTTCGAGCCCCGCGTCGGGCTCTGGGCTGATGGCTCAGAGCCTGGAGCCTGTTTCTGATTCTGTGTCTCCCTCTCTCTCTGCCCCTCCCCCGTTCAGGCTCTGTCTCTCTCTGTCCCAAAAATAAATAAAACGTTGAAAAAAAAAAAAAAAGTTGGTTCCACTAAGTGCATCAGGCTGTATCATAGACGTTTAGAATAGAAGGGGAAGAAGTTCAGGGGAGCATATCAAATTCCAGAGAAACATTCCCAAAGTTACCTCTGGAAACTATTATTCCTTTTATTCTTAAATTAAAAAAAATTTATTAGAGAGAGAGAGGGAGAGGGGCAGAGAGAGAGAGAGAGAGAGAGAGACAGGGAATCTTAAGCAGGCTCCACACTCAGCGCCGGACCCGACCTAGGGCTCGATCCCATGACCCTGGGATCATGACCTGAGCCGAAATCAAGATTTGGATGCTCAACCGACTGAGTCACCCAGCCACCCCTAGAAACTATTATTTTTGAGATTATCTACCCACCTTCCAGACACGAGGACATTTTCCCTACCAAACAACTTGCATGATGTTTCCCTTAAATAGATATATGAGTGAATAAAACAGGTGTTAATATTTTAATACATTGAGATGAGATTATCATTCCACAATATTATATACCATCGCAAAATACATCTTTAGTAAGAAAGCAAATTAAATTTTCAGCCAAAAGTGAGCTACCTTATGTGTAAAAAAGCACTAAAACCCCCAAATACATAGATATATTTTTTCTTTAAAAAATAGATGAATGCAGGGGTGCCTGGGTGGCTCAGTCAGTTAAGCGTCTGCCCTCGGCCCAGGTCATGATCTCACGGTTTGTGGGTTCGAGCCCCGTGATGGGCTCTGTGCTGACAACTCAGAGCCTGGAGCCTGCTTTGGATTCCGTATCTCCCTCTCTTTCTAAACCTCCCTTGCTCGTGCTCTGTCTCCCTCGCTCGCAAAAATAATAATAATAATAATAATAAATTTTTAAATAAAAAATACATGAATGGAAGCATGCTACATTTATTGTTTTCACCTTGATTTTTAAAAATGTCATATTCTATTAGGAGATTATTCCATATCAGGGCATACATAGTTTCCTGAGTTCTACATTATTCCATCGTATAGATTTACAATGATGTATATTCCCAGTCACCCATCGATGGGCATTGAAATGTTCTGCTGTGACCGACAAAGCTGCGATAACACACCCTATGTTCAGTTTATTCCCTAAATCTGAGAGGATGTGTGTCTGTGGGACAAATTCTGCAAAGGAGACTCTGGACAAAGGGGACATGTGCTCGTGATCTTGAGAGATTTTGCCCAGTTCATACAACCGTACAAGATGCTACTGCCCCTTACGAGAGGGCCCCATCACCACTCTTTAATGGGCACTCGGGACCTTATATGCGCCCGGGACCGGTGTGTGAAACGCACCAAAGACTGGGATCCTTTCTGTACAAAGGTAACCATTGTCTTGGGATGAAACATGAGGACCCAGGTAAGTCTGCTTATGGAGAAAATAAGGCAGAGTATTTCTAGCTCAGAGGGCTGTGAATTTTCTGGAACGCATGCTCACATTGCCCAGCTCAGGTGTGCATGGAAGCAATCGCGGGGAGCTGTAATTTCCGGAGTGGGTAGGTGTCTGTGGTCTGAAGGACATCTTGGCCGACTTTGGGCTAAGACCTTGCAGAGGCCCGATCTTTTGTCCTCAGAGCCTCAGGCCAAGGCGTTCTTTGGCCACGACACCAATCGATTCTCAGCTGTTTTATTTTTTTTTCTTTTTGGAAGGTGGGTGGGAGGGACCACGTATCAGGGAGGGATTTCTGTACAATCGATGAACTCAGCGGGGGCCTGGATCCGACTTTGTCATCCAGGCCGTGTGTACATGATGGGAAAACCACCTGTGAATTCCATGCGCTCAGATATTTGGTTTGTGGCGGGAAGGTGGCGGGGTGGGGGGTAGGGAGAATGGGCTGGGGGAGGTCGCTGGAACTGATCTTTAGCTTTAATTGACTGGCTGCTTGAATTGATGGGACAGTTCCGTTAAAATGGTCGACCCAATTCGGCATGTAAGGTGATTGAAAATACAGGATCCATTGTGGCTGGTGTAGCATTTTCATTGAGCGCAGGCTAGGAGGCGGGAGTTTCTGCACAGTCTTCCTGCCGCAGCCCTCATTGTAGGGCGGCTGGAGCACGGTCGGGGAGGGGGCGGGGAGGTGGGGGAGGGGCCTCGCAGAGTGTGCCTTTTAATCCCGGAAAAATCCAGGCTCTGCCAACAATCCGCCTGGGCACCAGTAGGGGTAAGGGCGCTTTCCTCTTGTTTTCCTTGTAGTTTGAATCGTGAAAGGGAAGGGGCAGCCTAATCTTTCTGAGTTTAGACCTCATTAGGACCCAAGCCAGTCCTGTAAAAACGACGGCATGCACGTTTGTTGTCATTATTTTAGCTAACGTGTATTTTTTTTTTTTTACTTTTTATTTATTGATTTATTTTTAAAGTAATCTCTACGCCCAACGTGGGGCTCGAACTCACGACCTTGAGATCAAGAACAGACGCCTCCACCAACTGAAACCAGCCAGGCGCCCCTGTTATCATTCTTGTATGGGTGTGTTCCCGGAAGCTCGTTGCCCAAGAAATTCTTTTTTTTAATATTTATTTATTTTTGAGACAGAGAGAGACAGAATGTGAGCGGGAGAGGGGCAGAGAGAGAAGGAGACACAGAATCCAGAGCAGACTCCAGGCTCCGAGGTGTCAGCCCAGAGCCCGATGGGGGGCTCGAACCCACGGACCGCGAGATCCTGACCTGAGCCGAAGTCTGATGCTTAACTGACTGAGCCACCCGGGTGCCCCGCCCAAGAAACTCTCGATTAATTTCCTTAAAATTTAGCCACAAGCTATGACCAAGGCATCACAGAGAGCCACGCTCTTTGCCAGTGGTTGAATAATAAGCATAGTGTTTTTCACTCAAATCGACGATTGGAAATAGAGCCCTTCATTTATTTTATTCTTTTTAATTTTATTTATTTATTTAAAAAAAATTTTTTTTCGACGTTTTTTATTTATTTTTAGGACAGAGAGAGACAGAGCATGAATGGGGGAGGGGCCGAGAGAGAGGGAGACACAGAATCGGAAACAGGCTCCAGGCTCCGAGCCATCAGCCCAGAGCCTGACGCGGGGCTTGAACTCACGGACCGCGAGATCGTGACCTGGCTGAAGTCGGACGCTTAACCGACTGTGCCACCCAGGCGCCCCTGTAATTTTGTTTTTTAAGTGATCTCTACGCCCAACATGGGGCCCGAACTCACAACCCTGAGATCAAGAGTTGCACGCTCTACTGACTGAGCCAGCCAGAATAGAGCCTTTTATAAAACCAGTTAAGCTCAATAACGTTAGATGACATGTTAGACGTCACAGCGATGCTTTTCCATCGTGCCGCCGGATGTGGCGACGAAGGAAAATGAAGAAAACCAACCAACCAACTCTAGAGTCTATCCTTCCAGCCAAATTATGTTATTACCCACTTAAAATGTTTTGGTGAGAAGAGGTGAATAAAAATCAGTCAAATCAAACCTGTCTTTTAGGATCATTTCCTCCGGGTACTGAAAGAAAACGGAGCATATACTATCAAAAAAGCACAGTGTGGTGTCTTTTCGATCTTGATGGCACAAAATGTACTAGAAGGTTTTTTTTGTTGTTGTTGTTGTTGTTTTTAATTTAGGGATAAAGCTTTACAGCTCTGAATCTCCAAATCAAAATCCTTCCATTGTCTGGGCCTTTATTCTCTCTCTCAGGAGTGAGAGTTCATCTGATGCTGGTTTTTGCGAACGTAACGGAAAACCCCCCTTTCCCTCACAACCGTTCACATTACCTCCTCGGGTTTAAGAGAGATGGAATCGAGTTTTGTTTTGTTTTGTTTTTTTTTGTAGTGATAACTGCCAGGCAGCGCTGACCTGTCTTTGGAACTGGGGTGAAACCAGTTGGTTCTTCTTTTGGGTTTTCCGCGGCTCTTTTTAGGGACTGAATTGTAAATAAAACCGTTCCCTTAACAAGTGGCTATTTAAGAAGCCTCCTTCCAGCATGGCAGGTGTAGTTGCTATATTTTCATGTGGGCCAAGGAATGTGTTCTGAAAGAACAAGGTTGTCTTTCAGTGAAAATAGTAGGACACACCTTAAAAAAATCCTTTTTTGGGGGGGCGCCTGGGTGGCTCAGTCGGTTGAGCATCCGGCTTCGGCTCAGGTCATGATCTCACAGTTCGTGAGTTCGAGCGCCCCGTCGGGCTCTGTGCGGACAGCTCGGAGCCCGGAGCCTGCTTCGGATTCTGTGTCTCCCTCTCTCTCTGCCCCTCCCCTGCTCGTGCTCTGTCTCTCTCTCTCTGTCAAAAATAAATAAACCTTAAAAAAAAATTCAAAATATATAACACGTCACATAAAATTTGCCATTTCAAGCACGTTAAGGGCGTAACTCAGTGTTTAACCCCCTGCTTTCCGCTCCTTTGGGTAAAAATACCTAAGAGATGCAGTTTCTTTTTTTTTTTTTCAACGTTTATTTATTTTTGGGACAGAGAGAGACAGAGCATGAACGGGGGAGGGGCAGAGAGAGAGGGAGACACAGAATCGGAAACAGGCTCCAGGCTCTGAGCCATCAGCCCAGAGCCCGACGCGGGGCTCGAACTCACGGACCGCGAGATCGTGACCTGGCTGAAGTCGGACGCCCAACCGACTGCGCCACCCAGGCGCCCCTGCAGTTTCTTTTTTAAACCTTACCTTCTCGGGCATCTGGGATAGACTAGCTCTACACTGTAGAAGTGGGAGAGGCCCCTGGGTGGCTCAGTCGATTAAGCATCTGACTCTTGGTTTCGGCTCAGCTCCCGATCCCATGGTTCGTGAGTTCTAGCCCCGCGTCGGGTGCGGCGCTGACAGCGTGGAGCCTGCTTGGGATGCTCCCTCTTCCGCTCTCTCCGCCCCTCCCCCACTCGCTCTCTCTGCCTCTTGCTCAAAAATAAATAAATAAACTTAAAAAAGAAGAAGAAGAAGTGGGAACAGCAGATTTTAGTATCAGGAAAGCAAACCGAGAGTTAGCCACAAAGGGTTTTTGTTTTGTGTTTTACACTGGAGACAGAGTCAAAGGGAAAAAATATATATATATAAATAAGCGTAAAGGCTCCCCCTCCCTCCTCCGTCTTCTTGTTCCTCTCCCCGGCCCCCAAAGCACTGCAGACACCCCCTTCTCTCCTCTCAAGTATGTGACTGGTCTCCTGTGTTTATAAGTCCGCTCTGTAATGTGATTGTTCCTCCAGGACTTTATTAATGACATTTACGATTCCCATAATAACTAAACCATGCTGTTCTCCCAGTACCAGGCCTTGGAGAAGTCATTACCCTGGTGATCGCAACAAAACTGAATTCTAACGGGCTGCCTGCTGGTGCAATACTCTGTGAGTAACTCCCTGGCAGTAAAAACAAATTAAATTAAAGATCCCTGTTCACCAAAGGCCTAATTCTAATTTTTGCAAAGTTTCCATTAAACAATATTGTCTACAGAAAGCGCACACTAACACGCTCCCCGCCCCCCTGGGAACTGACTGGAGAGGAAACTCCAATAGAAGAATTTATTAAATTTCCCCATTAATTTTGCGTGACACCCTCTTAGCCTTTATTAATAATATTAGGAAGATTCAAAGATCTATCCTCTTTGAGTTCTGGAAAGCATTTATGGAAATCGCATTTCATCAGGGAGATGTGAATTGCTGAAAATCAGAGGTGAACAAAGCAATAGATTAAAAGGAGTTTGCTTTGGTAATAAATATGGTAATGGGGTTTCTTCCTTTTATTAATGGCGTGGAAACATTTCAGGGGATATTTTAATATTGTGTTCCCCCCTTCTTCTACCATTTAATGACGGTGGTTTTCACCTTGCCTTTGATTTAGCAGTCCTTGGAAACAGTGCATGGTGTCTGGGAAAAACAGGTGTGGTTTCCCCACCGCTGGGGGTGTGGATAAAATGGCGCCTCTGGGAGAAGGTGTGTGGGTGGGCTTCCCGCACTGATTTGATGCTCGGTTGAAGTTTACTGCATCCAACAATGAATTGTTCCATTTCTTCCATTCGCCTTTATTTGAGATGGATTCCGGGATTCTTGGACAGTCTTTCCCGGCTTTATGCGAGCACCATTGTACTTAAACATGAGAGTGGAAAAAGTTGGCAGAACGGGAGACTGGGGCTTATGGAGCACCCCCCAGGTACCAGGGACTCTATACTGGATCCTTTTATATATCTTGTTTTATTTTGATTCTCACAGTAGACCTTTAAGGGAGATAGTTTTACTCTATATTATGAACAAGAAAACCTGCCCAAGGTCACACAGCCTGTCGGTGAAGCAGTCTCGGTCATTCATTCAAGGCATTCAACTACTATTTTTTGATCTTGATTTGCATTAGGCATGGTGCTAGGCTCTGAGGTTCAACAGTTGTGACCAACATGGGCGTTTTGTTATCTGGTGGGAGGACAAAAGAGAAGAAGCAATCCCAACAACAATGGCAGGACGTGGGGGCGCTTGGGTGCGCTTGGGTGGCTTTAGTCGGTTGAGCGTCTGACTCTTGATTTTGGCTTCAGGTCATGATCTCACAGTTTGTGAGTTGGAGCCCCACATTGGGCTCGGTGCTGGCAGTGAAGAGCCTGCTTGGGAGTCTCTCTCTCCCTCTCTCTCTCTCTCTCTCTGCCTTTCCACACTTGCCCTCTCTCTTTTTTTTTAATTTTATTTTTTATTTTTAAAAATTTACATCCAAATTAGTTAGCATCTAGTGCAACAATGATTTCAGGAGTAGATTCCTTAGTGCCCCTCCCCCATTGAGCCCATCCCCCTTCCCACACCCCCTCCTGTAACCCTCAGTTTGGTCTCCATATTTATGAGTCTCTTCTGCTTTGTCCCCCTCCCTGTTTTTTTTTTAATTTTTTTTTTTAACATTTTATTTATTTTTGAGACAGGGAGAGACAGAGCATGAACGGGGGAGGGTCAGAGAGAGAGGGAGACACAGACTGAAACAGGCTCCAGGCTCTGAGCTGTCAGCACAGTGTCCGACGCGGGGCTCGAACTCACGGACCGTGAGATCATGACCTGAGCCGAAGTCGGACGCTTAACCGACTGAGCCACCCAGGCGCCCCCCCCCCCCGTTTTTATATTCTTTTTGTTTCCCTTCCCTTATGTTCATCTGTTTTATCTCCTAAAGTCCTCATGTGAGTGAAGTCGTATGATTTTTGTCTTTCTCTGACTGACTCATTTCACTTAGCATAATCCCCTCTGCTTCCATCCACGTGGTTGCAAATGGCAAGATTTCCTTCTTTTTGATGGCCGAGTAATACTCCATTGTATATATAGTCCACATCTTCTTTCTCCATTCATCCTTCGATGGACATGTGCTCTTCCATCCTTTGGCTGTTGTCGATAGTGCTGCTATAAACATGGGGTGCATGTGTCCCTTCGAAACAGCACACCTGTATCCCATGGATAAATGCTTACTGGTGCAATTGCTGGGTCGTAGGGTAGTTCTATTTTTAATTAATTTAATTTATTTTATTTTTTTGATTTTTAAGTTTTTGAGGCACCTCCAGACTGTCTTCCAGAGTGGCTGCACCAGTTTGCATTCCCACCAGCAGAGCAAGAGGGTTCCTTTTTCTCCACATCCTCACCAACATCTTTTGTTGCCTAAGTTGTGAATGTGAGCCATTCTGACAGGTGTAAGGGGGTATCTCCTTGTGGTTTTGATTTGTATTTCCCTGGTGATGAGTGAAGTTGAGCCTTTTTTCATGTGTCGGTTGGCCACCTGGATGTCTTCTTTGGAGAAGCCCACTGGGACTCTCTCTAAATAAGTAAATAAACACCCCCCCCCCCAAAAAAAAGGAAGAATGACAACTTGGAAGCACTTTACATTGGGCGGGCAGTCTTCAAATCCAGGAGCGACCCATTCCAAATCCCATTCTCTTTCCCCTGAATCGCGATGGGTCTACTCAAGTGGATGGAAGATTCTGTGAACCACTTAGGCACCCAGATTGCCTTAATCTACAATTGCTCCCCAAGGGCCCAGCAAACGCACAGACCCTCTGTGCCTGCTGTTTCCCAGGAGGGGCCACTCCTGAAGTGAACTCAGTTCAGCTCTGGGAATCCACAAATCTACAGGCCCCTGGGTTTATAGATAAACAAGGATCCTCAGGAGATAAGCAGGGGCTGGAATCAATCTGAGTGCTGGAGACAGTCAAGAAGAGTCTTCTAGGATCTCTTCGGGGATATTCACAATCCCTGGCAGAGAAGGGAGCGTTGTGTCCAACGTGGCTTGTCTGGGTCTGAATGAAAAGCAAGCAAGTCGCTATCCAGACGTTTCTTTCTTCTTCTTCTTCTTCTTCTTCTTCTTCTTCTTCTTCTTCTTTTTGTCAAGGTTTATTTATTTTTGAGAGAGAGCACAAGCCGGGGAAGGGCAGAGAGAGAGGAGGACAGAGGATCCAAAGCAGTCTCCAGGTTCTGAGCTGCCAACACAGAGCCCGATGCGGGGCTCGAACTCACGAACCGTAACACCACGACCCAAGCTGAAGTCGGGCGCTCAGCCGACTGAGCCATCCAGGTGCCCTCATCATCCAGGTGTTTCTAAAGGAAAAGCCGCCTGGCCTTCTCTGAGTGGTCCAGAGTGAAGTCTTAGTGATACATCATCAGGGCACAGGAACAAGATTATCTTGCCCAGTGACACTGTTGAGGAGAATAATTGGGACGCTAAAATCAGAGTTTCTAGAAGCTGAGGGATCAGAATGGTCTGAGGAGTTGTAAGAAGCAGCTCATTAATATATCAAAGGACTTAATAATGGGCTGTCAGGCCCATAGGCCATAGTCTGGGGGTGAGAAGGTTTGACTGGGCCTCTGGTCTTCATCTTTGTCCCCTCCTCTTTTCCTCTTCGGATTGACATCTTTCCCTTATTTAATCATAATTTACATCTTAGGTTGGGTCCCCCCAGAGCAGAGAGGAAGCTGAAGATTGCTGTGAAAGTGAATTCTATTTGAAAGCTAGGGTGACTGTTTGGTATGAGCCTCCCTATCCCCTGCAAGGGCCAATATGACTCTCCGTGGAGAGACAGAGAGAGAGCACAAGCTGGGGAGGGCCACAGAGAGAAGGAGAGAGAGGATCCCAAGCAGGCTCCACGCCATTAGCGTGGAGGAGCGGGCCGTGGGGCTCGAACCCGCAAATTGTGGGATCGTGACCTAAACTGAAATCAAGCGTCGGACGCTTCACCCACGGAGCCACCCAGGTGCCCCGTTACCTTTTCTTCTTAAAAACCAGGTGGGTTCGATGTTTCAGCAGTGTTTCCCAAGGTGTGGCCTTGGGACCAGCAGAAACAGTATCATGGGGGGGGTGGGGGGGGGGGAAAGCACTTGTTAGAAATGCAGATTCCCAGGCCTCGCCCCAGTTCTATCCACTCAGAAACTCTGGGGGAATGGGATTCGGAAATCCAGACTCGAACACGTTCTCTTGGCGATTCTGATGCTTTTGAAAACTTGAGAATCGTGGCTTTGTGGACTGGGCAGGTGTTACAGAGGTAAGAAGGGAAAGAGGGAAACTCACATTGAGTGAGCATCTACACTATGCTAAACAGAGTCCCAAGTACTTTGTATTCATGACCGCATTTGCCACTTGTGACTCCTACTTTGTTACGTGAGGTAAGGTCCGCTTTCGTTAACTAAGAAGCCGAAAGTCAGGAGGTTAAGTTGACTTGCCTAGAGTTAGACTCAAAACCAGGATTTGAACCCAGGCCTGATTTTAAAGGCCACGCCTTTCTTTAAAGTTTATTTATTTATTTATTTATTTATTTTTGAGGTCTGGGGAGGGACAGAGAGAGAGAGAGAGAGAGTGGGAAAGAGAGAATCCCAAGCAGGCTACGTAATGCAGAACCTGACGTGGGGCTCGAACCTACAAACCATGAGAGCGTGACGCGAGCTGAGATCAAGAGTCAGATGCTTACCTCCTTAAGCCACCCCGGTGACCGTGCCTTTTCTAACGCACTGCGCTGCATTAGGAAAATAGATGCCAGAGAGTGGAGTTCACAGCGAAACGTACGCATAGACTTGGCGGGGGGTGGGGGTGGGGGGATGCGGTCTTGCCTGGGGCTCTGGCTATGACCCCCACCAATGCATGTGGACCGCGGCAGAGAGCAAGGAGTCAAGTCCAGTGGAGGGGCAGAGCGGGGGACACGTGTGTCAACATCACAGTGAACGTGAGCTGAGCATCTCTGCCTCCCAAATATCCTTGGAGAAAGCGGAGCCTGAAAGGGAGCAGGGGGGATGCTCTGTTATGATCAGAATAGGGGATGTCCAAACAGCAGATATTTGGAATATAATAATATATATATATTATTTAACATATTATTATATATGTTAAATATATATATATATTATATATATATCATATATATTATATATATATTAACATATTATATAACATATATATATTATATATAAATCCCAGGGTTTTATATCGTTATATATATATATTTATATATATTATTATAAATATATTTAATTTTTTATTAATATTTATTAATATTTAAATATTTAAATTTTATTAAATTATAAATTTAAAAATAATATTATTTAAACATATTTAAAATATTTAAATATGTTTAAATATTTAAATATTTAAAAATAATATTATTAAATTAATATTTAAATATATTAATATTTACTATATATATATATATACATATACATATATATATGTATATATATGTATATATATATGAATCCCAGGGTTTCAGTGCAGAAGCTACACCGGGGATGATACGTGCCCGGATCGTAAGTGAATCGCTCGGTTAATCCCCACAAGGTCTTTATTGGGCAGCTGTCATCGCCTCACGAAGATAAAGAAACAGAAGCAGAAGGATAAGTATTGCGCTGCTCACAGATTCACAGAGCCAGGAATTGGCCCCGAGTCCGCATCTGCCCCCGAAACGGTACCGTCTCTCAGCAGAGGTTCAGCGGGGAGTTGAGTCTCCAGGCCATGCCCGCTTCTTTGCGAGGTTTCGTGATGAGTTGCTGGAATCTTCTGCTGCTTCCATGGAGAAACTGCTGCAGTTCCCAACCTTACAGGCCCCCGGGAGCTCTGGTTCCCAAGTTTTAGTTGCATCAAAGAGTTGCATGCGTTTGGAGTTCTGTATCTGCCCACATGTGGCACACGAAATGACACCTCTCCCAGTGCAAATTCCATACTAATTGACTGATTGAAACGGGATTCGATTTCAAGGGTGCTTTGTAATTGAGCGCTTTTCTCTGGCTATAGCTTCGGGTCACTCATATAAAAGCAAAGACAAAGCTCAAAGTTTTATCTCTTTCTGAGCGGGTAACCGTAACTTGGCTTATTTTGCATCCTCCCAGAGCGGGTTCAAAGCTAAGCTACCTTACAAAAGGCTCCAGCTGTCACTCTGGAAGTTGCCTTTTTGTACATCGGTCTGGAAAGGATTTGTTCCCGTGGAAGCTTCTATCCCTTACGGATATCAAATGCTGCTTGGGATAGGGGGGCTGGGACTTGGAGATCCTTCCATCTCTTTAAGATTTTCTTTGTAATTGGGGGTACCCTTTGACGGTGTTTGACCCGTCCTGACTTCTTCGAACACCTCTGGCTAATAATCCCAGTCTTACGGAAGACCCGGGGGTGTGGGGTCTTAAGTGAGAAGCAGAGTGTCTTAAATGAGACGTGGCTGGAGAGGCAGCCTGGCATGGCGGTTCATCAGATGGCCCAGTCAAAGTGTGATCAGCCAGCTACCGTTGGTCTAGAACTACTTGCTCCTGGTCCCCAGGGAGATCTGGAGCTGGCATGAGAATGGAAATCAGTGAGGAAACGAAGCACACTGTTAGCTCAGTTGCTCTCTTGTCCTGGCAAGACTTTCTCAATGAAGGAAGCCACATAGGTTTGTCATCTGGCGGGAAACGCCTTCTTATCTTCTTGCAAGGCGAGCATGAAAAAGTCTGAAGCCCAGCTACTTTGCGGCGCTCTGGTTTAGAGCCGGAATTCTAGAACCACACCGCGTGGGTTCAAATCCTAGCCCTGCCACTTACTAGCGGGATGGTTTGGTCTAAGTGGCCGCGCTTCTTTGCGACTCAGTTCCCTCAGGTATTAACCGAGAATAATATTAATGTCTATTACTATTTTTTTAAACTTTTTTTTTTTTTAGTGCTTATTTATTTTTGAGAGAGACAGAGACAGAGCACCAGTGGGTTAGGGGCAGAGAGAGAGGGAGACACAGAATCCCAAGCAGGCTCCAGGCTCCGAGCTGTCGGCGCAGAGCCCGACGCGGGGCTCGAACTCACGAACCGTGAGATCACGGCCTGAGCCGAAGTCGGACGCCCAACTGACTGAGCCACTCAGGAGCCCCAATTCTACGACTATGAAATATGTGTGTGTATATATATATATATATATATACACACATATGTATGAATATGTATACTTGTGTGCATATATGTTTATATCACACGGTAATCACTAAGCAAGTGTCAATCATAACATCAATAAAAGCATAACAACAATTATAGGTGTGAAACAACCAGTATGATCTCGCAGGGGCAGCGAGAGGCGTGTCTCCGTCCTTTGGACGGAGATGATTTCGGAATGGTTGAGCAGGTTAGTTGAAGAATGAAGCCGGGGCTGGGGCTGAGTTTTGTAATTGGTAAGGATTTGGTCTCCGGAGTTTTCTTTGCTGACTTCCCAAACTGCCATCCCTGCTCTCATCTATTTCTTTTCTTTCTTTTTTTATAATTTTTAAAAATTTCAAAAATGTTTATTTATTTTTGAGAGAGACGGAGACAATGCGCGTGGGTTAGGGGCAGAGAGCGAGGGAGACACAGAATCCGAAGCGGGCTCCAGGCTCCGAGCCGTCGGCACAGAGCCCGACGCGGGGCTCGAACCCACAAACCGTGAGATCGTGACCTGAGCTGAAGTCGGACGCTCAACCGACTGAGCCACCCAGGCGCCCCTTTTTATAAAAAAGATAGGAGGCTCCCAATTAAGAAATGACCAGGGATGGGGGAAGGAGGAAAATGGCTGTGCATGCTCTAAGACACAGAACTAGGAAAGCGACTTTACGAAGGGTCGGCTGTGTCTGCCCTGGGTCAGCACAGCCTTGCCCAAATTATCTGTAGCTTTTTGTTCCTTTGTTTAAAAGGCCAGGTGAAAACTGAGCTCCCGGCAGCTCATCTTTTCTGCATCACGGTGACATTCTCGTGACACCGTGAACAGAATCTGACGTCTGTTTTGCAAGTTTTGCTTAGGGTTCTAGACCGAAAACTTGGAACCTTCCTTCACGCTATCAAATCCTATGCAGCTGTGCTGTTGGAAAGTCATGGCCTACAGGGCTCTCAGGAGAAGACTTCTAAAGGCTCTTAAAACCAAGAACTCCAGGGGCGCCTGGGTGGCGCAGTCGGTTAAGCGTCCGACTTCAACCAGGTCACGATCTCGCAGTCCGTGAGTTCGAGCCCTGAGTCAGGGTCTGGGCTGATGGCTCAGAGCCTGGAACCTGTTTCCGATTCTGTGTCTCCCTCTCTCTCTGCCCCTCCCCCGTCCATGCTGTCTCTCTCTGTCCCAAAAATAAATAAACGTTGAAAAACAAATTTTTTTTAAAAATAAAAAAAAAACAAAAAACCAAGAACTCGGGGACCCTGTGTTTAATAAAGAAGGGCAGGAAGGGGATCAGGAAAGTGGTTTTTATTTTATTTTTTTATTCCCTCTGATTTCCCCAAGGGAGAAACGAAGACTGGTAGAAAATGCTGGACTGAACTGGAAGCTGGATCCAGATAGCTTAGGTCAAGGCATCAGGCTACTTTTTGCAAAGCTGATTTTGATTGAACTTCTTAAAAAAAAATTTTTTTTTAGGGGCCCCTGGGTGGCTCAGCCGGTTGGGCGTCCGACTTCCTCTCAGGTCGTGATCTCACGGTTCATGAGTTCGAGCGCCGCGTCGGGCTCCGCGCGGACAGCTCGGAGCCTGCTTCGGATTCTGTGTCTCCCTCTCTCTCTGCCCCTCCCCTGCTCGTGCTTTGTCTCACAATAATAAATAAGCGTTACAAATATTTTTTTAATAAAAAAAATAAAAATTATCTTTTCATTGTGACAAGATACATACCATATTAACACGTTTAAGCGTGTAGTTCAGTGACGTTAAGCACAGCCACACTGTTGTACAACCATCACCACCACCTGCCTCTAGACCTCTTTCATCTTGTAAAACTGAAACTCGGTCCCCATCGGACACTTTTGCCCCAGGCTTCCCCCCCCCCCCCCCACCAGCCTCTGCAACCAGGAGCTCCTCTCTGTCTCTATGACTTTATTCTAGCTAGCTACCTCACATCAAGGGATCGTAGAGTAGTTATCTTTTTGTGACTGGCTAATTGCACTCAGCGTAATATCCCCCAAGTTCATCCATGTTGGAGCAGGTATCAGAATTGCCTTCATTTTAAAGGCTGAAGAATATTGCTGTTACGAACATGGGCATACAGATCTCCCTCTGAACCCTGATTTTAGGTATCTTAATAAGGAGTCCTGATATTTTAATCTGCGCACTAGAGCATCAGTAGCCCAAGGCAGTGACCTTTGGTAGCTGCCCCAGCGGTTTAATTGTATTTTATTTTTTAAAGCTTATTTATTTATTTTGAGAGAGGGAGTGCGAATGAGGGAGAGGGGCAGAGGGAGAAAGAATCTCAAACAGGCTCTGTGTTCCGCGTGAAGCTGGACAGCGGGCTCGATCTCATGAACCATGAGATCATGACTTGAGCCAAAATCAAGAGTCATCTAGATGCTCAATCGACTGAGCCACTCAAGTGCCCCCCTCCCCGAGGTGCTTTTAATAGATACGTTTTTGTCTTCTTTCTCTTTTTTCTCCCTCCCTTTTTTTTTTTCTGTCTCTTTCTGTCAGTCTGTCTTGATCATCCTCTCTCTCTCTCTCTCTCTCTCTCTCTCTCTCTCTCTCTCCCCACCCTCTGGTGCTTGCTTGCTTTTGCTGGAGGAGACCATGTAGGCAGAGACAACCCCTTCTGCCCTCGTAACACCTTGCAAAAGGTTTAGATTTTATCAGAAAACATACAGGAGAAGCAGCAAACGTAACCACGGAGAAACTGACCACATGGAAATAATGGATTAAGCTTTGGCTTCACGCACGGCTACTGTAAAAGCTAGTGTCTTGACGTGAGTAAAAGGTGTGAAGACAGATCCCCTGGATTTCGTGGTTATTCTTATAAAATAAGCTTACTATCAGATAATGCAAGCTTCCACGTGCAAGCTACCTAATCCGAAACAACTGGACTGTTGTCCGGGCCAAACAGAGAAAAGTTTAGATTTGGGGCATGGAACGTAATACAGTCAAGGGCCCCCCTGCAGAACAGTGGGATCCTGATTTCTCTTCAGAGGGAGAGAAAGCCTGAGCAAGTCGAAAGTGTATTTGCACGCCAGAGATCCACGGGCGCCCTCCCGGGCAGATAGGACTTCGATGAGCTGTATCTTGGGGGCGGAACTACCTTAGAGAAGATGGGGGCAGATGTCCAGAGCCTGGAGAAAGCTCCCAGCACTTGGATCTAGGCTGTCTTTCCTCCCACTGTGAACTTCCTTGGCCTGAGGAAGTCACACAGGCCCCTGGCTGGTGGGCAGAACTGTTGAAATGGAAATAGATGGGTTTATTATTACGAAGAAATACGCAGAAAGGAAGTTCATGAAAATGCTCAGTGTTGGGTTTGGGTTGGTGATTCTTTTTCCTTTTTTTTTCTAGTAAAACCTTTTTTTTTTCTTTTTTTCTTTTTTTTTTGGTAATGGAAAGTACTATATATGGTAAATTAGAAAAAAATAAAACCGGAGATGTCCATTTGACTTGTCATCTTCTCCTTCCCGCTGCTATCACTCGGAAGAAGTCAAAGCCCATTCCCCTGGCTCTTGACCTTCTAAGCCTTCCCTTGGATCCCCTGATTTCCCCCTTATTTCTTCAATCACTTCCCCCTTTGTGCTTCAGATAAGGAGAATCAGTCTTGCAGCCAGAGTCCTCACTGAGATCCCGGGGCACCACAATCCAGAACGTAGTCATTTCCAGGGTCCCACCCAATTTCATTACTTCGCAGGTGCTCACAGCCCGGCAAGAAGACGATGGTACGAGAGGCAGCCATGACCGGGCACTCAAGGTCCAGCAGGCAGCAGAATCCTACTCGCAAGAGGTTGGATGAAGAGAATCCGGGGAGAAGGGACAATCTCAACGGGTATAGACAGAGTTAAGCAAACCTGCAAAGAAGGTTGATCACACAGGGACTAACAAGAGTGGGAAGTCACTACCCCCTTTGGGATGAAGAGGAAAAATGGTGTCACTGGAGCTGGATCCATGGAGCTGTGGGGGAGGGGCTGCCCCACAGGGGCTCGCTCCAAGGCGGGGGTCTTTTCCTTTCTCGTTCTTACAAATTTATGGAGATACAATTCACGTTTTATACACACAATCCTCCCGTTTAAAGGATGCAATTCGGTGGCTCGTAATGGAGTCACAGAGCTGCACCAATTTCACATCACCCCCCCAAAAGGACATTGTTCCCATCAACCAACGGTCACTCCCCACTTCTCCCCAGCCCCCCCCCCCTTCGCTTAACGCTTAGCGATCACTAATCTACTTTCCGCGTCTGTCATTTTGCCTGTACTGGATGGACATCCATGTACATAATGTCGATCTTCATTGTTCCCAAGAGGTATGTTCTATAAGCCTCCAGTAAACCTTGAATTAGTGAATACGACCCAATCATTGCTCTCTTGCAGGAAATAGAGGCGTCTCTGGTCCTGCCATTGTCATCAACAGATCTCATACACAGTCTTGTTCGATGTGTACCGCTGTTTAAAGACGCCATATTCGACATCGATTGTTGACCTGTTACCATTTAACTCAAGGCCAACAGCACCGCAGCTCAGCGGATCTGGCACCCAGGCTGTTTCGCAGCCTTCTTGCACTTAGGAAGACTGGACATCACATGAGCACTGTCCTTGGGGGGACACTTGCAGCAGCAAAATCAACAAAAAGAGGCACGGAAATGTGAAAATGAGGCACTCACCAGGCTGCGGAAGGGACACTTGTTTGTGGTATGTGCACTGACACAATATGTTAGAGCTCGCCTGGGAATACGCACGTCGGACAGACAGCTCTAGGTTTTCCCCACTCTGTGCATGTTTGTGAATGACTGCAAATGCACTTGAGTATGGATTTTGGGGTTACAAGTAAGTAAATCCGCAAATATGCAGCCTCTGATGAGGACCCACCGTGTTATCACGCAACATGTGATGCCCGGCTTCTCTCACTCCGTATAACATTTTCAAGTTTCATCCGTGTTGTAACACGTGTCAGAGCCTCATGCCTTTTTATTGCCAAATAGTATTCCATTCGCCATTATGGATAATGCTGTGACGCACGTTTGTGTACAAGAGTCTGTGGGGACATATGTGTTTGCTTCTCTTGGGTGGGTAACTAAGAACAGAATTTCTGGATCATGTGGTAACTCTGTGTTTCACCTTTTGAGCGACTGCCGAACTGTTCTAAAACAGCGTTTTAGACTATAGTCTCCTACTGATCATGATGTGGTTTTTCCTGTGGTTTTAATTCGTTTTTCCCTAATAACTAATGATGTTAAGGTGTGTGTATGTGTGTGTATGTGTATATGTGTGTGTGTGTGTGTGTGTGCATGCTTGTTGGACATTTGGAGAAATGCCTATTCCTATTCTTTAGGCAGGGGTCTCTAAACATTTTTTTTTGTTGTTGTGCCAACTCAGCTTGGTGAAACTCATGAGTCCCTTCTTGGAATAAAGCTAATAGAATTATGAAGAAAACAGATTCTAGTAAAATAAAGTTGTCAAAATATTTTAATAACCAGATTTGTCATATAGTCATGTTAAACCTCCTTACTACCGTGTTAAATAAATTAAGGGGCAGATTTAATGATGCCTTAAACTGAAGGTAGTGTTGAGTTTTAACAATATTCGAAGATATTTGCAACAACTGTAATAAACTCCAGAAATATATTTAATTTGGATCCGGTGACAGAGTCACCACACTAATATTCCTGAGCAGTATTACTCGCGAATATTGCTAAAGTTGGCTGCCCACACCCATAACCGAAGGAAATGCTGAATTTCAGTTAGAAGTTAATGAAAACAGTGGTGTAAATGTTTTCCCCTTCTGAGATCACAGACCCTTGGAATTCTATTTATGTCTCCTTAACTGGGGGACCCATGGATCCTAGGTTGAGGAGCTGTCACAGAAGGATGTTGCCCTTTCCAGAACTATGACACCCACAGGGGGAAGGATTGGGGAAGAAATACCCCAACCTTTCTCTCCTTTTACTCTCCAGTCTCCTGCAGTATTTTCCATTGGCTGGACCCAACTGGAAGCCGGAAGGCAAGGGAGTCTGGGTGATGCAGGGCATAGGAGACAGACCCGTGTGGTATAGATGGGGCTAGGGAGGTGGAGAATGGATTGGTTAAGGTGGTAGGAGGAGGAGGTGTGAAGAAGCAAGGGTGAGGTGCGGTGGCGGTGGTGACACCGCAAATAACCAACACGATGACCATAAGGCTTGCAACATCTGCCTCTCTGTTGAGCTGCCATACCAGGAAATGGAGAGACTCGGGTCTTGGCTTCCATATGCAATTTGGTTGAGATCAATGCTTCCTGAACTGGTCTTCTTTGGCACGTACTGGGAAACGTTGCAACATCTATCCCTCATTTGGGTTTTGGGAGTCACAGTGCGTACTAAAGACTGTTCAAGACTCTGGGGGAGACCTGTAGCGTTGAGACTTTTTGAAAAATTCTGATTTCTCTGATCACGTGGCCCAGACACTTTCTTCGCAGCCCTCATCTAACAGAGCCGTGCGGAACCCCAGTTTGGGATATGCCAAGGTAGGGCGCAGTAATTTCTACTCACAGGCAGCTGGCTACCAAAGATCTTTCACCTTCCTTGCCTTGTTTAACTTCGTAGCACCCCTGTGAGTGAGAATCCCGAGATTCGGAGAGGGCGTGGGACTTCCCCAAATCACACAGCCAGTTCAGCGATGGCACAGGAGACAGAAAAGCCTGTTCCACTGGTACCCTATACCCTAATAGTCATTTATTTGTTTGTTTGGTTTTACGAATGCTTCACGCTTTCTCCAAATATTGCCTAATGAACCCAGTCGTCAGCTTTGACCCCTTGTGGAACAGCTTTGAAGGTAATTAAGCCAACAGCCTCCTTGATCTGTGGCCCTTTTATGTCTTCTGACTTAATTGCACTAGGACGCTTTTAGTTATGAGCCAAGAAAGTGATTTTAAGAAGAAAAGAACATTATCCTGCAAGTTTTCTTATTTGGAAGGACAGGAGGAAGAGGTAGGAAAGAGTTTCCATCCCCATGGCCCCTTTTAGAGCACCTTCCTACTTTGGGAAAGTGACTATTCTAGAAAAGGAAAAAAAAATGTCAACTTAAGCACTCAGATTAGAGGCTAGCCTGTTTTGGCCCTCAGTAATAATGGGGTTTTCCGTAAAGGCGTAAATGTTCACAATAAAGATTACGCCCTGAAATGTATGGAACATTTTCATATATTTGATCTCTTAACGGTCTTGTAAGACAGGTAAAGCCACCGGGGCTTAGCGAGGTCATAGGGTCGCCCGGCCAGCAAGAATGAAGGCCGGGCATGTAATTAGAAGGCCTGCTAATTGCTAATTCGGGCTTCGGGCTCTTTCCATTTGTATGACGCTGCTTTGAACTTTGAACGCCCAGAGCCCGATAATGACAATGACGTGTAATTGTCATGCACAAACCTGTGAGGAAAGTGGGTGGGGAGCTGGGAAGTTTCGGGCCATGGTTCGAAGTGACAGAGAGGCCTGGAGAAACAGGACAAGGAAGACGGGCACAAGTCCCAAGGCACACCTCGTAGCCATGGTGGTGATGGGCGACAAAGATCTTGTGCTTGGATTATTTAATGTTTTAAAATTTATTTTGAGAGAGAGGGAGAGAGAATCCCAAGCAGGCTCCGCACCATCAGTGCAGAGCCAGATGCGGGGCTCGAACCCATGAATCTGACCTGAGCCGAAATCAAGAGTCGGATCCTTCACCAACTGACCCACCCAGGTGCCCTGGACTTGGGTTATTTAAAGAATACTCCGGTAACGAAAGTCATGCAGGGGAAAGAGAAGAACGTTGTGCCGAGAGATGAAGGTCTCCAGTTCACGATCTGCCACCAAATCGTAAGAGCCAAGGTGGGGTGTATGGCCCTCTTTGCTTACTTCTTCATCTATAACGTTGCTAGAGTGTCTATCCTATGAGGTACTCAGGACCACGGGCGCCTGGGTGGCTCAACTCGGTGAGCATCCAACGTTGGCTCAGGTCACGATCTTGTGGTTCGTGAGTTCGAGCCCCGCAAAGGGCTTGCTGCCGTCAGTGCGATTACTGCTTCAAATCCTCTGTCTCCCCCCTCTCTCTCTGCCCCTCCCCTGCTTGCTCTCTCTCTCTATCAAAAAACAACACAAAACAAAAAAGGTACTCAGGACCAGGTACAGAGTCAGGAAGGCTTCCTATCCTCAGGGAGCTTAGAGTCTAGATGGGAACAGAAGTGAAAGGAATAAGGAAGCAGTATGGTGGGTAAATACAGCGTGCTCTAGAGACTTATCACCTCATTGACCAGAGGTTGAGAAGGATTCCAAAAAAAAAAACCCTGACATAGGATCTAAGAGCTGAAGGACGAATAGGAGGTAGGGAGGTGCAGGGATGACGGTGAGGGTGGAGAGAAGAGTGTTCCAGGGTAAAGGAACAGCATGTGCAAACGCACAGACACACAAGCCGTTTGAAGGATTAAAAGGAATTGGCTTGAGACCAGGTGGGGCAGGGTTGGTGGAATGTTTTGTTTTCAGCTCTCTCCCGGATTCACGTATTATTTTATGGAATTTTGTAAGCAGACGATCTATGCACATAAAATATCCCAAAGTGTATTAAAAAAAAAAAACACCCACAAAATGGAAAGTAGGGCTTTCTTCTTGGCCCCGCGGCCATGCATTTCTGCTTCGGAGAGACAGCTGTGAGCATCATTTTTCCGTCAATAGTTTCAGAGATATTTTACGAATTTACAAGCGTATGAATGTGTGTTTCCCTAGAAATGGTTACCTTTTATATACCATTATTATTTTTATTACTTCACTATATATCCTTGATTTTATTACTTAACCACCTTTCTTCAAAGTCTTCCCTTTCTTTTTTCATGGCCAAGTTCAGAGGTGACAGAATTTTAGTTCTCCTAGTATAAGCCAGGTTTAGCTGCTTTTGGCATGCTTCAGAGCATCTGTGCTTTGGTTTTTATAAAGATTTTGTTTTAATTCCAGTGTAGTTAGCATACAGGGTTATGTTAGTTTCAGGGGTGCAATATAGCGATTCACCACTTCCGTACATCACCTGGCGCTCATCTTGAAAGTTGCAGTCCTTAATCCCCATCACCTCTTTTTTTTATTTTATTTATTTAAAAAAATTTTTTTTAATGTTTATTTATTTTTGAGACAGAGAGAGACAGAGCATGAATGGGGGAGGGGCGGAGAGAGGGAGACAGAATCCGAAACAGGCTCCAGGCTCTGAGCTGTCGGCACAGAGCCCGACGCGGGGCTCGAACCCACGGACCGCGAGATCATGACCTGAGCCGAAGTCAGCCGCTTAACCGACTGAGCCACCCAGGCGCCCCCCCATCACCTCTTTGACCCATCCTGCCACCCACCTCCCCCCTGGTGACCATCAGTGTGTTCTCCGTGGTCAAGAGTCCGTTTCTTGATTTCTCACTCTCTCTTATTTTTTCCCCCTTGCTTATTTGTTTTGTTCCTTAAATTCCACATTTGAATGAAATCATATGGTATTTGTCTTTCTCTGACTGATTATTTCACAAGGATTATCCTCTCTAGCTCCATCCATATCATTGCAAATGGCAAGATTTCACTCTTTTGTATGTGGATTATTTGTTTTTTGGGGTGTTGAGTTGTAAAAGTTCTTTATACGTTTTGGATACTAACCCTTTATTTGATATGTTATTTGCAAATATAATCTCCTCCCATTCGGTAGGTTGCCTTTTGGTTTGTTGATTATTTCCTTCACTCTGCAGAAGCTTTTATTCTGATATATTCCCGATAGTTTATTTTTGCTTTTTTTCCCCCTTGCCGTAGGAGACATATCTAGAAAGAAGTTGCTGTGGCCGATGTCAAAGAAGTTTCTAGAATATCATTATTTTGAATTCTGTGAACAGTCTGTTTATGTATTTACCAAGTTTTTTAAAATTGATTTGCCAGAACTTGTTATATATTGGGGAAGTTAGCTTTTTGTGATGTGATCTGCAAATGTGTTTTTTCTAGTGTGACATTTTTCTTTAAAAATTGTTTTTAAATGTTTATTTATTTTTGACAGAGAAAGAGACGGAACGTGAGTGGGGGGGGGGGTTGCAGAGAGAGAGGGAGACACAGAATCTGAAGCAGGCTCCAGGCTCCCAGCCGTCAGCACAGAGCCCGATGTGGGGTTCGAACTCACGGACCGCGAGATCATGACCTGAGCCAAAGTTGGAGGCTCAACCGACTGAGCCACCCAGGTGCCCCATAGTTTGACACTTTTCTTTTGGCTTCCTCTGTTTTTGTTTTGTTTTGTTTGGACATGTGGTCACACAAACTTTTCTAATTTTTTGTAGTTAAGTTTATTAATAATTTTTAATGCCTTCTGAGTTTTACCTCATATATATTTTTAATGTTTATTTATGTTTGAGATAGAGAGAGCATGGGAGAGGGGCAGAGACAGAGGGGGACAGAGAATCCAAAGTGGGCTCTGTGCTGACAGCAGAGAGCCTGATGCAGGGCTTGAACTCGTGAATCATGAGATCATGACGTGAGCCAAAGTTGGACGCTTAATTGACTGAGCCACCCATGTGCCCCTTACATAACATTTTTAGGAAGGCCCTGTTCATTCTAAGAAAAAAGTCTCATGTGTAAAAAAATATATATAAAATACATAATAAACTATGCATGAAGTAAAATATTTTAATACTTTTATGGATTCATTTCACATATTCCAAATATTTACCCACCTGTTAGTTCCTTTTACAATAAAGCATGAGTTGGAGACCTAAGTTTATTTCTTCTTTCCAGGTGGCTATCCATTTTTTCCAGTATGACTTATCTCATAATCTGCCTTTCTTCCCTCGTTGATCGACAGTGCCACTTTTAACATATATCACCAAATGTATTTGGACTTATTTCTGGATTTTCCATTTGATTTCATTGGTCTGCCTATTTCTGTCCAGTTAGCATGTAACTTCAGTGTCAGGTTCTGTAACATACATGTATTTAATATCAGGAAACCTAACACCTTGTCTTTCAGAAGAACTTCCCTGCTCATTCCCAATCTGAAGGAAACTTTGGAAGGGACCAATTAACTAGACCGTTTGACCACCTTTTGCTTCATTGTCAGGTCTTGAGATCTGAGATCTTTCCCTTAGTGTCTGCTTACCTCTGGCTACTTCAAGGAATTACTAGATTCCTGGTAATTCCTAGGAATTCTCCACTTGTTTGCGTGATCTCCTTTTCCAGTGTTCTTATCGATCCTTCCTGGGCTCTGGGAAGAGGGACTGGGCAGATTATTTGTGGCAGAGCTATGACTGGCACCTAGATTTTCTTGACCCCAGTTCAGGATTTACCATTATTATGACTACTATCTATGATAATGACTTGTATTATTTCGTTGTCCCCCCAACCCCCACTGCTCCTATTAAAATACAATGCGCCAGGCACGGGACTAAATATTGTTAATATATTACCCATTTTGTCCTTACACAGCACCCAGAGGACGTGGAATGTGCTGTTCCATCCACACCTAGCTGTTGGTGGTCACTTCTGCGTGCATTTTACCCTCAAACACGTTCTCTTTATTGGCCACTTTCCAGCTCTGACCAGGAGCCCAGGCTTTCAGACTTCCTAGTGCTACAGCAGACAAATTGCTACACAACTGTGTTTTTATTTCCAAAGTTGTAAATTGCACCAAAATAGTTTTTCTACAATTTACAACGTGTCTGACAAGAAAACAAGTTGTTGCTGCCAACTCCTGATTTTTAATTGAATCTCTGGTTGAGTGTGGAGCACAATAAATAACTCTGCCCATGGGGGGCATAAGGCAACACTAGAGGCATTCGAGAATGTCTCCGGGGAAGGCCAGAGGGCAAAGAGACTGCAGGTTTCTGGATGCCCTGCTTACTTTGGTTATTTTTGGAAAAGTTTCTTAAAGGGCCCTCGCAGGGAAGTCAATGAACTCATGACCGCCATTTTGAGAACGGTCAAGGAACAAAGCTGTTCTGTTGAGCCACCAGGGCTGAGTTTGGGCTTGATATAACATTAATCAGACTTGGCAAACCCTAGATCACATCTAGGTTCGTTCACCCCGTACTTGCCAAGCCATTCTGCGCACGGAGAGGACTTTCTTGTCTTGTTGGGCCTTGTGCTCAGTGATGGCTTACTGGAGAATGAGGATGGCCCACATTTCCCAGATCTGATGAGAGCCAGCGTGGGCAGCTGTGTTCTGAGCCTCGGGCCACTCTGTCAGTGACATGGCATCATAAATGGATGACGATCGGTCCATAGCATTCCTAGATCAGCAGGGGCTGCGGCTGCCAGGAGTTCCCAGCAGGGATTTGTGTGCTGGTGTGTCTGTGGGGAAAGAGCATTGTGGCTGGTGCAACATGTTTGTTGTGAGAAGTGAGAAACCAGCAGAGACCAGAAGCCCATGGTCTGAGTCCTGAACGCTGGAGGCGATCCCAATGTGGATGTGGTGGTGATTCTTGAAGGCTGGTGTCCACACAGCTGCTGGGTCTGTGTTGTAGAGGCCACGAAATGTTCACCATTTCTTCCATTTATCCATGATCTCCTTTGAAATGTCGACAACCCTACAATCTGGGTGTTATTATTCCTTACTTTCAGAGAAAGAAATTGAGACCCGGAAACGTTCACTGGCCTCAGAGACCCGTGGACAAGCAGGTGAGGCAGCCCGCTGAGTCATTTTTACTGACCTTCAATTTCAGAATGTTGAGTATGAGGTTAGTATTCGAAGTAGGAACCAGAAGAATAGATATTTTCTGAAAAGACACCTCATTGTTCTGCCTTAAAAATAAAATCTGTTCCTCCAACCCAATGTCCCTCACAGATTCCATACATGCCTTCTAAAAATGCAGAACTCTCCAGAATCACCAGGAGGGACTATTCCGCCTGTTTTATTTCCCCACAATTAATACAACGACTCTGTGTCACACACATTTATTGATCACTTCCAGGGTTCTGGCCTGGAACAGTTTACTGTAAGATGTGATGACACAAAGTGTGACATATTTTGGAGATGTTTCTAGGTGAAGACTTTAAAAGCCAATATATTAAAATATCACGGATACTTGGGTGGCTCAGTCAGTTAAGCGTCCGACTTTGGTTTTGGCTCTGGTCATGATCTCAGGGTTGTAGGATCGAGCCCCACATCGGGCTCTGCACTGACAGCACAGAACTTGCTTAGGATTCTGTCTCTCCCTTTCTCTCTGCCCCTCCCCTGCTCATGTTCTCTCTCTCTCTCTCAATAAATAAATTAATTAAAAAATAATTAAAGTAGCAGACACAGCTGATTTCCAGTTATTGTTCACGTATTTAAAAAAGCAATTTTTACTGCCCTGACAATTACAGAACCTCTTCGTGAACTTCAGCCTGTGGTCTGTCCTTCAAAAATAGCCTCATTAATAGCAGATTTAATCTTTTGAGAATAGATTTGAGTTTTTGGATCGGACTTTGGAAGCTGGAAAAATCATTTAGAGCCGTCTGGTAAAGAACGTGGATAATATGATTTTGCTTTTTAAAAAATGTGCTGTTATAGAGGAGAACAGCTTTCTTGTGTGTTTTGTGGATATTTATGAAGGCGATTTTTCATACTTCACCAAAGGGGGAAAGGCTAGCAAGTAGTATAAACCATGAGCACATTCATTTAGAAAATAAATTGTAATGTGTTTATCGTACAAAGTCAGTAGTTTTAGTGTTATATCTATGCTTTGAATTCAGCAGATACTTCTCAGCTAGCATGTCATAATGCATATTCATTATAAAGATAGAAAACCGTTTTCCATTTTCAATTTTGCTCATGTCACCGGCCGACTTGAATTTCTCGTAATTCTTAGGTTATCACCACCGATTTTGAAAATGCTGCCTGAGACACGTGCGTGGCGAGTCAACCACACGGCCCTACCGAGCCATCCAGCTCTTAGCTATGGTGGAGAAACCACAGAGTCATGGGGTGGCAGCCAGTCCACTCTGTGCAAAATATGTTTTAAAATATTCAGAAAAAGGAAAAGCTTAAATTCCCTTTAGGCTGACATCCAAACGGTTCGTAAAATTACCAAATCAGTCCAAAAGCTTTCATTGGAGGCCAAAGATCCGTTCAGTTTCAAGGGGAATAAAAATGTTGGTGGACTCAGTGAGGACTGGTAGCTATGTTGTTATGGTGACCACAGCCACACTTACTCTTAAAAGGAGGGGCGTGGGCTCAAGAATATTATCTTTTTTTTTCTTAATTTTATTTATTTTGAGAGAGAGAGAGAGAGAGAGGAAGAGCATGAGCAGGGGAGGGGCAGGGAGAGAAAGAGAATCCCAAGCAGGCTCCACACCATTGGTGTAGAGCCGATGCAGGGCTGGAACTCATGGACCATGAGATCATGACCCAAGCCAAAAATCAAGACTGGTACACTTAACCATCTGAGCCCCGAGGCTCCCCAAGATTATCTTTTTTGGGGAGGAAGCAGGAAAAGGGAGAAATCACGACCAGTCTAATGAGAGTCTTTGGGAACTTAGCCTTTTGATAGTGACATTTATATTGGATTTAATGGACATTCATTGGGTATGTGTCCATGTATCCCTTGCTTATTGGAATGAACAAAGTTGGGTACCTCCAATGATGACCAAACCAAGAAAATATCTGAAGAACCTGGGTGGCTCAGCCAGTTGGGCGTCTGACTGGGCACCTGGGTGGCACCTGGGTGGCTTAGCCAGTTGGGCGTCTGACTCTTGTTTTCTGCTCAGGTCATGATCCCAGGGCTGTGAGATCTAGCCTGGCGTCAGGCTTCATGCTGAGTGTGGAGCCTGCTTGAGATGCTCTCTCTCTCTCTCTCTGTCACTCTCCCCAACATGCGCTGTCTCTAAAGTAAAAATATTAATAATAATAATAAATTAAATAATAAATTGAGGGGCTTATGAGGATGAGGTTGAGTATATGAAGGCCATTGTGGCTAGAACAGGGATGGGGCAAAATAATAATAATAATAATAATAATAACAAATAATAATAATAATAAGACATAAAGGCTAGAAGTAGGCAGGGACCAGAATGTAGTACCTAATATTCTTGAAATATTACATACTTAGATATTATTCTAAGAATGATAGAAAACCATTGGAGCTTGGGTTTATGTTTAAAAAGACTGTTTTGGCTGCTGCATAGAGATCGAGATCCATGCTCCCGGGTCCTCGTCTTTGTTCCTCTGTATATAACATGCTTTAAAAAAAAGTGCTTTTAAGATATTGTTTTCTTTATCACTGGTATTGGGGAACTTAGTTATGATGTGCTTGGTATTGTGTTTCTTCTTGTTTCTTGTGTTTGGGTTCTGTTGAGCTTCTAGGCGTGTGGATTATCTTGGTAGAAAAGTCGATGGTTATCTACAAGAGGAGAGGGCTGAGGATCAAGTTCGGGCCCTTCAGTATTTAGAAGTTGGACAAGGAAGGAATCAGCAAAAGATTCTGAGATGTGATGATGTCACATGTCAATGATGATGTCAATGATGTCAGGGGAAATTGAAAAGAGTTCGATGTCACTGAAGTCAAGAGAGAAGAGAGTTTTCGAGATCTAGCTGTGTAAGAAATATTTATTATTATTTATTTTTTTTAATGTTTATTTATTTTTGGGAGAGAGAGAGAGAGAGAATGAGTTGGGGAGGGGCAGAGAGAGAGGAACACAGAATCCGAAGCAGGCTCCAGGCTCCGCGCTGTTAGCACAGACCCTGATGCGGGGCTTGAACTCACAAGCTGCGAGATCATGACCTGAGCCAAAGTTAGACGCTCAACCGACTGAGCCACCCAGGCGCCCCTGTAAGAAATATTTATTGAAAGCAGTTTCAGTGGCTTCAAGTTCAAATGTAAATTATTCTTCCAAAAATCCGGCCGACAGGAGAAGGAGAGGGTTAGGATGGCAATCTCAAGGCAGACTTGGTTTGGAGAAACTGATTGTTAGAAGCATGGGAGAAAACTGAGTGTATTTATAGCAATGGAGGAAGGAGAAGGAGGTTGGAGATTTGGATGGAAGGAAATAATGAACGAAGGAGATCAGACGCGACAGAGGAGACACAATCAAGAGTAGGTGGAGGGGTGTGGCTTTGATGATGAGGAGGAGCTTGCCACTGTCTGACCATGGAGGAGGAGGGGCTTGCCACTGTCTAGACCACTGTCTAGAATGTGTAGAGTGGCTTTGTCAATGGGGACAGGCGGTTGAGGTTGATGCCCTCAGCTATCTTGCGGAAATGGGCGGCACGTTTCTCTTCTTCAAGGGGAAAGTTCAGTTTTAGTAGAGGACCTGAGACAAGTGCACACATTGTTTTAGATTGTTAACAGAGAAGACGGAGTTGCTCAAGGATAGAGAGATGGCTTACTGGCCCAAGCTGAACACCCAGCTGCACCCGAAATCTGGCCATGAGAGTGTTTGACTGATGTTCTCCTGCAACGTTCAGTCAATAACCCAGTTGAGGAGGTTGACCGTGAGGTGGCAGCTTTGTTGTGTGGGTTTGGCGGAAAAACAGGGGCAAAAGGAACGATAGGTGATGATAAAGAATATTTCAGGTGGTCCTGAGGATCGCCTAGGCAGGGTTGGGAAGCCAAAGAAACTTCTGGGAGACTGACGAGGTCCTAGTATTTTGTTTGTTTGTTTGTTTTTGTTTTGGAGAAAAGGATCACAAATCAGACAAGTTGGGTATAAAGGCTACTTGAAAAAACCATTTTTCTCCGCCTGCCTCACAAAGTTATCGTAAGCTGTAAATGAGTTAATTCGCGCACGGTGGTTTGACTACCGCCTGGCACATAGGACGAGCCCAGGCAAGGTGGTAACGGGTGCCATCAGTGTCCTGCACAATTCCCCTGGCTTTGGGTGTGGCCCCGGTGCACACCCCGGGCATGTCCGTGGCTTTCCTTCCACCCAAGGACCTGCCGTGTCCTCTACCCCGAGCAGCGAGAATTTGTTTGCCTCGTGCCAGCCGCAGCCTGGAAATGCAGCGAGTACTGGGGTTGTATGTACACGACCCAGATTCTTGTCTTTTAGCTGTGGGTGTGTTTTAGATGCTTCCTTAGATGGTCTCTGGCGGGATTGATATGAGCGGCTCCCAGGAGTTACCAGCTCAATTTCACACGCTGTATTGGCTTTTTCATTTTTGTCTGTCTCTTTCTCTGTCCCTTCGCTTCTGCTTCCTGGGATTATATTCCGACTAAACTATTGAAACCTCAAGCCCATGGCCCATGTTCTGCTTTTAGGGTGAGGTGGGGCCGGGGAAAGCCACGAACATAACCATTTTTCATGTTCATATTATTATTAAAATTTTTTTAAATGTTTATTTTTAAGAGAGACAGAGAGAGACAGAGCAACAGGAGAGGAGCAGAGAGATAGGGAGACAGAATCAGAAGTAGGCTCCAGGCTCCAAGCTGTCAGCACGGAGCCTGACGTGGGGCTTGAACTCACAAACCGTGAGATTGTGACCTGAGCCGAAACCAAGAGTTGGACACTCAGCCGACTGAGCCACCCAGCCACCCCAATGTTAGTTTGAAAATAACTCTTAATGAATTAGTATTATTTATTGTAGACATCCAGAAATTAGTACCAAATTTCTAAAAATCTTTCTGGGCAGGAAAGAACCTGAGTCTGGACACCCAAAGACTCACAAAGTATCAAGCAAAATTATTGAACTTGACCAAAACATACACATAGCCTAGAGAACTTCTGAAAAATCAAGAAAAAAAATCCGAAAGGTATTTGGGCAGAAAAGCCTGTTGAGCACATGGGAACAAAACTTAAAGTGCTTTGGAATACTTCTCCGTAACACCTAACAGCAAGAGAAAGGAAATGACATCAAAGTTACTAGACTTGCTTTGATTGATGGCGGAATGAATTAAAATATAGAACTCGAGAATCCAAAAGACACAACCGTGACCGTTGAAAGAAACGCACAAAAGATGAATTCTAGGTAATTGTTTTATAGATGGTGATACAACACAATGGAAGGGTACAAAGCGCCTCTTGAAAAGGGATAGTGATCGAATTATAATAATTTAGGCCTAAGGTGTTGTCCTACGTCAATAAAAACTAAGAGGCCAAATTATGGGAAAACATACAATTTCCTCATTGTTCCCCAGGGGGATATAATTTCATTGTGAATAAAGATAGATGGAGAAGGATATGTTCCAGGATGTAGTTTTTTAGACCCCGAAATAAGAACTACTTGAGATAAAAACAGGATGCATATTTTCCAAGTTACTAAAGAGAAAGGCAAAGAAAACAAATCCCACGTATCAAACATACTCGAGTAGCACGTTGATGTAGGGTCGTTAATCTTCTGGTCTCCGGGAACTCCTGTGATTCATCATCTGCCCTAGATCTTAGCATCACCTCCAATGTCATTAATGCAAGTGCTACCTCCTTTTCTTTCTTCTTTCTTTCTTTCTTTCTTTCTTTCTTTCTTTCTTTCTTTCCTTCTTATTTTTGAGACACACACACACACACACACACAGAGCGTGAGCAGGGGAGGGGCAGAGAGAGGGAGACACAGAATCTGAAGCAGGCTCCAGGCTGTGAGCCATTAGCACAGAGCCCGGCGCTGGGCTAAAACCCACAAACCGTGAGATCATGACCTGAGCCGAAGTAGGACGCTTAACTGAATGAGCCACGCAGTCACCCCCAAGCACTGTCTTTCGGACCACTCCTCCCTTGCCAACTTGGCTTTTTAATTAAAAACACTAAAATAGTTTTTCATCTCACTGTGACCTCCAGCCCCTTTATCCTTTGTCTTTCCTATCTGTGAGCCCTCTTTTTCCTTCACTTTGTTACCTATCTCGCTTAGATTTTGGGGGCCGCTAGTTCAGTGCCAACACCCTAAATTCCCTCATCCCTTGGGGGCTCTGGTCATGCCCCATCCGGCTGAAATCTAATCCCAGAGCAATGCACTATATGCTTTTTCTTTTCCTCTATTTGAGCAGCCAGAGAAACACACAACAGGAAAGGTTGTACCGTCATAAGTTCACGACCATTAATCTTGAAGGACGATCCTTAACGGGTCTCTGCCAGCTCATGGTCGAACTTTGCACACTGGCTATTCCAAACCTCCTCCAGCCTCCTCAAATGTCCAGCTTCCCCACCCTCCTGCCATCTCTCAACACATACCCTTATTTCATGTTTCACAGAGAATAGATGCTATTAGATAAAAATCCCTCAAACACCCTGCTACCAAACCCATCAGTATAATCCCATTTGTACCTATCTGGTCTTCCTTTTTGTCTGTTACGTAGAGGGGCTGTTTCTCTTCCTGAGGGAAGCCAGTTCCTTAAGAATGCTTTGCTCTTGTGGAACTTTATACTACAGATTGTCTTTCATTTCTCCCCAATTTCCAGTCTCTTCTCAATCTCATTAATTACCTTAACTTGTAAACATTAAAAAATTTCATTCTATTAAAAGTTTATCTCTCCCCCAGCATCTATTAGGAGTTTTCTAGACTTACTGTCTTGACTCACTTACCTCCTGTTCGCTTCCCAACTCACTTCAACCCGGCTTCTGTTCCCATCCCTCCACTGTGGCAACTCCGGTAAGACCACCAGTAACTTCCATGATGTTAGATCCCATGGGCAATTATATTTTTATTTTTTTTTTAAGTTTATTTATTTATTTTGAGAGGAGGGGAGGGGCAGAGAGAGAAGGAGAGAGAGAATCCCAAGCACGCTCTGAGCTCAGTGTGGACCTGGATGCAGGGTTTGATCTCATGAACCGTGAGATCATGACCTGAGCTGAAATCAAGAGTCTGATGCTTAAGTGACTGAGCCACCCAGGCACCCCCCCCCCCCCAGGGCACTTTTATATAGCCATTCTACTCAACTTCTCAGTGATGTTTGATGCTATTGACTACTCTTGTCTACCCTTCCATTGGCTTCTCTGACACTCTACTCTCTTCTTTACATTCTCTGTGTATCTTTTCCAGGATCTTGTTTTTCCTTTCTCTGCCTCACCTCCATTTTGGAGTGAAGTTCTTAGGAGTGTGTCCAAGTTTGGTTGTGCAACAAAGTCATCGGGGGGAGCCTGGGTGACTCAGTTGGTTAAGCATCCGACTTCGGCTCAGGTCATGATCTCATGGTTTGTGAGTTCGAGTCCTGCATCAGGCTCTGTGGTGATGGCTCAGAGCCTGGAGCCTGCTTCAGATTCTGTGTCTCTCTCTCTCTCTCTGCCCCTCTCCCTCTCGTGCTCTGTCTCTGTCTCAAAAATAAATAAATATTTAAAAAATTAAGAAACAGACAAAAAAACCAAAGTCATCTGCGAAGTTTTTTTTTTTTTTTTTTTTTTTTTTTTTTTTTAAATAATTATTGATGCCTTGGCTTTACTCCAGACAGTTTGAAAATGAATCTCTGGCACTGAAGCCCAGATAACTGCATTTTTAAAAAAATTATGCAAGTGAAAGAGGCGTTGGGATGCATTGCTGGCCAGAATTCAAAATGGCACGACCTCCATGGAAGTGAACTTAACAACGTTTGGCAAAACTACATATGCACTTACCCCTCACCCTGGCATTATTACTTCTAGAAATTTACCCTGAGGCCACACCCGCAACAACACAAGATACCAATGTACCAGGGTATTCACTCTAGAATTACTGACCTGACCTGAATTCATACAAATGTTCTTGTACGTTGTTTCTTCCGGAAATTTTCTAGTTTTGGATTTTACAATGAGATCTGTGATCGATTTGGAGTAAAATTTTACATATGGCATCCAGTATGGCTTGAAGTTGTTTTGCATAAGGGTATCTAACTGTTTCCAGCACCCTTGGTTGGGAGACCCATTCTTCTTCCAGTGAATTGCCTTTGTACCTTTGTCGAAAGTCAACTGTCTGCATATGGATAGGTTTATTTATGGACTTCCTATTCTGTTCCACTTCTCTGTCAATCTTAGTAAGTGTATTCGTATAATAAATCTTGACGTCAGGTGGTTGCTTTCTTTTCTCAAAGCTGTTCTAGCGACTCCAGGGCCTCAGTTTTTCCATAGAAATTTAGAATCTGTTTGTCGGTTCCTACAAACACAGCTGCTGTATCTTGCTTGGAGTTGCGGCGAATCTATAGAACAAACTGGGGAGAATTGACATCGTGACAATATTCCTTCACGAACCAGTGTATCTCTCCATTGATTTAGCTCTTTAATTTCTCTCAGCAAGCAGTTTCCAGAATAAATTTCGTGCTCATATTTTGTTGACTTATCCTTGTTTTATAATTTCGATGACTTAAAAAAATATTTAATGTTTATTTATTTGTGAGAGAGAGAGACAGAGTGTGAGCAGGGCAGGGGCAGAGAGAGAGAGAGGGAGACACAGAATGCGAAGCAGGCTCCAGGCTCCGAGCCGTCAGCACAGAGCCCGACGCGGGGCCCGAACTCATGGACCGTGAGATCGTGACCTGAACCAAAGTTGGACGCTCAAACGACTGAGCCTCCCAGACGCCCCTGATGGTGTTTTAAAGGATGTGTTTGTAATTTCATTTTGGATTGCTCATTGTTAATATTTAGAAGCTCAGCTGATTTTTGTATATTTACCTTGTATCCTGCAATATTGGTAAACACACGTATTAGTTGTAGATGCTCTCTATAGATATCATTGGATTTTCTACAGAGATGATAATGTTGCCTGTGAACAAAGATGGGCTGATTCTTCATTACGGTGTAAAAGACTTTTCCCCCTTTATTTCACTGGCTTGAGCTTCTAGTACGTGAGTAAACATGGTGAGAGTGGGTGTCCTTCCCACATTCCTGATCTTAGCAGGGGAAGCCTTCAGTATTTTATAATTAAATATACTATTAAATTGTATATTTTTCTTTTTTCTTCCTTTGTTTGGATTGGGTGTTATTTTTATTCCATTTTATATTAGGCTTTTTAAAATTTGCACTAGTCTTTCAACTTTGTTGGTTTATTAGCAACAATGTTTTGTCTCGTTTTATAGTGGTTGCTTTAGGGCTTATAGTATAAATTCTAATCTTATCTCAGTCTGCACCTAGTAACATAACATCACTGCACGTTTGCATAAAAACCTTGAAACAGTGTACTTTCATTTTTGTTCTCACCCTCTGTGCTGTTACTATTTTTTTTTTTTTTTTTAGTGTAAGCTCTGTGCCTATTGTGGGGCTCGAACTCATGACCCTGAGATTAAGAGTCACATGCTCTACCTACTGAGCCAGCCAGACGACCCCTCTGGGCCATTCTTGCCATCCATTTCCTGTACTGTGTTACATGTTACTTCTTAAAAAAAAAAAAAATCCGTGATCCTTATAAGATAGATATATATATATATATATATATATATATATATATTTAACATTTATTCATTTTTGAGAGTGAGAGAGACAGAGCATGAGTGGAGGAGGGGCAGAGAGAGAGGGAGACACAGAATCACAAGCAGGCTCCAGGCTCGGAGCTGTCGGCCCAGAGCCCGACGCGGGGCTCGAACTCACGGACTGCGAGATCATGACCTGAGCCCAAGTCGGACGCTTAACCGACTGGGCCACCCGGGAGCCCCCATTTCCTCATTCTTTGCTGCTATCTCCTCAATCTAAGCTAGTATAATTTCTTACCTAGACCACTGCGATACATTCCTGACTTCACCCTATATCCCTTTTACTTCCTTCCAGCCTGTCGTCCACACGTAACTTGTGTGCTTTTCAAAACAGAAATCTCGCAAAACCCACGCATCCCCAGTTTAGAACCTCCCTAACCAATTTATGCTTCATATGCCTGCAACGTGCCCTTATTTGGATAGCTAAGACATGTGATAGGGTGGGGTTCCAGTCTGCGAAACTCCACAAAGGGACAATATCTGAGCCTTTGAATAAGTATTGGCTGAAAATGAAGGGGGACTATGGTAGTTTTGGGAGAAAAAAGTTGAGGGAATCCTAGGGTGTGAAAGCCAAAAGTGGTGGCAGCACACGAAAAAGTCAAAAGCTTCCTTCCAATTCATGCAGCTAAACACTGTACTCACTTTCCACGTCCAGGACGATGCACTTTTCATGTTTATTGGGATGACGCGGGGGAAGGGGAGCTTACGGAGGAGAAAGTTTAATGTACCTTTGCTGTGCAATTGTGACCTTTAGTAGCACGGGGACCCTGCTCTAAGTACCATGGGGGAATAGAGAGGCCTCGAGGCCATCGTCCCAGTTCTCAAGGACCTCCTCAAGTCTTCTTGCCTCCTCATTTGCATATCTCTTCCCACCTTCTCCCAGTCCCACCTCTTTCCTCCATGATGTCCCCCTTCACTGATGCCATTTTTGTGTATGGCTGTGCGGTCGGTGGTCCCAAGTTAAGGAGGGGGGAGATAAAAAAAAGAAAAATCCCACAAGAACTTGTTCAAATCACATTCAAGTTAATAGGGGCAGCTGGGTGGCCCAGTCGGTTAAGGGTCCGACTTCGGCTCAGGTCACGATCTCACGGTTGGTGAGTTCGAGCCCCGCGTCGGGCTCCGGGCTGACAGCTCAGAGCCCGGAGCCTGCTTCGGATTCTGTGTCTCCTCTCTGGTGGCCCTTCCCTTACTCGACACCGTCTCTCCCTGTCTCTCAAAAATAAACATTAAAAAAAAAAATCACATTCAAATTAAGGAAGGCAAACGACTCACAGAGTCCGAAGGAGCTTTCAGCTTTTTTTAAAAATAAAGAACAACAAAGCACATTCCCCGGAAGCCCCAACAACAGTTTCCATCTGCAGTCTGTGTCTCTGGAGGGAAACAATGAGCCATTGCAAGTTTATACTCTCGAAGACAGTGAAGTCTCAAACACAGATTAAAAGAGAGGAGGGGGCGGGGCATGGAAAGATCAGACAAGGTGCTGTTGGGTGCTAGAATCAGATCAAATGATTTCCTACTGGGCTTTCTCCTGGGAAGTCGATAAAAGCTGGCATTGTTACTCTCTGGTAAGAAAGGGCTTTTGATTCGGAGACCCCTCTCGACCGTCTTTAAAAGGGAAGGTAACCCTCACAATCTCCTAGGGAGAATTCTAGCATTTGTCAAGCTTTGCTTCACTTCAAGTCACATGGCAAAAAAAAAAAAAAAAAAAAAAAAAAAAAAAAATAATAATAATAATAAAGAAAGAAAGAAAAAGAAAAAAAGAAAGAAAGAATAGAGAAGGGGGAAAAAAAATCCAGCCTTTCAGACTTGACTTCACAAAGAAAAAGGCGTCTTGGGGCGCGCTGGGATCAGATTGGCCCACTGGTGTGTGCGTGTTTCCCTAACTTGTAAAGTCTGGGGTGTCAGAAAGTCGGAGAATTTTCAGGTTGCCAGAGTCCTCAGGGGACACGAGGTCCTTTTGAAGCAGAGGAACTCTCCCTTCCGTTGACGTCTTACCTGGGAAGCCAATATTTAAAAGCGGAGAGCGCACGGGAGGATAGATGAAGACAGGAGGGGAGAGGGAGCCCCATCTTCCCTGAGCTGGTTCTGGAATTTCTAAGACGCCTCTGGAGAGACGCTAGGGCCCTTGGGAGTATTATTTTACAACTACTCACGGGGTCTTTTAAGTTCTTTTTCTATTTCTCTGCCAACGTTTACTTCCTTATATCGAAGCTCAGTTACTAGATACATAAATATCAGATGGGTCACTACAGCTGGTACCTTTGGGGGGATGTTTCGCCATTATCAAGTTTTCCTTTCTATCGCTAGCGATAAACCTATTTTGTCTGCTATGAAATGCCCTCCCACTTTCTTGTGCTTACAGCTAGCTTGGCATATATATATATATATATATATATATTTTTTTTTTTTTTTTTTTTTTTTTTTTTCCCCATCCATTTGCCATTAAACTGTGTGTTCTTCTGCCTTTAAAAGAGTATCTCTTGGGGCGCCTGGGTGGCTCAGTCGCTTAAGCCTCTGACTCTTGATTTCGGCTCAGGTCCTGATCTCACGGCTTGTGAGATCGAGACCTGCGTCTGGCTCTGCGGGGACAGTGCAGGGCCTGCTTGGGATTCTCTCTCTCCCTCTGCCCCTCCCCCATGCATGCATGTGATCTCTTTCTCAAAATAAATAAATAAGCCTAAAAAAAATATCTCTTATAAACCACATGTAATTGGTTCTTGTTTTATTTTACTGAGTGGCATATTTAAGCAACTTATTTCTTATTTTTATTGATTTTTCAATGTTGATTTATTTTTGAGAGGGAGGAAGAGACAGAGCGCAAGTAGGGGAGGGGCAGAGAGAGAGGGAGACACAGAATCCGAGGCAGGCTCCAGGCTCTGAGCTGTCAGCACAGAGCCCCATGCGGGGCTCGAACCCATGAACCCTGAGATCATGACCTGAGCTGAAGTCGGACGCTTAACCCACTGAGCCGCCCAGGCGCCCCACGATGAGTACTTTTAAGACCTGCTCGTAGCAACTTTCCAAGATGCAAAAACGTACTATTAACTCTAGTCACCATGCTGCGCCTGACATCCCCAGGAATGATTTATATTAAAACTGGAATTTTGTACCTTTTTGGCCACTTTCACTCATTTCTGCCACCCTGCCCTCACGTGGTCTTACTCTGCTGACAAATGAGGAAATTGAGAACAGAGACTTAAAATGACCAGCCCAAGTGCCAGAGCCTGGATAGAGGCAACTGAGGCTTAAGACGTTCCCTCTACATGGGCCATGTGGTTGGATCCACACTCCCAAAGTTCTGAGTATGATGCCTATTGATATTTGGTTGGTCGAACAAGTCCCTTTTTGGAGGCATGAGAGTTCTTTTTTTAATTTATTTATTTTGAGACAGTGAGAGAGAGAGAGAGAGAGAGAGAGAATGAATCAGGGAGAGGCAGAGAGATAGAATCCCAAGCAGGTTCTGTGCTGTCAGCCCAGAGCCTGACGCGGGGCTTGATCTCATGAGCCCTGATATCACGACCTGAGCCAAAACCAAGAGTCAGACCCTTCACCTAGCAAGAGAGTTTATTTTAAGGGTCAAGGGAAAATCTTGAAAATAGTTCAGGTGGCTGACACGAAGAAATGTGGCTTTAATACCCAAGGCTGAGCCCCAGAGGGAGGAGGGGAAAAAACGATGTGCGTGTCACCTTTTACGAGTGGTTCCATCCTTTTACGGACACGTCCCAGGACACAGGAGGCCTCTGACACCTGGGATGTCCCGGGGCTGTGGCCAACATTACCAGCATTTCCTCGGAGATCCTGGGCTACAAACAAAAGCAATGCCCGTGCGTCAAATAAAGTGGCACCACTTCGGTTCCAGACGCTTGTCCCCCTCGGCATTTGGGTCTGGAGAAGGTGGGGTCGAGAATGTGTAGTCTCATGGGCTCCCTGTGGGTATGAATCTCATGGCTTCACCGTTGCCTCTCTTAGGTCTGGCAGACTGCTTTGTTGCAGGGGGTGGGGCTTGAGGGGTGTCACATCTGGAACTTCAGAGGTGGCCTCGGTTTGGGGCGGGGTTTCTTGATAGCACACCAGGCTGAGAGGCGGGAAGAAACCATGCTATTTGTGGGTAGGCCATGGAACTAGGTGCGGATATTGGCTCACCCACCAACTTACCGTCAGACTTGGGGAAGGTTATTCACACCTGCTAGACTTTGCTTCCCTCCAGTGTCAAGTGAGGAAGACAGACTAGATGGGACACAGGGTCTATTCTCCTCCGATTCTTCATCAAGTCCTCGTTTGCATAATGACGCCCGTGCCTGTCATACTTATGGAGCATCCACTCTGCACAGGCTGCCCGTGTCCGGTCATCACCGCACCCCGCAACGTGGGGACTATCGCCCCACTTTACAGACAAGGAGATTAGAGGCAAAGACATTGAGTAACTCGCTCAAGTTCGCGCACTCAGTAAGGGACAGATTTGGGGTTCAAGTTCGGATTTGCCTAATCCTGAAGCTCCCTCCGTGCTGCCCTGATCTTATTATTATTTTTTAAGTTTCTTTATTTAGTTTGAGAGAGAGGGAGAGAGAGAGAGAGAGAGAGTGGGGGAGGGGCAGAGAGAGAGAGGATCCCAAACAGGCCCCCCGCTGTCCGTGCAGAGCCCAACACGGGGCTCGATCTCACGAACCATGAGATCACGACCTGAGCCGAAGCCAAGAGTCGGACGCTCAACCGACTGAGCTACCCAGGCGCCCCTGTTCTGAACTTATGATGAGAAATTAAAGCATGGAGCTGGGGAGGCACTGTAATGAGGGACCTTGTAAGTCATTCCTGGCCCCCTCTTGCCTCCAACTTTCTCAGGAGTTTCCCGTTGACCTCTAGCCCCTGCTTTGGCCACTTCCAAAGCAGTAAAGCTCCTCCCTTTTCGCATGGCTCAACTCGAGACCAGTTTGAATTACTGAACCAGATTCTTCCTAGCATCTCTCTCTCTTCCCCATCCCCTGTCTCGCTTCTGCTCTCTGGAGACTCTTCATGAAGTATCCTCCTTGCCAAGGCATAGGATTTGACTTTCACAGGGGGTCAGAATAGGAGATCACCAGAGCAATGCCTGGCTTTCTAGGCTATTTTAAACCAAGAGGTGTTGTTTGAACTAGATCTCTCCAGAAGCAGAATGTTTCCGTCCACGTGTCTTCAAGAATTCCTGGTAAGTGGGATGGCCTGACAGCCCTCAGTTTCTGGTTCTCTGCAGAAGGGGATCGCTAGTTTTGTAGTAGCACTGTGAATCCTAACTGGATATGTTGAGGCCCATTTTCTTGAGCTCCAACGTCTCTTTCTCTTTTGTTTTGAGAGAGAGAAAGAGAGCCTGCGTGGGCAAGAAGGGCAGAGGGAGATAGAGAATTTTAAGCAGGCTCAGCGCAGAGCCTGATGCAGGGACTGATATCACCCGCCCTGGGATCATGACCTGAGCTGAAATCAAGAGTTGGATGTTCAATTGACTGAGCCACCCAGGCGCCCTTCAACTTCTGTCTGAAAGTGGAATGTGTCCATTGGTCTAGTGGTGTGTCCGGTCTAATGTTTCTTTTTTATTTTTGAGAGAGAGAGCGAACACTGTTGGGGGAGGCATAGAGAGAGAGGGAGACAGAGGATCCAGAGTGAGCTCTGCTCTGACAGCAGAGAGCCTGACGCGGGGCTTGAACTCGCGAGCCGTGAGATCATGGTGAGATCGTGACCCGAGCCGAAGGTGGATGCTCAACTGGCTGGGCCACCCAGATGCCCCAACGCTATGCTTTGTATTGCTAAGTGACAGTGAGGTCGTTAGGTTTTGACCCATGAAAGGGCAAGGGCAGCCCACACCTTCCTGTGCCACATTCATCTGAGGACTGGCTTCCTGTGTTGGCCCCTGTGTGTTAGTGTCTGGGTGCAGAATGCTTCAGGCTGGAGCTGACCTGGAGTTGGAAGTTGATGTTGATGGGATGGGATGGGAAGCAGTGGCTTGAACAGCCCTGGGGACCGATGCTCAGAAAGAACTGGGCAAGGCCAGTGTGCTGCCCTCTAGGCAGGCTCAACCTCGCCAGTAAAACATTTACCTGCCCAAAGAGCGATGGTAGGGGGCACGACCATCATGCCCTTCTCAATGCTATCTTGAAATCTCTTTGGCTTTTCTCTTTCCCTAGTCTCTAGAACTTCCAAGATGTGCTATATCTTAAGGTGTTCTACTCTGTCTATGACGGATATAGGTATATGTATTTCTGTTGTTTAAACACTGGCATTTTCCGGGGCGCCTGGGTGGCTCAGTCGGTTGAGCGTCCGACTTCGGCTCAGGTCACGATCTCGCGGTCCGTGGGTTCGAGCCCCGCGTCGGGCTCTGTGCTGACGGCTCAGAGCCTGGAGCCTGTTTCGGATTCTGGGTCTCCCTCTTTCTCTGACCCTCCCCTGTTCATGCTCTGTCTCTCTCTGTCTCAAAAATAAATAAAATGTTAAAAAAAATTTTTAAAAACCTGGCATTTTCCTCCTCCTGTGTGATGTTACAGGGAAACAGAAATACATATCATTTAAGAAATAAATCCGTAAGTATAGCATACACTGTACGTTAGCTAGCTTGACAATAAATTGTATTAAAATAAATACATAAGAAATAAATCTGTAAGTATAAACGTACTCTGACCTTCTATTATATACACCTATTTTTTCTACTTTATATATATTAAGCTGCTTACAATGACTTTCCTTTTTTAAAATTTTTTTAAAGGTTTATTTATTTTTCAGAGAGACAGAGACAGAACGCGAGTGGGTTGGGGCAAAGAGAGAGGGAGGCACAGAAGCCGAAGCAGGCTCCAGGCTCTGAGCTGTCGGCACAGAGCCCGACGTGAGGTTCCAACTCACGAGCTGTGAGATCACGACCTGAGCTGAAGTCGGGCGCTCAACCGGCTGAGCCACCCAGGCACCCCTGACTTTCCTTTTTCTCAGAAAAAAAATTTCAGTTTATTTATTTTGAGGGACAGAGAGAGCGGAGGAGGGGCAGAGAGAGAGGGAGAGAGAGAGAGAGAGAACCTCAGGCAGGCTCTGTGCTGTCAGCGGAGGGCCTGATGCAGGGCTCGAGCTCACGAACCGTGAGATCATGACCTGAGCTGAAACCAAGAGTTGGATGCTTAACCGACTGAGCCACCCACGTGCCCCTACAGTGAGTTTCCTAAATCTTAGTCTTTGGTGGCTTTAGTGGAGCTGTTACGGTATCTCTGGCAAGATATTCCATTCCGGGTCCCATGCAAGGTGCTGTTGTGTGACTTTGGATAGGACAGTTACTCTCTTTTCCCAGTGATATTGGACTCTATGGGTGGACGATGCCAGAATAACAATACTGGTCTTGGTGTATGGAGGTCTGGGTCCATATCTGTATGAGAATAACGCAAGTAGCCGTAGGAAGAATCCAACAAATGTAGCCTTTAGTCATTTCCCAGCACAGTATACAAAAAGGCTTGGAAGGAAGTCTTCTCCCCTTGGTGATAAAGTAAGAATTGTGTCCTCAATAGAGTTATGTGAACTCGATTACCGAACCATAGATCAGAGAAGGAGCTCATTTCTTTTGTTGATTTTTCAAGTTTAGTTCTTTAGTTTTGAGAGAGAGAGACAGAGAGAGCAGAAAGAGAGGGAGAGAGAGAGAAAATCCCAAGCAGGCTCTGTACTGTTAACCCGGAGCCCAATGTGGGGATCGAACTCGTGGATCGTGAGATCATGACCTGAGCCAAAATCGAGAGTAAGATGCTTAACTGACTGAGCCACCCAGGCAGCCCCAGGAGCTCATTTTGTTATAGGTCATTACTACTAATACACGTTTATCGAAGGCCAGATATTTAGAGGAGGTGGTGCTTCAGGAAACACATAAAAACCTAAATTATACCACCCATGCTGGGCGGTATAATTAAATTATACCACCCATGCTGGGCAGTCCAAAAACCTTGAACCGGATGTCGGAAGACTTGAGTTTTAGCTCTGGCTCTAAAAATAGCCCGACGACCTTCCCCTTGTCTGCTAAAGGACGATCTCTAGATTCTTTCCAGTTTAAGATATTGTATTGCCGTTGTTATTTCTTTTTCTTTTTTTTTTTTTTTTTCAACGTTTATTTATTTTTGGGACAGAGAGAGACAGAGCATGAACGGGGGAGGAGCAGAGAGAGAGGGAGACACAGAATCAGAAACAGGCTCCAGGCTCTGAGCCATCAGCCCAGAGCCCGACGCGGGGCTCGAACTCACGGACCGCGAGATCGTGACCTGGCTGAAGTCGGACGCTTAACCGACTGCGCCACCCAGGCGCCCCACCGTTGTTATTTCTACTAGTACTTAATTGCTTCTAGATTCAGCGCCAGGAACGGCGCTGGGTTCTCTGCACGCATTCCTTTTTGTTCTTCACGTTAACCCTAGAGGGAAGGACCCTTACCGTCCCTACCTGAGAGACACAGAACTCAGGCTTAAAGAGGGTAAGTGACTTTGCTCAGTGTCTAACTGGAACACCAATTCAGGTCTGACTCCAGATCTCAGGAGGTAGATCCTTCCTTGCCGCCGTTTGAATGGCAGTCAGAGGCGAGTAATCTTGCCGAAAGCTGGGGCTGTAAGAGGGGGGTGAGCTCGATGGAGGAGGTGCGGGCAGGGGATACGTCCTCTAGAAGTGCGGGATTAAGATTAGCAAAGGGAAGCCGAGCCCCAGAGGGGAGAGCGTTGCGTAAGCAGAAAGAGAATGACATCTCGATTCGACGGCTCCGGAGGAGTTCTTGTAGGTCACGGGAATATCCTTGACACCAACATGGCACCCCTTCAGTGCCTGAGGGCTGAAGGAACACAAGAGTGGATGAAGTGATATATGTCCACCTTGGGCATAGGTGGAAACGGCCAGCGAATTCTCACAACTAAATTAAGCGAGTGCATCGGTGGGGAGGTGAGACAGATCTTTCACGTCCCAGTCAATGCCCTCAGTCTCTGTTCCAGTCCTGCCCGTTCATGCCGACTTGTCCGCCTCCGATAACGCCTCCGTTCCGGTGGCGTTTGGACCCGGATTCTCCCCTAGCCTGACTGCAGCTGTCACTCTCTGTCACATCTTCTTCACGACCGTTAAATTGAAACACGGACAATGGGCTCAGCCCAGCTACGGGACAGCCTTTCTTTCCTTCCAAGCAGCCACTTGGGAGCGGTCGAAGTGACGAGCCAGCCCATGTGGGGGGCTGCCGCTAGACCGTTCCTCGGGGCGCAGGTGTCTGCCAGAGGCTGGCATGCGGTTTTAGGGTGGAGAGGGGAACGAGCTTACAGAACGAGCAGCGGCCAAGTCGGCGCTCCTGAAAGACCACAGGTGAAGCGGGAACCAGTTCCTTTCTTTCCAAGGAGATTCATGAACCTGGAGGCCTGCCATATTGCTTCCACACTGTACTTCTTTCTAGGATCGCTTGTTGCGCACAGGCGACGTTGGCCGGATGGTTCATGCCAGGTGCATTCCGTGGGAGAGGAACGCGAACACGGCATCGCCACCATCCGGGTAGGCGAGTGGAAAGGTGCCCAAGCGTGAGAAACAACGTGCCAGGAAACCTGGCCACACGGCTTCTGTTTCCCTCTGGGCCATTGAGGTGACTCCACCACCGAGCCATCACCAGGCGTGGCCCCATGCGAACGGCGATCGGCACCCGATGACGGGTTCTTCTCCGATCGTCTTGTCTTAGGTTTCCCACTGAATGGGGAGCAGGAAGGAAGAACGCCGGGAGAATTTGAGAAGACCTTGGTTGTCAGGACGAGACCTGTTATTTTCAGAGCCGCACGTGAAGACAATCTGATTCCTGGCGTACCTTTTCACATCTCTCTCTCTTTTTTTTTTAAGTTTATTTATTTTGAGAAAGAAGGAGTGAGAGAGAACATGAGCCAGCGGGGGAGGGTCAGCAAGAGAGAGAGAGGAAGAGAGAGAGAACCCCAAGCGGGCTCCACACTGTCCGCGCAGAGCCTGATGCAGGGCTCGATCTCACGAACCGGGAGATCACGACCTGAGCCAAAGTCAAGAGTCAGGTGCTTAACTGGCTGAGCCACGCAGGTGCCCTGTCTTTTCATATCTTTTACAGTGTTTTTTTTTTTTTTTTTCCAATCACAAAAATGATATACACTTTTTTGCAGAAAATTTAGACGATCAGGTGACGAGCAAGCAAGCAAACATGTCAGTAAATAAAATGTATCCACAGTCCCCCTACAGAGATAAGAATGCAATTAACACCTTAAGAATATGTCCTTTTTTTTTTTAATTAAAAAAAAATGTTTATTTATTTTTGAGACAGAGAGAGACAGAGCATGAACGGGGGAAGGTCAGAGAGAGAGGGAGACACAGAATCAGAAGCAGGCTCCAGGCTCTGAGCTGTCCGCACAGAGCCCGACGTGGGGCTCGAACTCACAGACCGCGAGATCATGACCTGAGCTGAAGTCGGACCCTTAACCGACTGAGCCACCCAGGCACCCCAAGAATATGTCCTTTTTTAAAAAAATTTTTAAGATTTTTCATTCCAATGTTTTTTATTTATTTTTGAGAGAGAGAGAGAGAGAGAGGGAGACCCAGAATCCAAAGCAGGCTCCAGGCTCCGAGCTGTCAGCACAGAGCCTGCCATGGGGGCGCGAACCCACGAACCGTGAGATCGTGACCTGAGCTGAAGTTGGACGCTTAACCAGCTGAGCCGCCCAGGCGCCCCAAGAGTATTTCCTAATAGACATATTAAGAGCGTGCACGCGCACGCACGTGCATATATATAAACACATTTATGCCCCCTCCCCACTGGAACTGCGTTGTGTATTTTTATACTACTTTTTCCACTTAATATTCTTCTATGAACATTTTCCCATGCCATTAAACATTCCCTGGGATCAATAATTTTAAATGACTGTAATATATTGTATCAACAGACCTTGGCGTGTTTCCCCCTTTCCGTGTAGCTGACCGTTCAGGACGCCTCTGTCCGCCCTTCATTACGAGTCATGAGGCCATGACCATCCTCGCACGAGTCCTCTTTGCACACGTATTTGGTTCCCGGAAATCGCCCCGGAGGCCCGCACGGTGGGAAACATTTTCATCACAGCTTGAATATGGGGGGGGGGGGTCTGGTTTTGATTATGGGACCTCATGCATATGGAGATGAGAGCGACACTTTACGAGTGAAACTACAAGGCCCTGCAGCCTCCCCAGCAGGTAAAACACCTTTTGGGGCTCAGGTTTCCTCCGAGGACTTGTGGCTGCACTCAGCTCACGCGGGAAAATAAGGAGTTGTGTGGTCACGCTTTGGGTGCCAGTGTGGGGCCCGACAGTGAGGCTGGGGTTGGTTCTAATGAGAGGAAACCCTCCCCGAGGCAGGAGATGGGAGTGGAGTGGCCAGGTGCCCAGGCGCATCCGGGAGGTAGAAACCTCTGGAATGAGACACCCACTCAGGGGTTTTGCTCCTGAACGCAGGGGTGTGGCCAGGCCACGGCTCGGCTGGGCAGGAACGCCAGTACCCAGATGTTCGGTTCTTTTTTCAGCTTTGTTGGGCTTGGTGATCCTGTCTCCTGGATGATTTCCTCGTTCCACTTTTCCGTCCTCTTTCTTCTGGATGTGGGGCCCTGGATTAATGCTCTTTGTCTTCTTTATTTCTTTCCTTTTTTTTTTTTTCCTCTTTATTTTTGGAGGTTTCTTCAAATATGTGCCTATACCCCCTACTGAATTTTAGATCTCTGCTTTCATTCATATTTTGCCCTTTGCAAGAGCTCTTTTCTCTTTTCTTCCTTTCTTTCTTTCTTTCTTTCTTTCTTTCTTTCTTTCTTTCTTTCTTTCTTCTCTGTCTTTCTTTTTCTTTCTTTCTTTCTTTCTTTCTTTCTTTCTTTCTTTCTTTCTTTCTTTTTCTCCCTTTCTTGTAGTTTCTGTCTATATGATACTTTACACTTTATAAATTGCCTTCCCAGAGGCTTCCTTTCGATTCCTAAGCAACCAAGTCAGGCAGGGACCATATTACAAGTCCTATTTAAGAGGAACAAAAAACTAGTGTTGGCCAAGGTGTGGGGAAGGCTTTATGGATGAGCTACAACTCAGGCGGGAATTTGTTGTGCCTCCAGGTGATAGAGACAAGGAAGGGCTCACCCAACTCGTTATCTTTTTGGTTTGCTCAAAATGAACATCCTTTCTTAGCAGGAAGAGAGCCTAGACTGAGTTTTTGAGAGCAAGGGGACTTTACTGGGTTCTAATGGAAACATATTTGTACTAAAATCAAGTAATTACTTCTTTTCTTCCTTTACTAAGTAAAGAATCTTTTTACTAAACGAAATACGCCATGGCTTGTTTTAGGGCAAGAACCTTCCATCCCCTGCCCACCAGCTAATTCCATTGAGAGCTGACTGCATTTTTTATGAACTAAAAATACAGTATGATAGGTGTAGAATAGAGTCCTAGAATTTGGGGGGTTTCTTTGGATTCTCTTTTACTAAAGTATCTTTTGTAAATGAAATGAAGCTCCCCCCCCCATCATAAAGGATTAAAAGGACAATGCATTCTCATTGTAAAAGACTCAGACAATATGAAATACAGTAAAAAAGAAAGTAACTTCATCTCTAATCGGTCACATCCACTTCCAGTAATGGCAGATGAGGTCATTTGGATCAATTCGCTATCGGTGGGCGTCTACAAAAGCCAGACAAATATGAAGGAAAAAAAGTCTTCCTGAAGCCATCAGAGAATTAACAAGACAGGAGGAAGACAGAAATGCAGAGGCGAGATCGCTGTGCGGGGCTATTTTCCCCTGGAGGCTCTGATGAGCCCAGGAAGGGGATAAGAGCCAAGGAAAGAGCTAAGCAGCTTTGCTTGGGTAGAGGAACCCAACTCCGAGTCCAGAAGGTGATAAAGACCCAGTACTTGCTAAATAGTAGGATGTGATGCCTGTTGCCCACCCTGGGAGCAGCAGTCCCAGGATGTCAAGCCACTACATGGTTTGCAGATACTGGGGTCGCCAAGAAACACGCGACTCACACAACCCCGGGCTTGAAGAATGCTTTCTCTGTGTGCGGGTCCCCCGTGGCCAAAAGCTCTTGTCCTGCAGTTGATGAAGGATAACGGTCTGTAGGCGAAAGACCGGGCTCCTTCTCAGCCGGGAACAGAGAGGGGGATCGCCGGGTGCCGTGCAACACACACAATCAGAACAAAGAAACACACATCAAAGCTGGAACAGGGAAGGATATTCCCAAACAAGGCACTCTGCCCAGCCCAGACTCGGAGGGCTCCTGGTGTCCTGTAAGGAAACCTTCCAGGCTCAAGGCCACGTTCGTGGGACTGTTGAGACGCATGGCTTTCTCAACACTAAGGGTGGCAGCACTGAGTGGCTGTGGTCTCGAAATAGAGACAAAGGAGACGTAAGCCAGCCCTTCATCTCAAGGAATCTCAGCGGCCAGTCGTGACAGAACGGGCTTAAAAACCATGATTGATAAAACGGACCTGACATACACAGAAAATTGCACCTGACAACTGCTGATTATATGTCTACTTTAAGCTCGTATGGGATGTTCACAAACTAAAATGCAATCTGGAAAAAAACTACTTATGTCTTCAATTTTTTTAAAAACGGTTTATTTATTTTTGAGAGAGACAGAGCATGAGCGGGGCAGGGGCAGAGAGAGAGGGAGACACAGAATCTGAAGCAGGCTCTGTGCTGGCAGCTCGGAGCCCAACACGGGGCTCGAACTCACAGACCGCGAGATCATGACGTGAGCCGAAGTCGGATGCTTAACCGACTGAGCCACCCAGGCACCCCAAAACATTTTTTAAAAAGTTATATTGCGAACATCATTTTATGGAAGTACAGAATTCATGATATCTATGTCTATATCTATATCTATATCTATATTTAAAAGTTTATTTATTTTGAGAGAGAGAGAAAGAGCAAACACACACATGCGAGCAGCCACGGGGCAGAGACAGAGAATCCCAAACAGGCCCTGTGCTGTGAGCACAGCGGAGACTTTATGGTATAGTTTTAAGGATACAGCTGTCTATAGTAGTATCGTAGAGGGTGATATAAAGTGGGTCTCTTGGCACTTTAAAAAAAAATATTTACGTATTTTTGGGAGAGTGCAAGAGTCGGAGGGACAGAGAGAGGGGGACAGAGGGTCCGAAGTAGGCTGTGGGCTGACAGGCTGACAGCAGTGAGCCCGAGGTGGGGCTCGAAGTCATGAACCCCGAGATCATGATCTGAGCTGAAGTCCGACGTTCAACCAAATGAACTATCCAGGTGCCCTGGCACCTTTTTTTCTTTTTAATTTGCAAGGCACGGTGTGAGGATGTTTCGCACTGTTACATTTGCCAGAACGTTTGGTCACCCACCGTTCTGTTCTTCCTCATCTAGGCCTTCCTGACTTACCTCAAACTCAATACAAGGGTCTTATCTGCAGAGTTTTCTCCTGGCTTCCTCTTGGAATCTCAGCCCTCACCAGCTAGACCTTAGTTGGGTTGAAGGTTGGGGAGAGCCAAGGGTTTGGGTTAAGGACACCCTTCTCCCCCAGTTCTTTATTGGAGTAATATGTACATGTGATTACGTATATAGAGGTATATATTACTTCGTGTGTTTAAAGAATTAAAGTGTTTCAAGGGTTTATACATGACAAAACCATAGTATCCTGCTTCATCTTTTCTGCACATAAATTCTTCCTTCTCAGAGCAGCTTCGAACTCCTTAAGCTATTTCTACTGGTGGGTGTAATAAATAATATGCTTACACTGCAATCTACGCAAATTTTTATTTTAGACACTATATTTGGACTTTGGACTATATAGGTGAGGGTCAACTCATTCACAATTTCACCCCCACTCTTACCTTTTCTTCTTTTCTTCCCAAATCTTGATATCTTTTTCCTTTCTTCCTTATTCTTTACCCTTACGCCGTATTTGTTTGGTGTTCCATCAGTTATAGACAATATCTTTCAACTGTTCGTAAGTAAAATAAAAGTATTTGTTGTGCTGTTCTTAACCCCTAGCTCTCCTCTCCACCTCTACCCAGAGCTTCTGCCACCTGTACTTTATTTATTTATTGCCACTTATACTTTAAAGTTTTACCAAGTTGAGGTTGATTCCACTTATATTGCATTCCAGAAATGTAATTGTATTGTTTGTGCCTTATCTACAGGTCAATTCTCAAAAACAAAAGTTGAAAAACAATGTTTACATTATTGTAACTATGCTAATATTATTCACCCTGAAACAGGTACGATAATAATACTTTTTTTTTGTACTTTTTGTTTTTCCTGGATTTCAAATTGCCTCTCATTTTTTTTCTTGTATCATTTGCCTTTCTAATATCTTCAATTTTTTTTCTGTCCTCTCTATCTGATTACACATTGTATTAATTTTATTTGCCCCCAGATCTCTTTCCAGGAGACTTATGTTCTTGTTCACTATCTGAACTACATGTCTCCTAGGCCTGGGATTTCCTGTCACTGCTCTCTTGGGCTGGTTCCACTGGTTTCTTTTCTTTTCTTTTTAAAAATTTTTTAACTTTTTATTTATTTTTGAGAGAGAGAGAGAGAGAGAGAGGAAGGACAGAGAGAGAGGGAGACACAGAATCAACAGCAGGCTTCAGGCTCTAACCTGTCAACACAGAGCCTGATGCGGGGCTCAAACCCACAGACCACGAGGTCATGAACTGATCTGAAGTCAGGCACTTAACTGACCGAGCCACCCAGGAGTCCCAGGTTCCACTGGTTTCTATTTCCCATGTTCCCCTTTTTTGGCAACTTTTAAGCTGGATCACTATTTTACTTATTCATGTTTGATCACTGATTTGCCTTAGTTGAAAATCACATTGCCTAAGAAATTTGAAAATGTCTCATAATTGTTTTCTAGCGTTTACTAATGTTAATGAGCATTTGGGTATTAGTGTGCTCATTCTTGGTAGGGAAAGCGTTTTATTCTTTCTTTCAAAGTTTTGAATATTCTTTTCACCCTTTGTCTTCTAAAATAATGAAATACAAGGTGTGTCTTTATTTTTTTTTTTAATTTTTTTTCAACGTTTATTTATTTTTGCGACAGAGAGAGACAGAGCATGAACGGGGGAGGGGCAGAGAGAGAGGGAGACACAGAATCGGAAACAGGCTCCAGGCTCTGAGCCATCAGCCCAGAGCCCGACGCGGGGCTCGAACTCACGGACCGCAAGATCGTGACCTGGCTGAAGTCGGACGCTTAACCGACTGTGCCACCCAGGCGCCCCAGAAGGTGTGTCTTTAATAAAAGCTTAGGACTCTTTTCAATCGTGATTATTGCGCCGTTTGGATCTGGAAGATATATTTACGTTATTTCTTTGGTGATCTCTCCCTCTACTCTCTTTTTCAAAATCTCATTAACCAGGTCTCAGGCTTTATCAATGGTGCCACCGGGTCTAATCTGTTCTCTTTTATTTTTAATCTCTTAGTTTTTCAATTTCCTCTTTTTAAAAAATTTATTTGACTTCAAGTCCAGGTCTTCTTTAAGAGTCTTAATTTGCATTTTTATTTTTAGAAGTTTACTTTATATTAATTTTTATTAACATCCATTTAACGTTTATTAACATTACGTACCTATGAAAGAGTTAAGTAGGGAAACTAGTTGTCGGGGCGCCTGGGTGGCTCAGTCGGTTAAGCGCCCGACTTCAGCTGAGGTCACGATCTCGCGGTCCGTGAGTTCGAGCCCTGTGTCGGGCTCTGGGCTGATGGCTCAGAGCCTGGAGCCTGCTTCCGATTCTGTGTCTCCCTCTCTCTGCCCCTCCCCTGTTCATGCTCTCTCTCTGTCTCAAAAATAAAATAAACGTTAAAAAAAAATTAAAAAAAAAAACTAGTTGTCTCTCACCCTTCATTTCCATGATTTCTCTTCCACCAGGGCTGCTTCTTTCGTTTACCATGTTTTTGCTTTTTTTGTTTCTTAACATTTATTTGTTTTTGCGGGGTGGTGGGGGGTGGTTGGCAGAAACAGGAAGACAGGATCCGAAGCAGGCTTCATGCTGAGTATAAATCCCAATGCAGGGCTTGAAATCAAGAGTTGGCAGCTTAACCAACTGAGCCACCCGGGCACCCCATGTTTTCCATGTTTTTAAATAATATGCTTATGTTTTTGTCTTCCTCCTCCTCTTCTTCCTTTTCCTCCTCTTTCTTGTTATTTAAAGTTTTAGCCACTGCTATTAAATTTTTTTTAAAAATTTATTTATTTATTTTGAGAAAGAGAGCAAGCGGGGTAGGGGCAGAGAGAGATGGGAGAGACAGAATCCCAAGCAGGCTCTGCACCACCAGCACCGAGCCTGAAGCAGGGCTGGAACCTACCAACCCCAAGATCATGACCTGAGCTGAAATCAAGAGTGGGACGCTTAACCAATTGAGCCACCCAGGCAACCCCATACTATTGACTTTCTATTGACTATGGATGATAAAGCTTTTAGCTCCTTTTTTCTTCCACCTCCCTCATCAGGCACCCTTCCCAGCCTCATTTTTCCTGTATTGCTTATCCATGGCCACAAAATGCCACATAAAAACCAACCACAGAACCCCAGTGGCATAAAGCAAAAATCATGTATGTTTCTCTCAACTGCAAGGTTTCGATGATCTACGTCAGGCCGTTCTGCTGATCTAGACTCAGCTGTCTCTCATGTGTCTGGATGTTCACTGGGATTGGCTTCTAGAGAAGCTTGGATTCAGGCGGAGGAACTTGGGCAAATGGGGACAATCAGGTTGTCCACTATGCGGTTCTCATCCCCTAGCAGGCCCCCTTTGACGTGTTCTCACAGAAATGGTGGAGACACAAGAGAGAAAGCCCATGGGAAGCCTCTGGTAGCATCCCAGTGGCCAAAGCAAGCCATGTGGTTGATCTCAAGGTCAAGGGACAGGTTGGGTCATTTTTCCCAAGTTGGGTTACATGATAACAGACAGGTACCAGGTAAAAGGGCACGTGTATAGGAAAGGATACAGAACTGGAGCCATTATTAAAATGTTTTCTCTCGGGGCACCTGGGTGGCTCAGTCGGTTGAGCGTCCGACTTCGGCTCTGGTCATGATCTCACAGTTCGTGGGGTTCGAGCCCCGCGTCGGGCTCTGTGCTGACAGCTCAGAGCCTGGAGCCTGCTTTAGATTCTGTGTCTCCCTCTCTCCCGGCCCCTCCCCAGCTCACGCTCTGTCTCTCAAAAATAAATAAACATTAAAAAGAATTAAAAAAAAAATTTGTGAGTCTTTTTCAAACCTTATTTAATCATGGCAACTTTTCTCCTACTTGAACCTTAAGGGGATAGCACTGTGCAGAGCAAACGTTTGGAAATGAAATCGCCAAAGAATTTTGAGCTTGGGCTCCAGAACCCTAAACTAGGCTAGGAGCTAGGGTCCTAAACCCTAGTTTAGGATCTAGAAAGAGGCTAATTCTCCTTGCCCCACTGCTTCGCCCCCCAACCGTCCCTAGAAAACCAGCCTTAAAATCCTCTGCTTTCTGTTGGTAGTGATTTCCAGAATGGAGCGGTATGCAGATTGGAGGAGAACAGCAAACTAAGAGAGTGTGTGTCCAACAGAGGGACTAGACGGAAGAATTTAGGGTTTAAAAAAAATGTATATAGTGAAGTATCTTAAAATACTAGCTGTAGTCCTCTCTGCATTTCTTGGAAGGGGAGTCACTCCCCAGTCAACGTTCCTCTTCATCTAGAGGAGGACGATGGCTACATTTAAAAATAAGTTTGTCGGGGCGCCTGGGTGGCGCAGTCGGTTAAGCGTCCAACTTCAGCCAGGTCACGATCTCACGGTCCGTGAGTTCGAGCCCTGCGTCGGGCTCTGGGCTGATGGCTCAGAGCCTGGAGCCTGTTTCCGATTCTGTGTCTCCCTCTCTCTCTGCCCCTCCCCCGTTCATGCTCTGTCTCTCTCTGTCCCAAAAATAAATAAACGTTGAAAAAAAAAAAAGAAAAAAAAATAAGTTTGTCAAAATCCCGTTGGGGGAAGTATTCTCAGGCTGTATGATCCTGGGGAGGCTGACCCCGTCTTCCCTCTAGAACGGCCATGTGACCCCTTCCGGCTGATGAGAATCAGCTATGGGAACTTTTCAGGAACTTTTGAGAAAAGAGACATTATTTTTTGGCCTAAATGTCCAGCTCTTTGGACAATGCAACCTTAGGGCGACAGATGCGTTTTTTGCCACCTCTTTTGGAGAACGCTGCCTGAAAACGTGGCCCACACAAAGGAAAGCAGAATCATGAGACAGAAGATTGCAAGTTTCCGGGGTCTTCCTTGGAAACCCCAGATCGGCCTTGCCTCATCCATCAGCTCCGTCTCTGGACTTCTCAGCTATTGAGGAAATACGTTGTTTTTAGGTTTCGGCTCCTTGAGGATGGGTCCTTGTCCAGTGAGAAGAATCCAGTCTAATAGAAGCTACTTAGCTTCATAGGCTTTTAAGATTCACTGGGAATGTAGTAACAGTGCCTGTTCCATTGCTAAAACTCACCAACGGTTAGTTTCCATTTCCACACCGGCTTTTCCCCAGGAGAGGATGTTCTAGAACATGGCGAGGCCAACTGAAGAGAGAGCAAGAATTCAGAAGTGCAGGTAAGCTCTTATCCCAGGACCCCTAACGTTCCGGGACCCTGGGATGGAACTGAGAGGAAAGTAGCTGGCTGAGTTTGCTCAGGGTGTCGAATGTGGGATCCTGACTCCAAACACACGCATGCTCATACCTACACACGCGACCTCACATGCATGCTCTTGCACACAAACACGTATACCCACACTCACACAAATTCACACCCACACATGCCCATGCCCGCAGACTCCCGCACGCGCACACTCGCACGCTCGCATACGTACACACATCTGCTCATACACCCACGCACGTGCACACGCGTACTCACACACGCGTGCTCGTGCACACACCGGGACCGTGGTCTCCAAGCTCCAAACTGGAGGCCCGTTTGCAGACAGCCAGGTAGCACGGCCTGTGCAATTCCCGCCTCTTTGGAAGGGAGCGGGGGGGGGGGGGGGGGGGGGGGGGGGGGGGGGCAGGGAGGCAGGGCAGTGGGGGGAGGGTATCCAGGTCCCTGCAGTTTCCCTTATTACGGGGAAAGGAGGAGCGTAGTGACTGGGGAGGAAAAATCGGGCAGAGTTGTGGTTTTGCGCGGGGGGGGGGGGGGGGGTGCGTGCTGTGTGCACTTTGGTTCCATTGCTGAGAAATAAACAGGCCGGGGCAGCGGAGAGGAGGGGAGTGAAAGGGAGTGCGTGCGGGCGCAGCTTGAGTTTTCCCTGGAGGCCTTTGGGGCACCAGCAGTTGGCGCAGGCAAAGCTCTGCGGGCGGGTAGGCGTGTTGCCAGTGACCGTGGGCTCTGGGGGCGCCCTGGTGCGAGCCCCGTGCTCCGCGCAGCTCTGCGTCCCCTGCGGCATCGCCTCCCCCACTGCATTCAGGCCTCAGCTCCGTGCACCACAGACGGGCCTACTGTGGTCATTTGGTACCAAGGGACCACGTCTTGAATTGCCCCCTCCCCTAGCACATTAGCCGCCTTACAGCCTTAAAGCGCTCTTCAGGACCCGAAAGGGTCATGCTTGCTGGTGTACGTGTTCTCTGCTTCCGTCCACCAGAAGGTAAGCTCCTCGGGGTCAAGGACTGCCTTCCTCACCGCCCCCCCCCCCGCCCCCGCCATCACTCTGAGCCACTGGCGCTCCGCCAACGCAGTGTGTTTGTTGACCGACCCGCTGCGTAGACTGGGGATTGGGAAGCGGTGAGTTAATGAACTTCATTCTCCGATCGAAGGCTCTGAGGTGCAACAAAACCAAACCCTTTTTAACGCGTTTCGGAAACAGAGAGTGCACCCTGCTGCGGGGGTGATGGTTCATTTTAGTGTGGACTTGGCAGTTGACAAAGCCCTGCTGGTGACCAGTTATTCGGTCAAACACCAACATAGAAGATGCCATGAAATTTTTTTTTTTGGGGGGGAAGGTTTTTTTTTTTTTTTAATGTGGTTAACATTTCAATCAGTACACCCTGAGTGAACAAAACAGATCACCCTCGATAATGTGGGTGGGCCTCGTCCAATCAGTTGAAGGTCCCCAAACCAAAGACTGAAATTTCCTGAAGAAAATAATTCTCTTCAAGCCTGCAATTCTGTATATTGCAGAAATTACCTGAATTTCTGGCTGACCAGCTGCCCGAACGACTTCAGGCTTGCCGGTCCTCACAATTATATGAGCCAATTCCTTAACGTCCATCTCCCTCTTTATTTCGAAGAAACATAATGTATTTACAAATATAAATCAGTATACAGGGTAAGTGTAAGTTAACATACTTGAACATTTCCCCAAACACACAGATACACATCTTTGATTCTTTGGTTCTGTTTCTCTGGAAAATCCTACAAACACAAGGGATTAGGGCGTAATAGTAATTACCACCATTTCTTTGAAAGTTGCCCCGTGACAAACACCATGTCACGTGCTTTAATTCTATTATGTTATGTCATCCTCACCACACCCTAAAAAGCAGGCATTATTATTGTTCTTACTTGACTGTGTGGAAACAAGGCCCAGAGAGGTTAGGTAACGGAGCCAACATCACACAGCTGTAGCCAACCGTGGAGTCAATATTCACATCTGAGTCTGCCTGATACAGAAACATACGCTCTTTGGCCCCAGGCGACACTCAACCATGGGCATGAAACGGAACCGGCTCTTGCCTTTGAAGGGGCTTCTGGTGTCTTACGGGGAGATGTAGACAGAAATAATTATAAGGTACAAGGTACAAATGGATAAGATAGCAGATGAGCCTTATGGAATTTCACGGGAGAGACAGGTTGATTCTGGCCTCTGCGGGTCGTGCAAAGCTTAACGCGTAATAGGTTCAGTGTCTGGGCTCTGAAGAATGGATGGGAAAGAAATAGGTAATATTAAATGCCATAATATGCTTTATTTAGCCTCGTATATCCAAAATATTATCATCTCCGCAGGTAGTCTCTCTAAAAATCATCAGTGAGGTCTTTTCACGTCCTTATGCGGAGTTCCCTCCGTCCTCGATGTGTCTGAGCTGCGCGACTCCAACATCCCGCCGATGGTCTGGGGGCCCGGAATCCTCGGAACTGTCCCCACCCCCGCCGGTGTGGTTAGATAAGCGACTGGAACCCGCCACTAGGTGGCTGGCGGACGATCTGTTATTATATACTCGGTGCTTCCCTAATTGCTCTAATGAGCTGGAAGTCTGGAGGGGGAATGACAAAGATTTACAGCTTTTACTTGGGAAACCTACCTCGTATCAAGGGAGGAATTAACTGGACCAGGCATGACTCAGTCCAGCGGCTGCTGATAGCAACTAACAAAGACCACAAAAGCCTTTGGCGATTAGAACCAAGCACTACCACGGTGCCTTCCTGGCCACTGTTTATTTTAGATTGTGGCCATCCAGGGGGCCCACTCGATACGTGTCAGACAAGCTAACAAGACAGGTCCTTGGGAGGAATAAGAAGGTACCAGATTGTCATGGGGGAGACGGGTGGGCAAGTAGGTCTGGACTAATTCACATGTTGGATTGCTGGATCCTTTATCTCGGGCAGAACTGCTGGAGACTTCTCCGACACACCTCAGTTTCTAGGACCGCCCCCCCCTCCCCCACCGACCTTCCCCAAGGCTCCTCATCCTCCCCTGGTTCCTTCCTTAATTGCTTTCAGAGTCCCTCTGTTGGGTCTCGGGGCTGTCCACTTGAACGATTCACCTTCAGTGTCAAGTTTTGATCCTTTACTTCTCCGAGTGTTTCTCTCCCCCCTTCGTCCTGGTCTCCCCGATCTCTGTTCGGCTTCCTTCTCTTCCCACTCGCTTTCAACTTTCCACTACATCCATTTAAAATTTCCATTCTCCTTTATTCACGGAGGCACATGATGGGCGCGGCTCTTTTCTCAGGATCCCTTATTTTGTTTCCTTTATGTTGCTGCTTATATTTTCTCCCCCACCCCACATTTGCTCTGTTTCTGTAACTTTTATGACACCTTCCCTTCACCTTTTGCTTTCCAGCTGTCCTTTGATTAAAAAAAAAATCGGGGCGCCTGGGTGGCGCAGTCGGTTGAGCGTCCGACTTCAGCCAGGTCACGATCTCGCGGTCCGTGAGTTCGAGCCCCGCGTCAGGCTCTGGGCTGACGGCTCGGAGCCTGGAGCCTGTTTCCGATTCTGTGTCTCCCTCTCTCTCTCTGCCCCTCCCCCGTTCATGCTCTGTCTCTCTCTGTCCCCCAAAAATAAACAAACATTGAAAAAAAATCAATATGGGGCGCCTGGGTGGCTCAGTCGGTTGAGCATCCGACTTCGGCTCAGGTCATGATCTCACGGTTTGTGGTTCGAGCCCCGCGTCGGGCTCTGTGCTGACGGCTCGGAGCCTGGAGCCTGCTTCGGATTCTGTGTCTTCCTCTCTCTCTCTCTGCCCCAACCCCGCTCGTGTTCTGTCTCTCAAGAACGAATACGTTTAAAAAATTTTTAAAAAATCAATATAAAAAGATCTCCCTAGCACAATGGAATTTATACTAGATTGTCTCCCCCCGCCCCCAAATGAAAATGTCCTCAAAGGAGCTGAAGACCCTTACTAGGATTTGAACCATGATGCTACAGGGGTCAGCACAGCTCATTGGAAATGTGACTCTTTGAACCAATTTTTTTGTATTGGTCTTTTTTTTTTTTAAAAACTTGTCAGAAATGAAGCAATTCCAAAGGCTTTAAGCCTCAAAATTAGGAATGGAAGAAAAGAAGGTATATAATTGGGATTCTCTTGTTGACATCAGTGCTGTCACAAAGCCAAAGAATTTTCCATAGTTCTCCAGGGGATTGTTTTTCCAAACCACAAGCACGGTCCGCACAGAGAACTCTGCTCTGGACCAGCCTGCATCAATCACCCCACAAAACACACTGATTAGACTGGGGCTCCCTCCCTCCCTCGGCATCATCCCCAAACACAAGGGGAAACGCTAATAGCCCCAGCTCCCTTCTCAATAATCCAATTTGGATCAATTGACCATATTATCATTCAAAGCCTTCTTTAACCTCTTTATACTCGACTCACAGGGGCTCCAGGGATAACGCGTTCCATATGGCATGAAGTGACTGAGTCCACCCTCATTTTTTTAGAGGAGGTCCAAAGGGAGCTGCTGCAGCCAGGCAAGTGTCTTCCGGCCTCTAGGCGCCCTCCGGGGACGGCCACCCAGCTGCCCTGTCCTGAGGGGGCGCTGCCCCAGCCGCGGGAAGGAACATTCCTTTCTCAGTGGACTGGGCAACCTGATGGGAATCCCGGAGCTGAGTTTTTCCAGCACTGTCTTCACAGTGGTCTGCAGCCAGGCTGCACCCGTCTGCCTTCATGGGGACACTGGGGTGCCGTGAAAAGGCACTGGGGTTTGCCCAGGCCTCTTGTTCTCATCCCTGCTCTGTTCTTTACTGGCCGTGGGAACCCCAGCAAGTCATTGGATCTTTCTAGCCTCTTTCTAGTCTCGTCTGGAAAATGGACGTAACACCTGCCCCAATGCCTTCTCACAGCATCTGTGAGGAGCAAATGAGATAAGAGAGTGCTTTGAAAATGGTAATGTGCTGCACAAAAGCACGCTTAGTATTGTGCCCACAGTCCTTTGGGAAGGTGGCTGTAGGAACATGATGGGTTGAAAGCCTAAGGCTCGCTGTTGGTGTGCACCTTTCCACCTTGGGTCTTGGGCACGTGAACTCTCTTGCCTCTCTCTTCTTGGCCACTCACGGGCCTTCCAGGTGGCCTTTTCACTCCTGGGGACCTCTTTTTCACTTGCAGTGTGGGCTGGACAAGTCTACCAAAGGCTGGTATTTCAATCCAGCATGGGGTATGTCTTCGCCTTCTCCGAGACACTGTTTTTCTGACCTGCGTGCTTGCCTCCTGTGGGTCGGGAAGGATCGGAAGCAGTGAAGAAGGGATGGGCTCATTCCAACAGCGACATCTTCAGAGAAGCTTAGCAGCAAAGGCTGGCCAGGACATCCGCTTGAACAGAGACGGGAAAATCGTGTGCGAGGGAGAAACTCGGGCACATCGCACGGTTCGCGGGCGTCGAATTCTCGGCAAACGCTTCTCTGTGGAGTGTTGCTTTGTGTTCATCATACTACCTTCCTTTAATATTTCGTGGGTTTTACGCATGCTAGCGTGTTACGCATATTAGCTCTCTCGGCCCAGCAACCTACGGGGTTCGTGGTATCAGGTCTCCCGTTTTGCAGATGGGGAAACCGAGGTGCAGAGAGGTGAGGTGACTTCCTGAGGTCACCAAGCAGTGATGCCAGGATCCCAAGCACTACTGTGTTTCTCTAAAGCTCAGGTGGTTAACCAAAGAGAAGGGGGATGTTAGCCATGAGTCTTCGGCTTTAAGTAGTGACACCTGCTTGACCGCTACTGTGCCTTCTAAACTGGAAGAGAAATGACTCAAGGAGTATTGCAAACCGGGGAAGGACGATATTCATGCCGGCAACTAGGAAACACTCTGGAAACACGCTGAAACATTGAGGAATCCTTCCAACATAGGGTTTGATGGGACTGGAGGGCTCAGGAAGTGGCAGGAAGCGTGAACACGCCCCATTTGCCCCTGGGGGGTGCAGCCAGATGGGAGTTTAGCCCACACAACCAGCAGAAAGCCACCGGACGTGAGGTTCTGCATTTCCAGCAAACTCCCAGATGCTGCCGATGCTGCTGATTCCCAAGGTTCTTTGTTCCGGAAGGAGGTTCGAAGACTTAGAACGGCCCAAGCCCGAAGGGCACTGCACCCCCGAGGCACCTGCCAGCCGTGACTCTTCCCCCTGCCCTTCTGCAGGCTTGGGCTGGCCTGGGCCCGGCTCTCCTGCTGGACGAGTCTGTGTTAAGATCGGGTCCACAGGAGAGGGGCTCCGGCAGGCCCCATTGTAGGGACCTGTTGCCCTGGTCCTGGTCTGCTCCCTGGGCACCCCAGGACCATGCTCGGCTTACAGGACAGTCTGCGTCACCCACAGTCCACTTCTCACCTCTCACGTTGCTTCTTCTCTCTCTAGCCGGTCTCGCCCCAGCCCCATATCCAGTAAGGATCCAACGGGGCAAACGTATAGAAGGAGCAGTTGACTCACTATGGCAAGGTAGCTTAAATCCAGATGTCCAAGGGCACTTGGGTGGCTCAGTCGGTTGAGCTTCGGACTTCGGCTCAGGTCATGATCTCGCGGTTCATGAGTTCGAGCCCCGCATCGGGCTCTGCGCTGACAGCTCGGAGCCCGGAGCCTGCTTCGGATTCTGTGTCTCCCTCCGTCTCTGCCCCTTCCCAGCTTGCATGCTCTGACTCCCTCTCTCAAAAATAAACATTAAAAACAATCCAAACATCCAAAATTTAGGTGGGCTATCACCTGGCTTCTTTTGACAAGGCAAACTAGCAGCTTTAATCACAGAATAGAGAAAACAAAAAGAGTTTTTTTTTGCCGAGAGGCAGAGAATGAAGCCAGAGTGCCCTCAAGTGAATTTTGGCACGGGTGTTTGCTGTTTTCATTTGCCTAATCAAATTCTATTCCTGCTTATTCAGTAGGGCTTTCGTTTGCCTGATGTGGTTTTATAAGAAGCAAGAGAAGTGGTTTAAGGAGGAAACGAAAAACAGAGTTCGTTTTTAATACCTTATCTTGATTTCTTTGTAATGACTGTAGTTCGTTTTGTTTTGTTTTGTTTTTCACGCATTTTTGTTTTCTCAAAAGCCCAAAATAAATTTGAGAACTCGGACATTAGGTAGCCTGGATGGGTTCAGGGTAGATTCTTTCTGGATGCCGTAGTCAGTCAGGGTGTATCTAGCTTCTGCTCCCCGGGGGGCGCGGGGAGGGGGCCCAGACATCCTGGATCTTTGCCTTAACATTGTCGGTTAGGGTCACCGTGTGCATCTTCCAGAATGATGTCTTATTGGCCCAAGTGAATCACAGTAATGAGGTCTCAGTTAGGTTTTATATCGTGCCCAGCCTCCTGCCAAAACTCAAACAGATACGACTAAAGATACAATTGCGTCAACAAAACCAGCATGTGCACGTTTTGAAGCGTTCGCCATTGGAGAATCCGAATGAGTCTCTCACGTTTGCTCTGGATGATGGGACTCTACCTCTAATTACTTATTCCACAGAGGTTGGGAGAAGGAGACCCCGAATGAGGAAGCGGATGTATAATAATCGGCTTGCAGATTTGCTCACTGTGATTTGGTACAATATTAACATCCGTTTATGTTTCTTGAGTGTTTGCCCGGACTGTGTTTTCTCAGCAGGGTGGATGGGGACGTTGATGGGATCTTGGAGTGCCCGGCTGGATTTGGGAGTTGGAGCCGCTATAAATGTGGACGTTTGCTTGGATCCCTGGCGAACGAGTGAAAGATCGCCAAGAGTAATAAGGCTTCAGCGGAATTTCTCCACTGATTGGCACAGCTCGTTAAGAGGAGAAGCAAAACAAGAGATGCCCTTGGGAGAGGCTGGGGGATGGGGTGGTCAGATCATGGAGGTGGGGGCCGTGGCTGAAAGGAATGTGGCTTTCACACAATTAGGTGTTTTGAAGGAAGACAGAGCCTGGACACAGTCGAATAATTTTGGCTAATTGAGGTTTGCATGGGTCAAAGACCAGAGGTCTTGCTGCCGTTAAGACAGGATGACATCCGTTCTGGATCTCTGGATGAAGAGTGGCCCGTGTGTGTGTGTGTGTGTGTGTGTGTGCGCCTCGGGACAGTGGCGAGGGGTGCCTCCCTGACAAAGGATGGCTTTCATGGGAGGTGCCTTTCTACCCTGCTGCTGGTGGGTCTGATGGCCCCCAACTTACCTAGTGGAGTCACATCCAGTAAGGGCCACCACCCTTCTTCTCTGGGAGTGGAAACTAATGAGGCATCTGGAGGCGCTCACCATTCTGTGTTTGGGAGGTGAGAAAGGCTGACCACTGCTTTAAGCGAGTATGACTCTCCGTCTACAATAGACATTCCAACTCCTGGTTCTACATCGGACTCAAGCCCTGCCCCCCTCCCCACCCACGCCCTTTATACTCTAGTGATGGGAAATTCGTTCACAGTCTTTTGAGATGTTCTTTGCCCAGGGCGGCGCTAAGGGACCAGCAAGGCCTCTGCCGGGTCCTATGGCACCTTTGTGCCTTTTGGAAAAAAGAAGTCCCCTCCTCCGGGCGGAGGTACGCCCTGCCCTGTGCTGTGTAGCTTGGCGGGCTAAGTGCAGGCTGGGTTTTAGCTACCGCTGGCCCCAGTGGCGGGGGGGGCCCGGGGCACTCTTGTGGGGGCCACCGCTCTTGTGATCGTACATGGTCACCCTGGATACCTGGTCTGAAGTGGCAGCAAAGTGCAGGGAAGTCCTTAGACTCATGGACCCTGAGGTCCACTGAGATACCCCCTGTCCATGCTCCCAAAGCCCCTTCGGGTCCTATGACCAGAGACCTTCTGTACCACACAGGTGCCTCCTCTGAGTTCTGGCCTCCTTGGTGGCTGGCCACACAGACTCAAGTCCAGGCCCTTGAAGAAGGTGCACACCTCTTCCTCTGCAGGGGACCATCCAACCCTCCTTCCTCCCACTTGCTGGACTTTCTTCTTCCCTCCTTTGAGACACAGCATAATCTTGTCCACACCCTGATACAAGATAGGAAGAACCACGGCGCTGGTTTTTCCACTTTCTAGAAAGTGCAAGACGCAACCCTGGCTACCGAGTAGAAAGGGAAGGGAAGAAAAATATGCAGAAGACAGTCAAATTAATATTTCAATACACCCTTCTGCTAAATTTACCCCAAACGCGAAATCTCTCTAAGGGAACGATGGAGGGACGCCTGTGCTCCCTGGAGAGAAATGAGTGGAGAGTGGCTTTCTAAGTTGCCTGGGCCTCCTTCAGGTCTTGAAGGACATTTTTTTTTTAATTTTTTTTTCAACGTTTATTTATTTTTGGGTCAGAGAGAGACAGAGCATGAACGGGGGAGAGGCAGAGAGAGAGGGAGACACAGAATCGGAAACAGGCTCCAGGCTCCGAGCCATCAGCCCAGAGCCTGACGCGGGGCTCGAACTCCCGGACCGCGAGATCGTGACCTGGCTGAAGTCGGACGCTTAACCGACTGCGCCACCCAGGCGCCCCGACGAAGGACATTTTTAAAAATATTTATTTATTTATTTTTAGTTTATTTATCTTGGTGAAATAGAGAGCAAGTGGAGGAGGGAGGGAGAAAGAGAGAGAGAGAGAGAGAGAGAGAGAGAAAGAGAGAGAGTGATAAGGAAAAAGATGAAGACAGGGAATCCCAAGCAGGCTCCTTGCTGTCAGCGCAGAGCCCTCTGTGGGGCTCGAACTCACGAACCATGAGATCACGACCTGAGCTGAAACGAAGAATCGGACGCTTAATAGACTATGCCACCCAGGAGCCCCCCGAAGGACACTTATAAGTGGTTCACAGCTATGTCAGCAGGGTTGGGAAAACACAAGTCCTTGGGGAAATCTCATCTGTGTTCCACAAACTTACTAACTTAACGTTATTATTATTATTATTATTAATAATTTCTCAAGATGGATCAGGACCATTGTGGGATCGTCTGAAGGACCATATGGGACTCCTTCAAAAAGTCCAAAAGAGCTGAGTTTCTGTCAGATGGCGTGGACGGAGGGAGGGGGCATGTAAAACATGGCTCTGCCATTGACTTGTGTGGCCTGGGGAAGACCCCTCCATGAAGGGCACGTTGGGCTACAACTGGCTGATTTCAGGTACGTCTCCCCATTGCTGTCGTAAAGATGTCCTCGTGTGAAAGTCATTGTGTACTCAAGGGAAGAGTGGGGGAAGCTGAAGAGGTAATGTGAGCCAAGGGTTGGCTTCCCAGTCTCATTTTTTCCCTCTCTGTTCCTTCCTTGCTCTCATCCGTCCTTCCCCGCATCTCATCCATTTTTCTCCTTTATTCTCTTGGTCTCGCTCCCTCCTTCTCCCACTCATCCTTGTTGGTATTTCCTCCTTCATTTCCCCTTTGTTTGTACTCCCTTCGTGTTTACTACGATCTGTGTCAACCGAATCGGATTTTCTAAGCTCTGACCTTCAACGTAGCCAAGTTGAAGGTCATCCGTATCCATCTCAATGCAGAAAGCGCAGTCATGCCAAAATTTGAAATGGTTTTAAAATTAATACGTAATCCTCTGGGGCACCTGGGTGGCTCAGTGCTCCGTGCTGACGGTGCAGAGCCTGCTTGGGATTCTCTCTTTCTCCCCGTCTCTCTGCCCCACCTCCCTGCGTGCTGTCTCTCAAAATAAATAAATACACACGAAAGAAAATACGTAATCCTCAAATACGGTTTTCTCAGAGGATCTCATGGGAGAGGGTTTCCTCCCTCTTGCACTAAAACTAGCCTGTGGAGGAAATGACCTTGTGGTGTCATTAACCTCTGAAATGGATGTCAAGCAGGAGATGTTTGGCTGACGGAGGACAAGGCTACTCTGTGGGAAATACCTCATTGCCTTCATCTTAGACGTGAGACGCCACGAGATGGACATATTATGAAAATGATACCCGGCTGACATGTCGCTGTGATTACACATATGTTCATAGGTAGACCTGAGTCAATTTAGGGTCATTAAAACATTAAGTTGCTCTGGAAAATGACCTCAGCTACTCAGAATTTCAGGTCCAGCAGGTTAGCCTTCTGTAGGTCAAAGAAAATGCTCAGATTGGCACAGAGCCTCGCTGGCTCTCACGCAGAAACTCTGTGACTTTGATACTCAGTGAAAAACGCACATCTGGAATGAAATCAGACCTCACCCTTTCCAAGCTTCTGCTCTTTGGTATTTAATTATTATGACTTGGAAGTGACTCAGGCTAAAGCCTTTATTTTTAGCAACGCTCACAACTGCTCTTGATGAATAAATCAGGAATGCTGTTTATTTTTGTTTTAATCGGAGCGTTTGACTAAATTTATTTTTCAAACCTTGAGTGAACAAATCTGACACTTACGAAAATACATTAAAAAGTGTTTTCGAGCTACGTATAAAAGGCGGTTTTGCAGAGTGCCTTCTGGGGGTCGCCCTCTCTGTTCTCTGATGTGTGGGCAAATGGCAGTAGTATTTATGTCTTGGGTCCGAGCTGGAATTAAGGTTACAGGAACTGGAAGGGGCCTCAGGCATCACCTGGTTCCGTCTTCCTTTGACAGAGGAGAAGGTTGAAGCCCATGGGCTAAAGTCATAGTATGTCTGACCGTGTCGTCTGACTTTCCCACCCACCACCTGCCTCCCGTCAAGTATGGAACAGGTACCATTGCTGCCTCCCAAGACCATTTTAGAGGGCGCAAGATGCTGGATTAAACCATCTGAACCACACAGGTGGACAGGCCCCTCCAAATCTCCTTTTTTCTCCCTGATCAGCCACCTTTTTTCAAAATTCTGCCCCAAATGAGAAGAACACAAGGATGGATTGGCTGAAGCCCCTCCACTCAAGACACCGTCAGCAGAAGACCCCGCTCCTGCAGACGAAACCGATTGCGCGCGTGCCCATACCTGCGTGCATCTTGTGCGTCTCGTTTAATCGCCAATATTCTCGTAGCGTTTTTTGTTCAGGGCAAACGTATTCTAGGGGAAGACTTCCTGAGAAGCAAAAACCCCCCGGTATCTTTTCTTAGTCACCGTAGAAGACAGCCTCTTTGAAGTCTGATATTTGTAGAAATTAAGGCACGATCACCACGCTAAGTCTAGTCAACTTGCATCACGTTCTGTTTCTTTCCACGAGAACTTCTAAGATTTACTCGCTTAGCAAAGGAGGTCTTGAGGAGAAAAAGTCTGTGTTTGGGGTTTGTCTTCAACCGGAATGCTTGTTACTCTCCCCCGTGGTCTAACACACAACAAATCTCAGGCTTCCAGCCTTCAGACAACAGTCTAGAAGTAGAATTCAATAGCATTGGCTTCTTTTCATTCTCTTTTTATAGGCAGTGTGTCAGTTCTTTACAACTACTAACTTAGACCAAAGTTTAGCTGTCTGAGGCAACTGTAAATATTTACTATCCCGTGCAGTGCCTGTACTGCAGGAGTTTAAGTGTGTCTTAGCTGGATAATTCTGGATCCCGTGAGGTTATAGTCATCATGTCATCCAAGGCCTGCCCTTCATCCGAAGGTTTGCCTGGGGCCGGCGGGGGTCTGCTCCCTCGGCGGCTTCTCACAGCGTGAGTGATCCAAGGGAGAACAAGGCAGGGTCGAAATGCTTTTTTGTGACCTAATCTAAGAAGTCACAATTTGGGGCACCTGGGTGGCTTCGTCGGTTTCAGCCTCCAGTTCTCGATTGGAGCTCAAGTCGTGATCTCACGGTCACAAGACCGAGCCTCGAGTGGGGCTCTGTGCTGACAGCGCAGAGCCTGCTTGGGAGTCTCTCCCTCTCTCTCTGCCCCTCCTCTGCCTGCACCCTCCCCACCCGCTCAAAAATAAATAAACATACATTAAGAAAATAATTCACGGTTCATTTTCCTTCCAGATCCTACGGGTTATGTAGATTGCCCTCCTCAGGGTGGGAGAGGAACATATGGAAGCATGGATACCAGCGGTGAAGAATCATTCGGGGCCATTTCGGAGGCTGGTTACCACAGAATGGGATACTGGTTCTCTCTTTTTGACCATATCACACATCTGCCATTTTAAAGTAATATAGTTAAGGGGTGCCTGGGTGGCTCAGTCGGTTAAGCGTCCGACTTCGGCTCAGGTCGTGATCTCACGGTTCGTGGGGTTCGAGCCCCGCGTCAGGCTCTGTCTTCTCGGTTCAGAGCCCGGAGCCGGCTTCCGATTCTGTGTCTCCCTCTCTCTGTGCCCCTACCCCCCTCACGCTCTGTCTCTCTCTGTCTCTCAAAATATGAATAAACGTTAAAAAAACCTTTAAAGTAATATAGTTAAGTATTAAAGAGGTCGTCTGATCTAACCCAAAACACTAATCTTTGTATATTCTAATACAGGTGGTCCCCAGGTGTCACAAAAATTGTGTATGTGGCATGCATGTGACTGTTAATTGGGAAACACCTCATCACTCCGTGTTGTCCCTCGAACCCAGAAGCACAAAGAAGTCTACTCCATCGGTGTTTGTCCAAGACCACTGGTCATAATGGCTGCTCAAGGCAGCTCTCACCACAGTGGGGAGGCAGCGGCCAGTGGCAGAGGGCCACGTGGAGAGATCCTTCTGTCCTTACTCTGGAGATGCCCTCTCGTCGCTGGTGCATGTGGTGCTGACCCCTTGTACGTGATGAGTGGGACCCGGAGTTAGGAGCTTGAGGTGATCTCAGTCCTATTTCTTGTCTCTTCTTTGATTACTGCTCCTGCCTCCCTGTGGCAGTGAGCCATCTGCCCCAAATCAGATATGACTTTGTTATGGTATGGGGCTCACTAGGGGACAAACTCTCAAAAGGGTCAGTAGAGACTGTAAGCTTGTCCTAGCTTATGAAATAACTTTAACTTAGGAATTTTCTTGTCTTAACATCTTTTCAAAAATGTTTTAATGTTTCTTTATTTTTGAGAGACAGAGAGCAAGGGAGGGGCAGAGAGAGACCGAGACACAATCCGAAGCAGGCGGCAGGCTCCAAGCTGTCAGCACAGAGCCTGATGCGGGGCTCGGACCCACGAACCGCGAGATCATGACCTCAGCCGAAGTCAGATACTTAACCGACTGAGCCACCCAGGTGTCCCTTGTCTTAACATCTTTGATGTTTATTTTGTTGAATTTAGCATTTTGTATTCTGGAAGTTTCTGCACCTGGGGACTTGAGACATTAGAATGATTTTCTAGATATTGTGTGCTCAAGAGCAGGCCAAGCAGTCCTCCCAGCAAGATTTAAATTCTAGGTACACCCTGCAGGTGCATCCCTGATTACTCACATTCGTATTTATTTTTATTTTAAAAAATGTTTAAAGTTTTTTTTTTTTTTGAGAGAGAGAGAGAGTGTGTAAGTGGGGGAGAGGAGCAGAGGGAGGGGGAGAGAGAGAGAGAGAGAGAGAGAGAGAGAGAATCTTAAGCAGGTTCCATGCTCAGCACAGAGCTTGACACAGGGCTCGATCCCACGACCGTGAGATCACGACCTGAGCCAAAATCAAGAGTCAGATGTTCAACCGACTGAGCCACCCAGGCGCCCCTCATAGTTGTTTTTAATTGTTTGGTTTTCTTTGTATACGTTGCTAAATCTCTCCCCTCCTCCCCCCACAATATAGACACTTCTTCCTGAATATTCTCAGAAAAAAATTTTACGTGGTCAATTATGTTGGGAATTTATCTGTTTCGAATTTTTTTCTGAGATATATTTCTCTCTCTCTCTCTCTTTTTTTTCCTATCTGAACTCCACCGCCATCTTCCTGGGACTTCTCTTTGCTGTAACTATTGTAATTCTCTTTGTCTCACTTCTGGGTTGACGTCTCTGTTCCTTGGATCTCATGTTTTAGCTCCTTTGTTCCAGTGATGTATAGCCTCCAGGAATTGTTCACGTTGAGGTGATGACAGTAGAATGCATGGTCATGAAGACTTTCAACGTACCTGTCTCTTGAGTCTGCCCCTTTGGGACCAATTAGCATCTAGATGTGGCCCACGGCTATTACACTGAAGTTTTCTTTCACACAATTCTGGAACTAGCCATCGCTCCATTCCCGTGTTAAATTTCCTACTTCCTGTGGTCCTGGATCTCCTTGTTTTTGTGGACAAAATCCTCTTGAGGAAATCCACGGGAAGGAAAGTTTTTGAAATATCAAGTCTAACGACACTAATATGAATATTTTGACATGGATTTTGAATTACTATTTTGAACTATCACGTGCAAAAATTTCTGTATCACACCTGTTTTCGGATGACCGATTTGCTGTATGTGGAATTCTGAATGGGGACTCGTCTCTCAGAAGTCTGAGAACGTCGCTCTTTGGCGTTCTTTCAGTGTTGTCGTTGAGAAGTTCAAGGCCATTGAAACCCTGACCCTTGAATGCGATTTAACTCTTTCTCTCTGGAAGTTTGTAGGCTTTGTCATGTATGTTCTGAAACTTCACCATAATTGTCTTCAAATGTACCTTTTTCATTTTGAAACTTCTATTTCTCAGGTCTGGTCTGCAAGAGTTTATTGATCTTGTTGTTGATGGTACGGATTCTCTACTGTGTTTTATCTGCTTCTTTCTGAAACTCCAGGGTTTTCCATGTTGGATCCCATGGACTACTGTGCTAATTTTCTTCTCTTTTCTTCTATGTTGTTTCCTCTTCGTCCCTTTTCTAGGTGACATCTACAAGTTCATCTTCCAAACTTTCTATTGAGATTCTAATTTCTTTTTTTTTGTTTTTTGTTTGTATTGTATTGTATTTTTAAAATTTACATCCAAATTAGTTAGCGTCTAGCACAACAATGATTTCAGGAGTAGATTCCTTAGCGCCCCTCCCCCATTGAGCCCATCCCCCCCCCCACAACCCCTCCAGTAACCCTCAGTTTGTTCTCCATATTTATGAGTCTCTTCTGTTTTGTCCCCCTCCCTGTTTTTATATTCTTTTTGTTTCCCTTCCCTTATGTTCATCTGTTTTGTCTCTTACAGTCCTCATCTGAGTGAAGTCATATGATTTTTGTCTTTCTCTGACTGACTCATTTCACTTAGCATAATCCCCTCTGGTTCCATCCACGTAGTTGCAAATGGCAAGATTTCATTCTTTTTGATTGCCGAGTAATACTCCATTGTATATATAGACCACATCTTCTTTATCCATTCATCCACCGACGGACATGTGGACTCTTTCCATACTTTGGCTATTGTTGATGGTGGTGCATGTGTCCCTTCGAAACAGCACACCTGTATCCCATGGATCAATGCCTAGTAGTGCAACTGCTGAGTCGTAGGGTAGTTCTATTTTTAGTTTTTTGAGGAACCTCCACACTTCCCAGAGTGGCTGCACCAGCTTGAGATTCTAATTTCTAATGTCGCATTTTTAGTTACCAAGACCTCTCTTTTATTCTTTGAATGTTTCTTTATTTAAATGTAGGCTCCTGTGTCCCTGTTCACACCTAGATCATAGAAGCGATACTTTTCTAACATTCTTCTTTGAGGATGTTCTATTGTATTCCCGAAGCCGTCTTCTCCCTGCACTTTATTTCATGGATGCTGTTTTCAGTTGTTTGCTTTAGTCTCAGTCTTAGATGTTTGCCTTGTATCTGCTGAATGTTAAGAATGAGAGACTGAAAAAGCGAATTTGAAGGTCTGGGCGTGTGGGTGTAGTCTCGAAAAAGGATGCTTGAGGGAGGCGAGAAGCATTTAAAACACAGTGCAGTCATTGCTTGACTGGGGTAGTATAGGGTGTCTCAGGGAACACATGACTTTAGTGGGTATTTGACTTTGATGAAGAGAGCCAAGGGAGCCTGGCTTCATGACTGGGAGTTAGACTCAGCCCATCAAAGAGCATCCAGGCCCAAGGAACGGCATTTACTTACTCACATATTAAATATCTTTATGGATCAGGCATTGCACCAGGGGTACAATGACGAATAAGAGAGACAAAATTCCTACTTGTTTGCCTTCAACAGGAGAAGACAGACGAGTCCTCAAACGATCTCAATCTCAACTGAAATCTCAATCACGGTGTGAGACAATGAGGAAGCCCCGAGTCACACGCTTTGAATTAGAAGTTTGACTGCAATCCAAAAACCCTGCCAGAGAGGCAAATGATATTTCAGGTATCTTGTGCGTGATTCTGGGTTTTATTGGGCTGGCCTGCAAAAGATCCCCGCCATTTACATCATTATAGTTTTCAAAGAAATGCATTAATTTTCTATATCCTGAGTGCTTTGTAGGCACTTTAAACTTTAAGAAATGGACTTAAAACTGCACTTTTTGGAGCGCAGCGCTTTTGAAATTTTGGCATTGCCTATAATTTTATGAAAGGCAAAATGCGGAGTTAAATTAGTACCAGATTTTGTCTTGTTGGGGATGATCTCTCCCTTGAAAGCCTTTGATCCTTTGGGCATTGATACTGAGCTCAAGATGTTTTCAGCACCATGGCTTTGGGAAAGTCACTTAATTGCTTTGTGTATATTTGTGTGTCTTTTTTTTTTAAATGTTTATTTACTTTTGAGAGACAGAGAGAGAGAGAGAGAGGGAGAAGGAGACAGAATCTGAAGCAGGCTCCAGGCTCTGAGCTGTCAGCACGGAGCCCGACGCGGGGCTCGAACTCACAAACTGTGAGATCATGACCTGAGCCGAAGTCTGACGCTCAACCTACTGAGCCCCCCAGGTGCCCCGTGTGTGTCTTTTTTGTTTTTTTCATGTGCAAAATGAGAGGACTGGTTCTTTCTTGCTCATCTGGAATAGCCATGCACCTGCCCCACCTGGAGTGCGATCAGAAACACCTTGGCCGTACTCACCCCGATAGAACCCAAAAGGGCAATGAATTCCTGCAGGGGAAAATTAATGAAGTAAGAACTGAGAAATGGTTTTCCATTCTACCTTTGTGAGCCATTAGGCGAGTGCCCTTTTCACTCCCTCCCCTGGTGGTTTTGCTCATTTGCAAGGGGGGTCAATCATACCTGACCTGCTCACTTCCCCCACTCGTGGAGGGGATCCAGGGAAGCAATCAGTGAAAAATCAAAAGCCTGACTCAAATTCGAGATGTTTTTCTGGCGATGACCGCATCACGCCCGTGGAGGTTCTGTGGGAAGGCGCGCCCCTCGCCCCCTGTGTTAGGACAGCGGAGCCAGGCTCTGAGAGCAGACCCAGCGGAAACCCTGGGTGGTCAGAAAAGGATGCCCCTGAGTTTTTTCTTACCCTCTTTGCTCTTAGCTTCTCAGGGGGTCGGGGGCCCCCAGCAGCAGGCCAGCCCATGGCCTCAGGCTGCCTGTTTGGCAGGCCTCCCTCCTTCCCCGGGGTGTTGACTGCCAACAGCATGCAGTGAAGACACTTGAAGCTCTCCAAACGTGGTCCTTCGGTCACCTGCACCAGAATCACCCCGGGGAACTTGTTGAAAAGGCAGCCTCTCTGAGCCCGCCCCACGTACTGACTCAGAAACTCTAAGCGAGCGGCCCAGCGAGCGGTGTTCTACAGGCGTTCCTAGGGATGCTGATAAGGCCCTAAAGTTTAAGAGCCACCTGCCTCAGCGACTCGGAATCTTATTGAAATTCCGATTCGGATTCAGAAACTCTGTGGCGACCCTTGGAGAAGATTCGACTCCTCTAACCAGCTCGCCGGGGCTGCTGATGCCTCTGGGTCACCAGCCACGCGCTGAGCAGCAAGGCCGTGGAGGAAGCAGCCGGGAACGAGGAGATGTAGGTTCGAGGACCAGGTCCGCGCCTACGTGTTGTGACCTTACAGGCAGTCGCTTCCCCCCGTCCACCTCCTGGTTTCCCTCCCCACCCCCCACCCCCCTCCACGAGGGGAAAACAGATGGGGGTCAGACCTTCCCTCGGGTTCTTCCTGGCTCTGATGTTGTCGAGCTCCGGTTTTATGAATTATTCTCAGGACATGTGATATCTGGGGTCCTCAGAGATCCTTGGGCAGATCCCCCCCTGGGTAACAGAGCAATGGTGTCAGATGGCTAAAAGGAAACAAATCCAAAAGAAGTGGCTTCCTAGGCTGGTCTGACAGCGAGCAGGGACATGTCCCACCAAAGGGTATGACTGAGGGGCTGGGAAGCCCATGTCACAGCCTCTGATACCCCCCCAGCGTTCTTACCGCCATGTTTGGGAAGGCTTGATTGGCACGTTCGTTGGCACCCCCAGGGGGGTAAGTTCCTTCATGGCAGAGTGATGCCTCTCAGAGGTACCCCCGGCGTGTGGGGAAATGGTTGGGGGGGGGGGGAAGCTGACCCTGGTTGTGGAAATAACCCACGTTTAAGATCAAGGGATCCTTCCCCAATCTTCGACAGCCACTTGGTATGTCCTTCTCCGGTGTTACGGGACACGCACCCTCCTGGCGCCCCGCAGCTCTCGAGGTTTCCCCATTGCACGGGCTGACTTTATTTCCAGAACTTTTCAAAAACTCTTGTGGGAAGACACATCAAATTCCCAGGTGTGCAAACTGGCCGGGCTGTGGTCATAAACCTTCCCAACCCACGAAGCTGAACCCTGCGGTTTCTGAGGGAATTCTACCACCCCGAGGAGCTCGGCCGACTGTGAGGTCCTTTCCACTTCCTGGGGGAGCAGTTTCCAAGGCACAGATGTTGACGCTGCAGCCCGTCCCCCAGCTGCCCTGACAGGAACACAATTCATTAGTAAGGAACTCTGCCCTCCCTTAGTGTCAATATTTGTTTAGAGGAGAAGGCCGAGAGGGAGAGGCGAATGGTGGGCCAGCGAAATTTTGTCTGCGAGAGAGACGATAATGGACACCTTCCAGTCTGAAGACTGCTGACACAGTGTGTGGCTGGTCCGAGACCGGACGTGGCCTGCTGGGTCCAAAATGGTGCTGGTAGGCCTGTCGCAGAATCAGAATTAAGGTCACATTCTAGCCTTTTCTGTTTGCTTTCATTATTATTTTTCATTAGTAGTTTTATTAGCGAGTCTGTATTTCTTTTTTTTTTTTAATGTTTATTTTGAGAGAGAGGGAGGGAGAGCGCGAGCGAGCGTGCGAGCAGGGGAGGGGCAGAGAGAGGGAGAGACGGAATCTCAAGCGGGCCCCGTGCTGCCAGCATAGAGCCCGGCATAGGGCTTGATCTCGTGAGCCACGAGATCATGACCTGAGCCGGAGTCAAGAGGCAGACGCTTAACTGACTGAGTCACCCATGCACCCTAGCAAGTCTGTATTTCTTGAGGACATATTAGAAAAGAAACGATTCATAACCCTTCCATCCACAGATTACTGCTAACATTTTAGCAGATAGCCTTCTGGGCACTTTTTCTTCCCATAAGCCCCATAAGAATGTATACGTATCCACAAGTATTTATATTTTTAGTATAAGTGGGATCATAATGCACTTCCTTTTCTGTAGCTTCCATTACAAAGCTATTGTTATATTGCATGCGTCTTCGCATGTCAATATATAAACGCAAACACCACCACAGTGTTTAATGGCTACATAGTGTATCATCATATGCATCTACCATACTTTTTAGAATCAGTGGTTTTTTTCTTTAAATTTATTTATTTTTGAGAGAGAGAGAGGGAGAGAGAGACGGAGCACAAGGTGGGAGGGGCAGAGAGCGAGGGAGACACAGAATCCGAAGCAGGCTCCAGGCTCTGAGCTGTCAGCATAGAGCCCAGTGTGGGGCTCAATCTCACGAACAATGAGATCCTGACCTGAGCCGAAGTCAGATGCTTCATCGACTGAGCCCCCCGGGCACCCCAGTGTTTTAATTTTTTAATTTTTTTTTTAAATTAACATTTAGGCCACTTGTAGTTTCACACCGTGTTTGATGAACATCTAGGCCATTTTCCTTGGCGTAAATCTCTCAATGCACAATTGGAATAAAGGGCAGGCCCACTCACTATTCAAGGCATTTGCAACATCTTACCAAAGTGAATCTAGAAAAACTGTAGCAATTTACACTTCCATTAGTGGTATATAAACATGTCTACTTATCAGTCTCCTGGCCAAGTAGGGATCTTTAATCCTCTTTTAAATGTTTCAAAATCTTGCCAGTGTAACAAATGAAAATGGCATTCATTATTTGAACCTTGGTTACAAATCGGGGGAACACTTTTCCATACCCTTTGGCCATTTGTATTTTTCCTTCTGTGAATTGCCTGTTCATGTTTTTGCTCATTTCTTTTTAAAATCTGGTACTTTCCTTTTTCTTGTGATACGTAAGGATGGTGTTACCTTTTTGCCTGCTATGTATGTTGCAAATATTCTTCTCAGTTTGGTGCTTGCTTTCTGATATGATTAATGTTGTTTTGCAGTGTGGAGATGCTTAGAATTTTTATGTAGGCGAATCTACCCATCTGCTATTAGCCCTCTGTCTTCTATAGACTTGCTTCTGAGGTATCTTAGGCATAGGTGCTGGGGCAGGCTCTCATTTTTTAAGGTTTTACATGGCACTGTTGAAAGTGAGAGTTTAGAACAAGATCTTAACCAGATCACATTGCTCTGAATGGAAGCAACACATGTTCCTCTAGGAACTGCACTGGATCGTTAGCAGGTCCGTAGGCATTTTTGTTTATTTTTAGTTAGCTTTGCTGTCACATATTTATAAAGTCAAACTTCCCAAAGGTTTTTTTTTTTTCCTGGAATATTCTTAGCGTCAGGAGAGATGGGATACTTGAGTGGGTATCCAGAGTTATGGACTTTAATGTCAGTAGTTTCATAGGGCACAAGGAAACAAAGCCCCATCCTCATTCAGAAAGTCCAATTTGGTATTGTTTACTCTCTGTGATGCAGCTCAAATTGTGGGTGCCATTGGGAGAATAGTCAATAATTTAATAATTTAATAAGTCAACGATTTAATTAATAATTTAATAATTTAATGTGGTAACTTAACGATTACTTAATCTCATTAAATAATAAGTAATTTAATAATTTAATGGAAGGGCAGAGTCACTTGGTTGATTGAAAATCACTACCTTTATGATGGTAAAATTGGGATTTCAAACTTTCTCAGAGTCTTTTTTTTTTTTAAGTGTATTTGCTTATTCTGAGAGAGACAGATACAGCGCATGAGCATGGGAGGGGCATAGAGAGGGGGAGAGGGAGAGAACCCAAAGTAGGTCAGCACAGAGCCCAATGTGGGGCTCAAGCTCACGAAACTGTGGAATCATGACCCGAGCCGAAACCAAGAGTCAGATGCTTAACCGACTGAGCCACCCAGGTCCCCCAAACTTTCTCACAGTCTTGCCATATCCCAGTGTTTGAGGTTTGAGACCTTGGAGTCGTCCCTTTTCCTTTCCTTCTGCCCTCTTCTGATCCATCACCAAGTTTTGCAGATGCTTTATGAGAACACTTTCTCTTTTTATTATGATTCTTGCTTGCTTTCTGCTCCCAGGGTATATCTTCCGTGATGCCCTCATCACATCATGCCCGGGGTGTTGCAATAAAGCTCTCGTTCGTCTCTTCTGTTTCCTTTTCGTCTAAAATCCCACTGAGCACAAGCTTCTCCTCCTTGCCTCCTTGCCTCTGATAGCTTCCCATTTCGTACTCACTATTGCTCAGCTCCTGGGGCCCCCACCATCAGGTTCCAATCTGTCTCTCCAGCCTGACCCCTCAGGAAGCCCCCCTCCCCACATTCCCCCAATGAAAGGGAACACCTGCCTCCCCAGTTCTGCTCAGGGCCATTGCCCCCAATGAAACCGCCATTCCTAAGGTCAAAGTTCCCAAGGTTGCTTCCCCTGCAAGTTTCCTTTGTATTCGAGGTGTTGAGACACTTCAGTGGGTGTCTAGCTCTAGGGTTTTTCTTTTCCTGCAGATCTTTAGAGAAATTATTTCTTTCACGGACACTCAAACTATCCAGTGTATTGTATCCAGTGTGTTGCCCAGTGTTTCGTATTGTTATTTCCCATCCTGTTTCCTTGATCTCCCTTTCTGGTGACATCAGCGGCCTCAGAGGACAGGGAAGCATCTCTGACCTCTGTGAATCACCAGTCCCTTTCACTAATACGTGTTCCGTAAGACAGTTCACGGCAATTTCCCTTACCGACTCGTGGAAATCTTGCCTATTGGTTGCTCAGGAAGTTAAATGGAGAATTATAACATGACCCAGCAATTCCACTTCCACGTATATACCTCGAAGAATTGAAAACAGATGTTCAAGCAAATACTTGTGTACAGATGTTCATAGCAGCCTGTTGACGACGGCCAAAAAGTGGAAACGACTCAAGCGTCCATCAACAGATGAATAGATGAACAGCATGTGGCATCTCCATCCAGTGGAATATGATGAATAGTCATATAAAAGGAGCGAGGTGCTGATCTATCCTACAGTGGGGATCAGCCTCTAAAACATTATGCTAAATGAAAGAAGCTGGAACACAAAAGTCGGATGTTGCATGATTTCATTTATGAAACACCCAGAATAGGTACCTCCATAGACACAGAGAACACCTTGGTGGTGGCCAGTGGCTGAGGGTGGGGCAGGGATTATGGGGACTGATACTCCATGGCTACGGGGTTTCCTCTGGGGGTGATGAAAATGCCCTTGAACTAGAGAGAGGTGAGACTTGCACCACGTGGTGAATATGCCCTAAATGCCATTGAATCGTTCACTTTCAAACGGGCAATTTTAGGTTATGTGAATTTCACCATGATTAAAAACAAAAGGCGAGGGGAGAAGCCTTGTCTGTTGCCCCAGGGAGTTGGAGCGACTGATGACTTACCTAGTACTAAAGACACCTGGGACCTGTCCTTGTCTTGGTGGCCACTGGATTCTTCCCAGCGTCTCATGGGAATGTGTTGTGGAGACGAGCCATGGCCGCTGACAGTTTTTTTTTTTTCAGACGTTTGTTAACTACGAGCCTTGGCTGCATCCTCAGGGCTTATTTCCGCCCCCCCCCCCCCCATAGCATTTGTTACAAGTTCCAGAATTCATCTTTGATGTTACATTATGAAAAAACAGCTCTCCCAATGTTGTTCTTCTCAGGGAAGAAGGACAGGTAAACCAAGGTTTCAGGACACCCGACAGCAGCACTTTGGCTCTGGTTTTCCTCCGAGGTGCTGCTGTGTCCTGATTTTGCTGTGCCCCTCCCTCCATTCCTACACCTCCTGACCCTTTCCCACCACTTCCTTCCAGTGCAAGGTAGACGCTGAGCTTGAAATGATTAATCAAGCTATTAGAAGGAGCTCCGCAGAGTCTGGGAAAACACCGTGGAGGGATGGTTTCTGCTCTATTGAAATGCAAATATGCAAGCTGCACCCCCTTTGGTGATGGACCTTGGAATGATGTGTTTCTGGGAAGCCCTGCTCCCTCCCCCTCTCCCCTCACCTTCCCGTTACCTTGCCTGGCTGACCACCAGCTTTGGGTCGAGAGCGGTTGGCCGAAATCAGTTTGAAAAGAGCACAGCTAAAGATGTGCATCGAGCAGGTGTAAAACTGATGCTTCTTTTATGTGGAGGCAGAAGAGAGAGGTAGAGGGGACCGTATGTGGCTCCGCCCTTCACAATTTTGTGCTTCCAGGGACGCCCGGGGGGGCTCAGTTGGTTAAGCGGCCAGCTCAGGTCGTGATCTTGTGGTTTGTGAGTTCGAGCCCCGCGTCGGGCTCCGTGCTGATGGCTCGGCGCCTGGGACCTGCTTCGGATTCTGTGTCTTCCTCTCTCTCTGCCCCTCCCTCAATGGCACAGTCTTTCTCTCTCTCTCTAGCTCAAAAATAAACATAAAAAAAAAACTGAAAACTTTGCTTCTAAGGTTGCACACTTCAGACTACCCAAGAACCGTTCATTGAGCACCTACAGTGTACCCACCACGGTGACAGAGGATAAGCATTTCGTGATGCATCGCTAAGATGCAGTTTCTGCTCTCGAGGAGTTTATGGTTCTTCGTCCCACAAGAGGCAATCGCTGTTACGCTCTGACTGCTGTGAAAGTCATGGGGTAAAGTGATGTCAGCTTTCGATAACGAAGATCCTCAGCCTCTTCGTTCCCTATGTTGAACGCCCGCATTTATTTCCCTTTATGGGGTTCTCTAGGCTTGCGGCAGCTGAAATAGTTCTAGGGATGAGACGTGGTAATGGAAAGAACGGGGGGATAGCCCTAACAGATTGGCCTTTCCAGCTCTGAAATCATCAAAGGACCCCCTGTGTGGGCAGGAGGTGTGGCTCCAGGTGGGAGGGGCGGTCCTGGAATGCCTTGGTCTCTGCCAGGGCTCGCCACGTGTGGGCTTGCATGGCTCTGACGTTGAGGGCTCCTTTTGACATCTGCTGTGGAACAAAGCCCCCCGTGCTTGAGAGGGAGCCCTCTCAAGTTGGGACTGAGGGCTGCTGTGCACATGGCTGGCTCGGAAAACCTTCCAAGACCACAGTCTGCTTGTTTGCACAGCGTGTTGCTGCCATGTTCACTTAAGGGGCCTCAGAACAACCAGGGCTCGGAAAAAGCAGCCGCCGTCCTGGAAATGCCTCTCGAAAGGCCTCGGAGAGACCTGGGGGATGGGGTGGAGTCAGAAAAGCATGGCGTTGGCCATCAAGAGGGGCGCCTCTTTGACCACGCCCGCCTAATGATGTCTCTGGGCCTCGTGCTGTGTTACGTGGTTGTCAGGCTGGGTTCCGTGTGGCTCTCTTCACCTTGGATACGAGGAGGGGCCTGAACTGGCTGAGTTCTTTCTTCCCTCTGGCCCCCAATAGAACTCGATTAAAAATGAACCCAACCTTGCCTTCCTCATGGGAATATTGTTATTACTGTTGGGTTGCCTGGGGGCACGCCCGGCTTATCTCTGTTGTCCTGGGGGAGCTGCTATTGGTGCGTCTTTGCACCCCCCTAAGTGTTCTAGTTTGGACATACGTTATATGAGCACCTTAATCAGCGAGGACCTGCGACAGAGGGCCTACAGGCCAACTGCTGTGCATGTGTGTCCTTGGTCAGCTTAGTCAGGCAGGGCATGCACCCTGGGCTCTTCCTTGGCTCCCACCATCCCCTAACGTCTTGTTCCTGTTTCGTGTTTGTTCCGTGACAGCCTTTGTTGTCTTTGACACGTGCAGCCCTTGGCCTTCAGGAATAAGCTACACTGCTCTTCTCTCGGCCTTGGCCAGCTGACATATCTATCTCTTGGGCCGGCTGAATGGAGATGGGGAAGGTTGGTGGGGGGGTCCATCAAATTGGAGGCATGATTGGAGTGGGGTGTGGCAGGAGGAGGTACAAACAGAATGGAAAGGTGGAAGTAAGGTGTGGCCCTTTGGTACAGGTTCAAAGGCCTGCAGCTTATGATCTTATTTCCTAATAATCTGTCTGGATCTACTTCAGGACCCCTCCCCCAGATTTGGGGAGCCCTGCTTAGTGCAGCGCTAAGCATGCCCCTGAATTTCTGATGTGTCAGTAATACTTTGAGCCGCAAGTAACGGAAAGTCACGGGCCACCTTCCAGGGGTGCCAATGGTGGCTCTGTCCGTGAAGACGAGGAATCTTCGCGTGCAAGAAGAACCAGCGGGCTTGACCTGGCACAGCGGTCATGGCAGCATGCTGGGCCAGCCCCTCTGTGGTACTCTTGTTCTCTTCCTCATGATCACAAGGTGGCTGCAGTGACACCAGTCATTTGTCCCTACACTGGCATCCCAAGTAGGAAGGAAGGGGTAGAAGCAAAGATTTGGGGGTTGACGTGGGTGTCCGGTATATCCCTCGTAGTTGCAAGGACTAGAAAACGTAAACCAAAGTAGACGAAGAAAAACAAAAAGGGGAGACGTGTGTTTGTGTGGCACACGACGCCATTTTGTGTTTCTAGATCCACAGTTTAAAGGATGCAGGTAAAGTCTATCCTTCCTCCTCTACTTCCTCTATGAAGTCTCCATTCCAAGGTGTCTTGTTGTGTCCCCAGAAGATTGAGCCTTGCATGTTCACGATGTCGAATCCAAGGGAAGGGAGCTTCTGTTCCCCCCACGTCTCAGAGTCCCAGAATGGAGGCTCACTGGTCCTAAGTGGCCTGACTTAACCAGTCACTGTGGCCCAACGGTATGAAATATGCTGACTAGCTTAGTCTAGGTCTGGGGTTGGCAAACTATGCCATTTGTGCAACTAAAGTGTTTTTGGAACCCAGCTGCACTTCTTTGTTTATGTGTAGTCTATGTCTGTTTTGAGCTGCAATGGCAGATTTAAGGAGTTACATCAGAGACTTTATGGCCTGCAAAGCCTAAAATATTTACTATCTGGCCTTTTATAGAAAAAAGTGTGCCAACTGGCTTTGGTCTAAGTAATGGATCCTACCCTTGGAGAATAGGGTGGAGTCAACTTACCCCAGAGCACACGGACTAAAGGTGGTAATCGTTCCCCAAAAAGGTCCCCAAAGAACATCAACTTGCCACAGGAGTGGGGTGAGGACACTGGACACTTGTTTGACAAGTGTTACTATGGCAGGTATGCGTTAACGGTGGTGGTTAAGGAGTAGGGTCCGGGGTGTTGTCCTTGGCTAGGAGTTTGTTGGATTTTCTTATTTCTCAAGGAGCAGGCACAATTTAAGCTCAATGGGAAGATTTGCTTTCTGGATCCGGAAGATTTTACTGCGCTGTCAGATGGTTAACTGGGTGTTATTCTGAGCTTTAAGATTAACTTTGGGGATGTATATCGATGACCTAAAGCATGTCTAAAAGTCGCTGGAAGACAAGTCGAGAAGTAAATACAGCCGGATGGTGTACGGGTAACTGACTTATCATCTGCATTGCCAAACTTAACTGTTGAATTAAGCAGTGTGTACCTAGAGGACACTCCTGAGTGGCCTGACATAGGGACAATATAAGGCCTGGTCCTTTTGAATATTTTAAGCATTTTGGATCGGGGGGCGGGGTGGGGGGAGGAAAGAAAGTGTATGCTTATTAAACCCATCGGGCATAGTAAATATATTGGATGGTGACATGACATTTTATAAATTTCCTGATCAGCGGAAATAATAGGTTGAAAAAAAAATAAGAGGGGATTTATCAGTATGGTGGTGGGTCAACTGGGTAGCCATATGGAAAAGAAAAGTATCTTGACCCCTAACTCACACCATACACAAAATCAGTTCCAGATGGATTACAGATTTAAATGTGAAAGGTAAAACAATAAAGCTTTTAGGAAAAAAGCATCTCAAGAGAACACCTTCGTGACCTTGATGTAGGAAAATATTTTTTTGAACCAGAATACAAAAAGCGCTTGCCTTAAGGGGAAAAAAATAAATGGAACTATTTTCAAACTTAACAACTTTTTTTTTTTTTAAAAAGGACCATAAAAATAATGAAAAGTCCACAAATAGAGTGAGAAGAAATTCTCTGTCCCTCTTTCTGCCTCTCACTTTCTCTCTCTCTCTCTCTCTCTCTCCTATCATTTTCAGTCACCCAGCAAAGGACTTTCACCAGAAAAATAAAAAGACATTCAATGAGTCGGTAAGAGAAGATGAGAAAGTCCAGTAGACAAATGGGGAAAGGACTTCCCCAGACAATTCAGAAAAGAAAATATCTAAATGGCCACTAATTATAGAAAAGGTGCTCAACTTCATTAATCAAACGGGAAATGCCAATGAAAACCAGCATGTGAAAATGTTTCGTAATATCGACTCACGCTAACCATATACATGCTCTATGACTCAGCGGGTTGATTCATAGGAATATACCCAACAGGAATGCATACATAGATTCACCACAAGACATATGCTAGAATATTCATAGCGGCATCATTCGTAATAGTCGAAATGTGGAAACCACCGTGTTCCCCAACAATGGCATGGATACAGAAACTCTGCAGGATGCACACAACGGAATACTGTAGAACCATAGGAATGGACCCATAACTGCAAGGGTTGAGTAGGTTGGTGTGTAACATAGTCAGGAAATGCTTTCTCTCTCCTATTACTGATTTATTCATTAATGTAACAAATATTTGTTGAACGGCAGGCACTGTTCCGGCAAAAGAAGTACAGCAGTGAACAATTCAATGGCCTTGCCTGCTTGGAACCATACTGTAGGGACAGCAGGCAGGACATGTAGATAGAGCTACCTATCTACGTACTTCATGTCCTTACATGCATAAAGGTATGTGGTGAGAAGTTGCTACCAAGAAAAAGTAAGGCTGGTAAGGAGTAGAGTACAATGCAGTGTGAGGGAGTGGGGGCGGTGCACATCTGGGGAAGAAAGGGCTCTTGGCAGAGTTCGTGGCAAGTGCAAAGGCCCTGAGGCAGGAGTAAAGGTGTCATGTTGGAATAGAAAGGAGGGAGGTCACTGTGGCTGGGGCAGGGAGCAATAGGGAAAGCAGAAGGAAAAGAGGTCCCAGAGCAGAGGGATGGGTGGGGAGAGGCAGGGTCTCATCGTGCGCAAACCTCCTTACACCAGTCAGAGGCTTTGGAACTTCTGTTAGGTGTGTGTCCATTGGCGGCATTTGAGTAGGAAAACGAGGTCTAGTTTTCTGTTCCTTATGCTTTACTGTTTCTTGTCCTTCTCTCCCGTCTGTGCCTTACGTCCCCCAGGAATGATTTTGCCTCATTGAGGGTTCTTAAGGCCTAAAGAGGTTGCCGACCCCCAGACGTGCTTGAATAGCGACAAATGACAACTCAGATATCCATCCATCCGGCAGGAGCTAGGTAGCTGAACACACGACATTTGTAAAATAGTAATAACAGTAATTATGATTTCTGGGTGCTTTGCTAAACAAGTGTTCATTTTTGCATTTGGGCTATTCGTTACATAAAGAGTTCATTGCGAGTTCCTTCAAGGTGTGGGCTTAGCAGGCCCTGTTTTCTGGTGAGATCATAGGAAGGCGGGGAGGAGGGATACTGAGAAAAGAGTGCCTTGTGAATGGAATTTTCCCGACCCGGCTCCCCTCGCCTCCTCAGTTCCTAGACACCCCTCCTGAAGCATTATATTCTGTTGCGCGTCGATTTTGGTTCATAGCACTGTGGGTTTCTTGCCTTTCTCCTCCTTTGGAAAGTATTTTAATGGGAAACTGGAAACAATTTTAACCTGGAAAGCCGGAGTTTGCTTCTAAAGAAATCTGCCCATGGAATGTTAGCTGAAGGAAGCCCTATGGGTATCCAGGAGGAGGACAAGGGTGGTTAACCAGGGCCGCCAATGAAGCCGCTGAGGGAGAAATCCGTGTGAATAAACCCGGGAGACAAAGACCACGATTTCAGAGTAAGGACCCCTGGGGGCCCGCAGGTTAACCTCAACAGTCCTGAGACACCTGTAGCCTAGTTAGAGGACATGAACCTGTAGCTTGCTTAACAAGAACTCCACACGTCACCATGTGTCTTTTGACCAGGGACCGAAAGAGAGCACTGAGCAAAACGACCTCCCCATTAGGGGAGTGGGTGCTCACCTTCGAGGATTGTCCCCGAACGCAGGATGCCGTGTGCCCCTGGGTGAAGAAATCCCTGTGTAGGCTGAAGAAAACACAGTGGCCCAGAGCAGGGAACTCTCCGGAATTTGTCAAGTTGCGGAAGGGTGGCTTGGACAAGGCATCCCCGAGTCGGTGTCTGAGGGCTCCTGACCGCCCACAGATGATTTTAAACAGAAAATCCTTCTTCAAAGAATAGACTGAAAATAAGGACACGCTTAGTGATGAGATAATAGTTCTGTTGTCTGTTTCATTTCTCCAACAAATGTTTGTGGAGCGTCTATGATTTGGCCAGGGCTAGGCTGGTCCACGCAAACAAATAATTAAAATAATTGAGGACAAGTGTGATAATAGAGGTCTGAACAGAATGCCTTGGGAACGCAGATCACTTCCATTTATTGCTTACTTATACTTAGTTTCTTGTGACTGTGTATACAAAAGGTAATCTTTTCATAAACCAAGAAATCTGTTTTCCTCTTAGGCCCCTTCTGTGCATCTGTTTCAAATAAAACAGAAGGGCTTAGCCTGCTTTGCGAAAGTCATCCAAACACCCAGCACCTGCTGGCATCTGGGGTCACGAGGCAGGGGAATGCGACAAGATTTTTGGCCAGAAGCATGCAGGTTTTATAAAGGTACGACCTCCACCCCGTCATCGCCGTGCAACCAACGACCATCAGGCATAGCAGTGGTAAGATAGACCATGACATTGAACTCCAGGACGACTTTGCCTTTGGATTTCAGTGCAGGTAATGGATTGTAGAAAAATCGCACCCTCACTGGCTTCCTTAAGAGTTCCTTCGTTCATTCTGCCTTTTGCTCGTGTCCCTTGTGATCTGGTGCTCTCTCTTTTTTTTTCTCCCCCCACCCCCCCAATCCAAATCCTTAGTAACGCATCGCCTGTAAAGCACAGCTCAGAAGTTAAGATGCGCCATCAAATGACTATCGGCATCAAATAATTCCAGACAAGTGTTGGGGGAAGATAAGTGGCAGTACACGTTAAAAGGGATACATGAATCCGTTCTCTTTCTAAAGGATGCAAAGGAGATCTAAGCAAGTCAAGCAAACCAGCAAATCCGCATTCTACGAAGCTAATGTGGCATATGCTCTGTCTCCTACATCGCTCTGTGTCGGCAAACTTGTCCTTGGCTATTTTTGCATGTTTTCTTTTCCTCGTGAGCTTTCGAATTAGCTTGTTACAGCCCATAAAGTTCCGCAGCGATGTAGATAAGAGGTATTTGAATTTGTATATGAATTGGGGCAGAACTCGAATCTTCCACCACATAAAACTATCTTGTCCAACAAATGATGTACCTCTCCATTCATTTAGTCCTTTCACATCCGTGGGTGCTTTCTAACAGTTTTATGCATTTGGGTCTTATGTATTAACTTTTAGGGGTTTTATGTTTCCTATAGTTATGGGAAACGAAAATGTTTTTTTCGTAAAATGTCTTCTCGCAAGTTGACATATTAAAAAAATGTTGTCTGTGATATCATACCCATCTGTTCTGCCCTACTCTTTTAAAATTTTTTTTTCAACGTTTATTTATTTTTGGGACAGAGAGAGACAGAGCTTGAACGGGGGAGGGGCAGAGAGAGAGGGAGACACAGAATCGGAAACAGGCTCCAGGCTCCGAGCCATCAGCCCAGAGCCCGACGCGGGGCTCGAACTCACGGACCGCGAGATCGTGACCTGGCTGAAGTCGGACACTTAACCGACTGTGCCACCCAGGCGCCCCGGTCTGCCCTACTCTTTTATGGGTCTAATAGCTTTTGGCAGATCCTTCTAAATTCGCAAAACAGACAATATTCATCTGAAAATATTGAAAGTGTTTTTTCCCCCTCTTCCTCAATATTTAGATCTCTGCTCTGCCTTCTCTTAACGCATCGATGTGACCATACACTAAGTTCAGTCTTGAGTGGCGGTGGGAACTGACGATCTAATTTTCATTTACTCTTAATCTGATCTCAGTGGAAGCTTAATTAGATTGTTTTGTAGTTTGCTGATGGTTACCCTTTATTAGATTACGATGTTTTCTTCTATTACTGGTTTACTCAAAACTTCTTTCTTTCTTTCTTTCTTTCTTTCTTTCTTTCTTTCTTTCTCTTTCTTTCTTTCTTTCTTTCTTTCTTTCTTTCTCTCTTTTTATTTGATAACAGCTTTATTGGGATCTGATTCATATACCATACAACTATTTAAAAGGATCAGTTCAAAGGCTTTTAGAGCGGTGCCATCATACGACAGTCAACGTCGGAACATTTTCATCGCTGGTAGAAGAAACCTCACGCTCTGTAGCCATCAACCCCCAACGTTGTTGGAAGGGGTGCTTGTCTTCAGGGTATGGGGCTTCCTTGTGTCTTCTGGGGCTGCCGAATTTTGTTGTTGTCGTAACTGTTCTGTCCCTGACACCCTTACCACGGCTACCTTCTGACCAGCGCAGAAGAGGAAGGAGGAATGAGGATTCGCTCCGGATGCCTCCATGACAGCAAGAATTATATGACACTGGCTGGATTCCCCTGCTTCTGTGACTGTTGGCTCTGACTTCGTAGAGTCCCTCCGAACTGCTTCTCCCCCAGAAGAAGACTCCTTTTGCATATTTTCTGAGCTGTGATTTTCGCCTTTGGTTGTTGGCTGTTGGTATATGTTCGATCTGATTCCAACCGTTTTGCGTCATGGAAGGCTTCCTAAACATTTCTGGCCCACGGATTCACTGGTGGCACCCTGTCTTTTCCGACACTGTTAAAAGCATCTTCTTTGTCCTTCTCCTCCTCCTTCCTCTCCTCCAAAGTTTCCCCTTAAACAGGACGTGGAATATCATGGATTATTTCGATGCCCTGCCACGATTTGACTACCAGTTGGCTTTCTGCGAAATTGAGTTTTTAATCACAGCCCTCCGGAAAATCTTCCCATCAGCTGGACTTTTCAGTAGTAGCCGAAAGCGAGCGTATGTCTTTGTGTATCTCTTTACCAACTTTGACTTGATGTTGGAGTTGATATTTGATGCTTGCTGAGGTGAATAATCGAGAACTGTCTGTCGTGACTTCCATTTCTTGTGTAAGGGGTACTCTAAGCCACATGCAGCGCTGGTGATGAACACATACACATTGAGAACAATCGTCAGCCCACTGTTCTGGGCTTCCGTGCACAACTACTTGGAGAATCTCAGTGATGAGAGGGATATTCTCAGAAGTATTAAGGGACTGATGCCAGAGGAGAAAAATCCTGCCTGACAGCCAAGTGGTATTTCCTGAGTCAAGACATCAATCCACATAATGTGGTGACGGGGCCAGATGCCGTGGAATTTCTTGATCTTAAGTTTATTAAATGCTCTTTCCACTTTGCGGAGTAATTAGAGTGCTAGCTCTCAAGCCCTTGCCAAGGAAGTTCTACAGGGAGTTTGGTGATTGCTTCCAACTTATTTCCTAGTAATCCCACATGCTCTTAAATTATTCTCTCCCTTAACCATGATCGCTTTCTGGTCTGTTACCATTTGTTAAAAAGCAGGCATGTCAGAATGAGCTCTAGTTTTCTGGAATTGCTTTTCCTTTAACAGCTACATGCCAATAGACTGTGCCCATCTGGACGGACAGCATCAGGTTCAGTGTAACTGGTTTGGGGATTTCCTGAGCAAAGTAGCCATCTTGCAAATCCGTCCTGACCGTCTCTCTCCCTTCCCACCTTGGCCAGATGCCCCCCCCCCCCCCCCCCCACTATCTGCTCTTGTCGGTTAACGACCAGTCCTTGGCTGCGTTGCTCATTCCCCATTGGATGTTTCTCCCTCCCCTAATTCCTCAAGGCACAGCTAAAACCATCGGTCACATTAAAGAAGACTCTGCCTCCAGGGCACCTGGGTGGCTCAATCCGTTAAGCGTCCGACTTCGGCTCAGATCATGATCTCATGGCTCGTGGGTTCAAGCCCCACATCGGGCTCTGTGCTGACAGCTCGGAGCCTGGAGCCTGCCTCGCATTCTGTGTCTCCCTCTCTCTCTGCTTCTCCCCCACTCTCTCTCGAAAATACATAAACATTAAAAAAAAAGAAAAGAAGCCTCTGCTATACTTTGCGTGTCAGAGACTGTTTTACCCAATATCCGTTCTTTCTTTTTCACTCTGAGAACAAAAATCACAAGTTTTAACTGGGTCCGTGGTCGGGAGTCAATCTCTTTTTTTCCAGGCTTGTTTTTGACTTAAGTCTGGCTAGGAGCATCTAAACAACAGTGATAAAGTAGTGCACAGAGCTTCCAGTCTGTATCCTTAAAAGAGAGGTGATCTCTCTCTTACCTCTTTACCCATTGGCTGGCCTGTGGGCGTGTTGGCCGGCTCTGGGGCAGCCATCTTGGATGACAAGATGGAAGCCATATGTGGTTTCCAGAACAATCTCCAAAATTCTGCAGCTGCCATATCAGCCTTGAACTGCTTAACCTTGAATGGGATCAGAGAGAAATAAACTTCAGCTGGGTTTCAGCTACTGGTCTTCTGGCCTTTGTTACAAAGCATGACCCATACATGTGGGATAATGACAGGCAATTTAAAGCTGTTTAGTAGATCTTTCCTAAGACAGAAAGGTAAGGAGACGTGGGACCCCTACTAATAATTCTGAAAGTGAAGACCCTCAGAGTTAGGTGTCAGGACTGCTGCATTGCTCAGTTCCTTGTGATGAACCCCAAAGGGAAGGGTTTCTGATAGCTTTCCATATGTTTGCCCTCATTTGGACCACATGCAAACTGTGATAGGAGGTCAATAAAACATTTTTTTGAGTAAACATTGCAGAATTTAAACATTCAAATTGCTACAATAGAGGCATTATTAAAAAGAAAGGTTTTGGAATTGTCTTAAGACCATATGTCTAAGCCATACCACAAAACCCACCCTACTAATTAAAAGTCACATCTCATTTTGACATACACGGATATCACTCAACTTGATCCCCTTCCTAAATCATCAGATTTAGCTCTGAATGACCCTGGGCCATTTCTAAACATCAAATCTACCCTCCAAGGACGCTGTTGCAAGTGTATTAAAAAATTGTTGTTTTTTAACATTTATTTAGTTTTGAGAGACAGAGACAGAGCATGAGCAGGGGAGGGGGAGAGAGAGAGGAAGATACAGAATCCGCAGCAGGCTCCAGGCTCTGAGCGGTCGGCACGGAGCCCGACGCGGGGCTCGAACCCACAAACCCGGAGATCATGATCTGAGTCGAAGTGGGACGTTCCCCGACTGAGCCGTCCGGGTGCCCCGTGAGTGTACTTGAATGACTGAGCCACAGTTCCAACGTCAAGGAGAAGTCGTACAATTGCAACCTCACTACAAGAATTACCCTTCTTCCCAAGGCAAGACAAAAGAAGTCTTTGGGGGTCTGAACTTGAGCACAAACTTGGTAAGTTTTACTATATTTGCCAACAAGCGGTTACACCGCCGGGCCAACTGGACTTCATTGTAAATTCTACTTGGGTTACCATCCTGGTATCAGTGTTAAAACTCGCGGTGATACAAAAGAGCTTAGGTCTGGTTGCACTTGGAATTTGGGTTTCAGCAGGTGGTCAACGGGCAGAGACATTTCACACCAAACCTGCATAGATCTGTAACTCTGCCTTAGAAAGCAGCTTGCCTATAAATATTTCACTTCGAGGCAGACAAAGGCTGGATGTGAGGCCACTTCAGACACAAAGCAGATAAATTCCTGCTTAACATGTACCTGATGCTTTATGATTCCCGCCCAGGTTCAAATTTCCTGGATCAAATGTTCCCGAGGCCTGTGAGGTCATGTGGTTTCGGAGACATAAGCTAAGCTTGGTGTACATTACAGAGAAGCCATCCCATCCGGGTGTGACCACGGGGAAGGTAAGTGTTAATCCCAATCTGATTTCATGTGTGCGCAACAGCTGTTGGGAACATTAGGTCTGTCATCTGTGTCCAATGGAGCGATTTCCTACCACTCAGCCTCATATGGCCCCAAAGTTAATTTAGTGCATATTGGGAAATTCCTGAAACAACATGAGACTTAACACCATTTTCCATCAAATCCTTGGAGTTTTTGTTGATGTTTGGAGAGCCCACGGAGGTGTCGAACTGCAGGGGTGAAGAATGGAAGGGTCTACTCATAAAATCTGGAATATTATTGGGGGTTCTTTGTCGAAATTTAATTCGCGCGTTTTTCCAGGAATAAACCCAGTACCATCCTTGGAGTAAAACTGTTCTTGGACGTTAGGACCCAAATCTTGGTTCCCATTGATGGTCATTCTCCACACCCACTTGATCATGCCGGGTATCTCTCCGGCTCAAACTGTGCGTTTGCATCTGAAAATCTCAGTGACTCAGGTTTGCAGCCAACGGTTTTCCTCATGGAAAGCAGGTCTAAAAAAAGCTCATGAAAATCTTGAATTCGGGTTAGTGTCCCCTGATCTCTCCCAGGTCAGGGCCCATCTCTCTGACATCGTTTCCTTTGTGTTTCTCAGTTCTTCGTCCCACTCAGCCAGCATAAACAAAAAAGCTGCCCAGGCTGGTTTCTCTCCAAGCGTGAGTGAAGGAGGGTCGATCTGAGCTGTAAACCACACTGAAGATATGGATTTGCATTTTTTTACCGTGATGTTTGGTACTTAATCTGAGTTGAGTTAATGACTCGATTCTGTGTTTCAAGGAGCTGCCGAAATACCCGTTCTCAGAGTCTGGTGAGAATTATTAGGACGGAATAGGGCTGGCAGTCTCTCGCATTTTAACTTCCCTTCTCGATAAATCCAGTTATCAGCAGTTCTAGTCTTTGAAATATAACTACTATTGGAAGTACAACTTCTTACAGCCACAGCTGGTAATATTGTCCATTCATGGGTGATTTAGTGCATTTGTAGCCCTTTAAGGGAGCGTAGTCATCTGAATGATTATTTGCCTATTCTGCACCAGTCAGGTCTGTGCCGTTATTTATTTATTTATTTATTTTCTGAGAGAAAGGGGAGGGGAGGGGGAGAGAGAGAGGAAAAGAAGGAGAATCCCAAGCTGGTTCCGTGCTGTCAGCGGAGAGCCTGATGTGGGGATCGAACTCATGAACCGTGAGATCATGACCTGAGCTGAAATCGAGATCCAGGTGCTTAAACAACTGAGGCACTCAGCCGTCCCTGTGCCTGTGCTCTCTGTGTAGGTTTTTGCATAGTGCTACATGATATAGGCGCGCGTGAAAGGATTTGTGGTGACGGAGAACCCATGGTTTTTTGTTTAGCATCTTTTATGTTGTCCTTACTTCTCATTCCCACGGGTACCACTCTGCCAGACCCTCAGCTTCTCCTGGGTGCAGTCACTGTAGCTTCCTCATTGAGGTTCTGACATCCAGGTCAGGTGACTCTAAGTCAAGTTCACTTTGTTGGCATTTTTCCCAAAAAGCTACGGACCAGCAGCGAGCCCAAGAGATAAGGATCACGTCTCGCCCACCTCTGCGTTCTCGAAGTCCAGTATCGTGCCTGGCACACACAGCCAGCAAACATTCCATGTGAATACGCTTGTACCCCACCTCGACTGTCTTAATGCTTCAGCCCTCTTATAATTCAATGGCACTGTCCCTTTGTACCATTGAACTATAAGATTTAACATGATGTGAAAAAGGATAAAAATCGAACTGCTTAAAAACATGGAAGTCAAGTTGTTTCTTCCTGACTTCGATATTCGTAGGCCAAGGGCACCCACAGATGGGGAAGGTCACCAGGGTGGGCTTCCAAAGTCGACATCGCTGGCATATCCATGGGGGTAGGAGGTGCTCAGAGATTATTTTCCCAATCAGAAGACTTCTCCCTACTTGATGAAAATGGCCAAGACCAGATGCAGAATATCAGAGAAGAAAGATACCTTTAGCTCCTTTCCTGAGCATGTTGTGTCTCAGGACTCAGCATCATGAGGGGAAGCCAAGGAGAGGCGCTGTCCCCCTTTTTAGTGCCCGGCATACGGGCACAAAGTAGAAAGTCAAATATGCCCATGCGTACTGTCATGAAATCTCCATCTTCACTCCTGGATTCCGGAATATTATTTGGAAGGCAAAGCCTCTTGCTGCCGAGAGTCTGTGAGGGTATTCATTCATTCATTCATGCATGCATTCATTCATTCATTCATTCATTCAACTTAATGTTTACTGAATGATCACTATGGGACAGGGACAGTGCATCCTTGGAATCTACCATTTGAGCCACAGACGCAGGGGTTTTCCTGGAAGGCTGGCTGAACATAAATATTGTCAATGTCACGTATAGCCATTGACATTTGTTTAATAAAACCTGAGAGGCAATATGCCTTAGCATTCAGAGCACAGATTCAGGGACAGGAGCCTGGCCCCAGCACTTTGTAAATACGTCGCCTTGGGCAAGTGATATGAACCTACCTCCGTCCCCTTCTCTACTCACTAGACTATTAGTGCTTCCTTCAAGGGGTTGTTGTGTGCATTAATTTTGTTAAGGCATGTAATGTGCATAAGAGTGCTTAATATATAACCAGTGTTCGTCACTGTGGACCATCATTATAACAGAATTGAACATTAAAATGGTCTTGGCACCGTGAACTTGAATAACTTGCTTACAATCGCCAAGGCTTCGGTTCGCACATCTGTGGAATGAAGCTAGTAACACCTACCTACCTCCTTCACAGAAATATGGTTCCAGTGAGACCACATGCACAGGAGCATTTTATCCATGGGAGTGTCTTAGGAAGCTCAAAGTTAGTTTTATGGTGTCAAACTCTCCAAAGATCACTTTAGTGAAATACCTTTGTCCGGTCCCCCACGTTTCACACCTTCTGGGTGAAAACATAAAAAAGAAAAGCAGACTCCAATGTTCAGCAGAGGAGAGGGACGTTCTCCGCCATGATCCCACCAAATGGTATCTAGGGGAGGGAGAAGTTACACAGAAAGAGACCGGTGATGGCATTAGGAAGAGACGATGCTGGGCCCCCAACACGCAATATATCCTCACGATGAGGGGCGAGGGCAGGCATTTGACTCAGGCTAGGTCAATTGGATGATCTTTCAATGGCATTTAATTCTGGGGGAGAGGAGTGAGCAGACTGGAAACAGTCAGCAGCCTCCTGACCACACCGTCCCCGTAGTTGTCATGGCCCCTGAGCCCTGGCCTCCACGGCTGCCTTCTTCTTCTCTACGTCCTGACCTGGCCTTCTGGCCTGTCCTCAATTCTGGACGCTCCTGTCCCTTTTTAAGCAAATTGCCTTTAGCCCAAGCCAGATTTAATTTCCATTGCTTGCAACAAAGGAGAGCTAATGAATCCCTGCCCTAACCTGTCTTATAATGGCAGCCCCTGACATCAGATCTCTTCCTCGCCTCTGTCATGCACCATGCATGTGTCCTGGTGAATCTACAACGCCTCCTTTATCAGATCAGTGCTTTTAAATGTCACTTACTTGGAGCGCCTGGATGGCTCAGTCAGTTAAGCATCTGCCTCTTGCTTTCGGCTCAGGTCATGACCTTGTGGTTTATGGGTTCAAGCCCTGCATCGGGCTCTGCACGGACAGCGTGGCACCTGCTTGGGATTCTCTCTCTGCACCTACCCCCTCCAGCTCATGCTCTCTCTCTCTCTCTCTCTCAAAATAAATAAATAAATGTTAAGAAAAAAAGTCACTCGTTTGTTCGCTGGGCAAATACTTACGGAGCATCTGGGCACCGTGTTAGGTGCTGGGGATGTATCAGATGAACAAAACAGACAAAATGCTGTGAGTTTACATTCCAACTCTCATGAGTTTACACTCTAACTCGGGAAGAGAGACAATAAATGAAGTAAAACTATATACAAGGTGTTTGATGATGAAATGACTTCTGGAAAAACGATGGCCCCGGGAAGGATGACAGAGAGAGCCAAAGGTGAGGGGCTGTTGCCACTTTAACAGGAGTTATTAGGGAAGGGTCACCGACAGGGGGGACCTTAAGTCAAAGACAGAGTGGCGAGATCAAGGACCATGGTGGGAAGGGCATTTCTGGCAGAGGGAACAGAAAATGTGAAACTGCTATGGTGGGAAATTGCCTCCGGGGTCGCAGGAATAAGAACGCTGGTGTTTCTGGATCTGAATGAGCAGAGGAGAAAGTAGTAAGTGTTGGCCCCAGGGAAATAATGGGCGTGGGGGGGGCATCATTAGGACTTTTTTTTTTTTTTTAAATGTTTATTATTTTGAGAGAGAGAAAGAGCATGAGCAGGGGAAGGGCAGGGAGAGAGAGAGAGAGGGAGACACAGACTCTGAAGCAGGCTCCAGGCTCCGAGCTGTCAGCACGGAGCCCGATGCGGGGCTGGAACCCACGGACCGCGAGATCGTGCCGTAAGCTGACACCTAACTGTGCTACCCAGGCACCCCAGGACTTCGGTTTTCACGGTGAGTGAGTTGAGACATTGGGGCGTGTTGAACAAACCAACACCACCTGGTGACCTAAACGTTCCTTTCTCTTCCGCGCCTGGCGTCGGTCGGCTTTCACAGAGCTTCTCCAGCTTGGCATGACCCGTGCGTCCCATCTCTGGCTTCACCGCACTGCTCTGAGGCTCTGCGGCAGTCGGGTCGGTATCTGCTCTCCCACCGGAATGCCCCACGCGCTTCCACGCCTTGATCCACACTCTCCACCCAAACCGTAGTGCTCATCGGGGGCCGTTCCTGCTCCCGCCTCGTGCCCGAAGGTTTCCTCCGTTGAGCCAGGGTAGAGCCATCTTGCCCACTTCTGAACCTCTCGTGGCCCGACATCCACACACGCCAGCCGAGACCGAGCACGCACCCTCTTGTATCTTATTGACTTCTTTTCGCGTGTGCCTGCCTTGTCCACCAAAAAAACTACGGATTGTAAACTCTTGGAACAAAAAGCACCGCGTCCTGCCGCTCTCGGAGCCCCTTGAGTGCATGATGAAAAGCAGTTCCTTGTTGCTCGAAACAATTTCCAAGGCGCTCAGCATGTCTGGGTTCTGTTTCAAAGGTTTACAATGGCCCCTTCTTTCCTGGGGGTCTTGGAGAGTTACAGACGAATGTGTAACTACATGGTTTGCTCAAGTAACAGAACAGAGTTACAGTGTAAGACCAATCATCACAGTCCATTAAGTTGGGGTTGTTCAGGGAAAGTCAAGCTCCAGGCCTTGGTCGAGCAATCAAGGGGCTGGAGGCCATGCAAGCCGGGGCCTTGCCGGGGCCCCGAGAACAAGCCGTGATTGTCCATTCTGCCATAGTGTGCCGTTGGAACTTGCTGGAATGGAAATGCATTCTTCAGCTCTGCAGCCGAATGGCGCACACAGCCCTGGGATCCCAGATCCTGTGCGAGGTTAACTAGCCTCCTATAAACATTAACACCCCTGGGAATGGCGTGCTGTAATTACGGAGGACTCTACCCTGACCCCTAAAGTACTCGCCGGTTTACAGAACTCGATCTATAGACCAGAGTGTAAATGTAATTTGCGTGGCCATGGTTATAGCAGTCACAGCTCTGTAAACAGGCTGCCTGGGCTGAGGGCGCTGGGTTTGTGTTTTAATGGAAGCACACCTGTAAAACCTGGGTGCAGAAGCTTCCAGAGACTGACCTGGACTGAGGACCCCTCCAGATCCTTCATATTAACCTCCCTCTACTGCTCGCAAGAATGCCAAGGTCGCAAATGGAAATGGTCCAAGACAAAGGCCCGTTACCCGGTTCTCACTCCCAGGGATTTTCCCTGACGTGAGAGAAAGAAGGTTTGCCTATTTCTCAAACTCTTCCATTAATAGTTACTAGAGCCAGGAGACCCGGGATTAGTTGCATCAATGCCGTTGTGTGGTTGTGTGAGGTCGGCCGTGTGACATTGCTGGTATCTGAATAGAGGCAGGGGCCGGAGGATCTCCGATGTCCCTTTCCATTTTCACATTCTGTGACTCCGTGTTCCTTCGAGCCCCAGGGTTGTGCCTGCCTTTGGATGAAGAAATGGAGATCGTAGCCGTAGTCTCTGGAGCAGAACAAAGAACTTTAAAGATAATCGAGTTGTTTGGGCCTGTTGTGCATGGAAGACCCAGAATCTTGAAGTCCCACAGCGATTATCTACCTATTTATCTATCTATTCATTTTTAAATATTTATTTTTTGAGCGAGAGAAAGAGTGCATGTTAGTAAGCACGAGCAAGGGAGGGGCGGAGAGAGAGAGAGAGAATCCGGAGGAAGCTCCATGCTGTCAGCACAAAGCCCAATGTGGGGCTCTATCCCATGATCCGTGAGATCATGGCCTGAGTCAAAATCAAGAGTCGGACGCTTAACCGACGGAGCCATCCAGACCCCCCTGCCCCACCCCCAACAGCTATTTACAGGGCAAAGTTTCAAGCCCTAGACCGCTGGCTCCCGGTCCAGGGTCTTCCCATGATCCCCAGGGCTTTGTAAAAGTGACATTTCTCGAAGATTTAGACAGACACTTCACAGAAGACAACTATATGAATGGTCAATATGAATACAAAAAAGTGCGCAACGTTATTAGGCACCAGGGAAATACAACATAAAGACACTGGCTAAAAGGAAAATAAAGACGGACAGTACCAACAGTTGATGATTATATGGAGAAACTGGAATGTTCACACACGGCTGGTGGGGATGCGAAATGCTGCCGCCACTTTGCAAGAAGATATCAATTCATTTTGTTAAGATTAAAAAAAGTTTATTTAGTTTTGAGGGAGAGAGAGAGAGAGGAGAGAGAGAGAGAGCACACAAACAGGGGAGGGGCAGAGAAAGAGGGAGACGCAGAATCCGAAGCAGGTTCCAGACTCTGAGCTGTGAGCACAGAGCCTGACGCGGGGCTCGAACCCAGGAACCGTGAGATCATGACTTGAGTTGAAGTCGGATGCTCAACCCAATGAGCCATTCAGGCGCCCCAGGTATCAATTCTTCTACAGTTAAACGTACACTTAGCGTATGACCCAACAATTCCAATTAGGTATTTACCCACGGATCATGAAAATGTGCACCCTAAACTTGACCATAAATGTTCATAGCAGCTTTATTCAATAACAGCTCCAAACTAGAAATGACACAATGACCATCAGCAGGTAAATATTGTGATATATCCATGTCGTGAAAAACTACTTAGGATTAAAAAAAAGAACCATCTACCATTATAAGCAGGAACAGAGACGAATCAGGGTGCCTGGGTGGCTCAGTTGGTTAAGCGTCAACTTTTTTTTTAACTTTTTTTTAATGTTTATTTTTGAGAGAGAAAGACACAGAGTGTGAGCAGGGGAGGGGGAGAGAGAGAGGGAGACACAGAATCTGAAGCAGATGCCAGGCTCTGAGCTGTGAGCATAGCTTGAACCCACGAACCACGAGCTCATGACCTGAGCTGAAATTGGACGTTCAATCTTCTGAGCCACCCCGGGCACCCCAAAGCATTGACTCTTGATCTTGACTCAGGTCATGATCTCAGGGTTCGTGGGTTCTAGGCCCGTGTCGGGCTCTGTGCTGACAGCTTAGAGCCTGGAACCTGATTCGGATTCTGTGTCTCCCTCTCTCTCTGTCCCTCTCCTGCTCACACACACTCTCTCTCAAAAATAAATAAAATATTTAAAAAAATTTTTTTAAAAAGAACAGAGATGAATAAAGCTGGACTAAAGAAGCTAGACATACGAGAGTATACACTGTAGTATGTCATTTGCGGAAAGTTCTGGAAAAGGCAGACATGGCGCTTGCTCAGGGAATTGGGGCGAGGGTAGGTTGCAAAGGGACACGAGGAGCCACTCAAGGTCACGGACGTGTTCTGTCTCTTGATTCTGGCAGTAGGAACACACACACATACATTTGTCAAAACGCACCCCCCCCGTATACTTAAAATGGGCATATATTCTTGCATGTAAATTATACCTCAATAAAAGTGGTCAAATCGATATACTGAGAACAAACTGAGGGTGGATGGGGGGTGGGAGGGAGGGGAGGGTGGGTGATGGGTATTGAGGAGGGCACCTGTTGGGATGAGCACTGGGCGTTGTATGGAAGCCCATTTGACAATAAATTATAAATATAAATATAAATATAAATATAAATATAAATATAAATAATAGTGATTTGCCCCAAATCACTGTGGGTGCTATGTAATCACAAAGGATGCGTGACTTTGAAGTTTCTGATCAGGAAAGCCCCTCGGAGGCGGCGGCCCTAGGGTGGGGGGCTGGGGGGTAGGGGGGCAGGGGGGCAAGGCCCCTCCCTTGAGTGCGCTCTCTCACAAGCGCATCCCTTCAGGACCCGGCTCCAGCCAGGCCCTTCCGTGCCCGCGGGAGCAGAGCTGGCCCCAAGCCAGGGCAGATGTGGAAAAGCCACGTTGCCATTTTCATCTCTGACGGAAAGCCCTTGTTCGGCTGGGCCGAGATGTGTTTACAAATCCGTGTTCTGCTGTGGTTTAGATCCGCAGCTGGGAGCGGGGACACGGCTCCTCTGAAAGGAAGCAGGCCCTTCAGGGAACAGACATCCCCAGGGGAGGCTGAGTGGAGGAGGAGAGCCGGCCCGTAAGGACCGGACACGTCCCGGGAGGCCAGGGGTTGAGGCGTGGGGGACGGGGACGGGGGCAGGCGTTAACTACAGATTTTGGCACAGCCGATACGGCCTTGACCTCGCATCTCCTTTGGTGTCTGACTGTGGAAGAAAGGGGCTTTTTAATAAAATGTAACCGATCCTCGCCGAGGATCCAAGCGTGTGAGTCAACGTGTCAGATGCTTGGGGATGTGAGATGTGAAAAAAAAAAAGGTTTCTTTGAAGAAGCGTTCGGTCTAAAGAAAACCCTGTACGTAAATCACGATTCGGCCCTGCCCCAGGCCCCTTCCGTGAAGCTGGAGCCCTCTGGGGCCCCTAGCCTCGGACACCCAGCCCCGCACCTGCTCGCCTAGAATGACCTTGTACTTTGGCCGGCCTCTCTCCAGCGTGTTTGTACTCACGCTCTGGAGCCTCAGGCCTGCCTCAGCCCTCCTGGTCCACGTGTCCCCTATTTCCTCTGAAACCTGCCCCCGCCTAGAGGGTCCCTGCCCAGAGGAGTCTGTCCACCAGCTTACCCTCCCCCTCACAAGGAAGAAAAATTGATGGACCCTCGGACTGTACTGGATGCTTCTGCTTTCCAAATCAGAAGTCCTGGAACAGAATCCATTTTCAAACGCAGTCCCAGATCCACAAATAATTAGTTCTCAAAAACATAACCAAGGGAGGAGAGACTGGCTGGCCCCGTTGGCTGAGCGGCCCCCTCCCTGCTCACGCGCGCTCTCTCTCTTTCTCTAAAATAAATAAAATGAAAAGAAAAAAAAAAAAACATGACCAAGGGATGGAAATTGGGTCAAGCCAACTTAAGTCATTCCGGAAACTGACATCAGTATCACCTTTATGGCGAATAAAAGGCACGTATTGGGCAACAGTGGGCCATCGAGTTAGTCATATTTCTATCCTGATCCTTTGCTGCCCTTCCCAAGAAGCCTCAGTAGCTCCCCGTTGCCCGTGGGTGCTAAAAGAAATCTCTGCTCGGTCCCTGTGCTGTGCATCGAGGATTGAGTGTCGCATAAACCTAAGGCGGCCGGAATGTTACACACTTCAGCGTGGACCTTATGAGAACCAGTCCCATGTAATGGACGCCCCAGTGACAACACAGGGTAAGAACCACTGGTCCCAAGGGAGACTTTTCGGTTCTCAGTCATCCGCCGTAAAGGACTTTTCAGAATTCTCCTTTGTGTATATCATGTCCCCCCTCCCCACACACATCTGGGGAGATTTGCTGAGCCTCCTTCAGAGCAGTGCAGCTCGCCTTTCCTGGCAGGCTAATCACTTCACCCCCAATAGAGACTATGTGTTGGTCTTCAGTTACCGAGCTAGACTGATTTGCAGAATTCCGTAACACCTAAGTTCACCTGACCAATCTGGTATCCCAGTAGGTGTCCGACATGTGCCTTTCCTTTTGGGCCAACGAGAGTCAATGCCCACAAACACTTGGGCGGTCATTGACTCGGTTTTAGTTGGCAGATTATCGGGATATTACTATTTTCTTGAGCTTCCCTAACACCTGCTCGCCAATTTGAATCGCTGCACCAGTGAGTGATCGACTCGGAGTGATGGTATTAGGGTTACAGTTAGTTCATTTCTCGTTGTGCGTAAACGTCTCTTCCAACATGTGGCAGGAGCTGCCCACGTGTCTGGAAGGCAGGTCTACGAGAGCATGGACCACATTTTAGGGGTGTGTTATAGTGAAGCCATTGTTGGCACAGCTTGCTTTTTCTGTCACCTGTCTTGTTTTCAGTCGATGCAATCGGTGTAAAAATTCATTGCGGTGAGGGGCGCCTGGGTGGCTCAGTCGGTTAAGCATCCGACTTCAGCTCAGATCATGATCTCACGGTTTGTGGGTTTGAGCCCCGCCTCCGGCTCTTGGCTGTCAGCGTGGAGCCCATTTCGGATCCCCTGTCTCCCTCTCTCTGGCCCTGGCCCTCCCCCGCTTGTGCTCTCTCTCTCTCTCTCTCTCAAAAATGAAGAAACATTAAAAAAAAATTCATCATGGTGATAAAAGTCTGTATCTTTGCTTCAAATTCTGGTTTGATCCTAGCCTTCCCTGGAACGATCTCATTAGCAAAATGCCAAAGGTGTCATGGGATGTCTCTGCATGTTATTGGTGGACAGTCGCTATTCTCAGGAAGGGGAAGGGCACGAGGACATCCATAAAGTTCAGCTGCAAGGTCGCATCACTGGAGGATCCATTACACAGGGCTGGTCACACAGGCCCAGGGTGAACTGTGTAAACCTCAGGTCATCTTAGGGTCATGCGGCACTTGATGTCCTATGCACTGTTGAGATCATGACATGAGCCAAAGTTGGACGTTCTATCGACTTAGCCACCCAGGCACCCCTGGAGACTTTCTAGAGAATGCACACATATATTGAGTACTTCCAATATTTAATGCTCTATACGTATCAAGTAAAAGATAAACAGAGGCTTGAAATGCCACGACATTGTCATGTTGTTCTTCGTGTCTGTTGACATGTTATCTTCTTAGACGTGTTTGGGCTCCTTGAGGACTGGGCTTCTGTCTTTCCATCTCTGGATCCACAGACACCTTGACCAAAGCAACTACCCAGCCAGTTGTTGGGGGAAAGGGCCGACATGATTTTTCTTGTTCCTTCTGGGGCATTACCACCAGTTGAGGGCAACATTTTGTTAAACCAAGCTTGACCCTATATCTAAACACATCAAACCCTTTCGCACTGTTCATCACACTGGAGATGCCAAAATATAAATAATTTTCCACCCTCCTGTATTTAGCTCCTTGTAGTCTTTGTTAAGGGCAAACGTGAAACCATGCAGAAAACTACATACAGATTGACACAAGAGGATGTTCATTACGATGTTATGTATGCCACCAAAAAAAAAAAAAATTAGGAAAGATCTTGAAAAAAAGGATCCAGGGGCATCTCAGGGTGCAGTCAGTTAAGAGTCCAACTCTTGATTTCAGCTCAGGTCATGATCTTACGGTTCGTGGGATAGAGCCCCGTGTCGAGCTCTGTGCTGACAATGTGGAGCCTGCTTGGGATTCTGTCTCTCCTCTGTCTGTCCTTCCCTCCCTCTCTCTCTCTCTCTCTCTCTCTCTCTCTCAAAGTAAATAAATATTAAAAAAAATAAAAATAAAAAAAGGATCCAAAAACAATCAAATTATAGACCATCCATATGGCAGAAACAGTAGACACTATGATAATGAAGAACTTTCAGGAATGATGAAATGCTATTATGTCAGTAAATGGCTAAGACAAATAATAAAAATATGTGTAATAGAATTCCAATTAGGGGGACACAGGTACAAATACTATTAGTGATCATTACCAGCCTTTGGCATGTTACACGCCTTACACGTGTTTTTAGTTTGCTTTCTGTTTTATTTGATGTTATTATTGTTATACCAGTTTCCTATTCTTTTGCTCCTTTCTGGGTTATTGTTGTTGATGACGGAGGGGTTTTTTTTTTTGCTGTTGTTTCTTTTTGTTTGTTTGTCTGTTTGTTTGTTTGGCTGCTATTGCTTTGTTTACTTTGCTTCATTTCTCTTTGTAGAGTCTATTCTTCTGTCCTTTTACTTTGGAATTGGCAGGATAGTTTTTTAGTAGGGGCAAGATGTCTCTCGTAAATAGCCTAAGACTCATTTTTTTCTGTATCAGATTTGAAATTAACGTCCAGTTAAACGTCCAACTCTTGAGCTCAGCTCAGGTCTTGTTCTCAGGGTCATGAGTTCAAGCCCCACACTGGGCTCGGCCCTGGCCGTGAAGCCTACTTAAAATAAAAAATAAATAAAAATAACTCTGCTTTTTATTTTTCTCTGACTTCTGTTCTCCCTTCCTCCATATAAATTTTATCTAGTATTTTACTTGTGTTTTGTAACACAACAGACAATTAATGACAGTAACCACTTTTTTACTGTCCACAGTCATTTAAATTTCCCGACAAGGTTCAGAACATTTCGGTGAGGGTCTGTTCATTGTAAATTCTCTTCATATTTGCCGTCTTGGAAACATTATTCTTTGGATACAACTCTTCCAATTATTATGATTCTTTCACGTCATTACATGTTGCCATTTTTGGCTTCAGATATTTTGAAAGTCTACCTAAACGGCGCTCAGATCTCACTTCCCATTCTTCGTCTCCCTGTGCCTGCACCCATGCTCTGCTTTCCAAAGCAGGCTCTAAGTTGTCAGCATAGAGCCCGGCGCGGGGCTCGAACCCATGAATCGTGAGATCATGACCTGAGCCGAAGTCGGACGCTCAACTGAATGAGCCACCCAGGGGTCCCATTAGACCGCCGTTTAACTGGACATTCCCTCACCCGAGGGTGGTTGGCTTTTCCACAGTATTTCAGTGTTCCACACAGGTGGCGATCACGTTTGCTATAAACGTGACCTTGGATACATATATGAAAATTTCTGTAGGGTAGAAACTGGAAACAAATTTGTCGTGTTGTGAGCTGAGCATCTTTACGTAGGCTAATTAATGTCAAAATTAATTGTTCCAAATTATACTTCTCCCTGCAGTGCGTGAAATGTTTGTTGCCTTGCGTCTTCCCACACTTGATGTTATCAGATTATTTAATTATTTCCAATCTGATGGAAAGATACGCTATCTAATTGCTGTTTTCAATGGAGTCTTCCTGGTTATTCATGGGCCCAAGCATCTTCCCATATGTTAACCAACCTTTTGGGGCTTTTTTTTTAGTTGAGTTGTCTCTTAATAGCCTGTCCCATTATTCTCTTTGCTGGTTTAGTTTTTGTTAATTTTTTTAGGAGTTCTTTATACATTGGAAATACTGGAAACTTACTGAAGAGCATCCCTTTCAATATAGCCTCTGCTCAATTCAGAAAGAATTTGGTTCTTTTGGAATCCCTATTAAATGGATACTGAAATACTGCTTTATATGTGTAAGTTTCTTAAATTTCCTCCCTCCTTCCCTCCCATCCTCCCTTCCTTCCTTCCTTCCTTCCTTCCTTCCTTCCTTCCTTCCTTCCTTCCTTCTTATGTCTGGTCTCTTTGCATGTTTTATGTGATATTTTTAGTTCATCTTCCAATTCACTAATCTTCTTCTGCCAGTTCTACTATTCAGCCTACTAATTTATTACAGTATTCATTTATTTTAAAAATATTTATTGGGGCGCCTGGGTGGCGCAGTCGGTTAAGTGTCCGACTTCAGCCAGGTCACGATCTCACGGTCCATGAGTTCGAGCCCCGCATCAGGCTCTGGGCTGATGGCTTGGAGCCTGTTTCCGATTCTGTGTCTCCCTCTCTCTCTGCCCCTCCCCCGTTCATGCTCTGTCTCTCTCTGTCCCAAAAATAAATAAACGTTGAAAAAAAATTAAAAAAAAAAAAAGAAAAAAAAATATTTATTGACTACACACACACACACACACACACACATATATACATATACATGTATATGTGTATATATATGTATATATATATGTGTGTGTATATATATATATATATATATATATATATATATATTTCAGATACTATCTTAAGTGCTAAGGCTTAAACACTAAACAAAGCAGACAAAACAGACAAATTCTGCCTTCAGGTACATTACATTCTATTAGGCGAAGTTCCGAGCTTTACTTTATATTGGTTATCCTTTTGGTTTGCAGGTATAAAAGGTTTGGTTCTTTACAACTCTTTTGCAAATGATCCTTTTTTAAATTATTGCATACGAGATTCACTTCTTTCTTTTATCTCTCTTTCATCCATTTTAACATACCGATTTAATATTCTGTTTGGATTGTTTCTCGTTCCTTGGGTATATTGTTTGGGTTCTCATCTGCTGGCTCCTCGTGTGTCTGGTCACTTTTTGACCTAGAGCTCGTATCTGAGCCTGAGCCATAGACCGAAAGCAGCCTCCCAGGAAGGCGTTTTGAAGCAGTAGTGGGAGGACTGGTGCTCCTCATTCGGCTGAAGGACAGGGATTCGGGTGGTCTAGCTGGAGTTAAGCAGGGTAGGAGTGAAAAGCCAGAGGGTGGGGTAGGTTAAGCCCTGTGACTTAGCTGTTTACCTGTAAATCTCCTGTAATAAAATACGCTTAAACTCTAAATCGCTGCTGACTTAGCAGGGACAGAAATTACCAAAGGAGGCATGGCTTGTGTCGTGCTTTCACACTCACACACTAATAAGGGAGAAGCCTAAATTTTGGAAGGTTGTGCTTGTGGTAGAAGTGACCAGTAGTAATAAATGAATGGTCACCTTCCACATGAAGACATCCATGCTTGTTTCACTAGGGAGCTTACATTATAGCTAATCTCTATTTTTTTCTTGCTGGGAACAGTAGGGAAATCCCAGGTACACAACTGAGACACGATGTTCAGTTAGTGGCGAGCCTACGGTTCAACGGCTGGACCTTTCCCTTTAATGTCCCATGGAGATCGTAGGACCTAGAGCGGGTCAGGGGCCAGAGAAACAGCCACACTGATTCAACCCGCGTACAAAATAATGTTTTCTAGATTCAGAACCTAAATACTCCAACTACGTTCCCAGGCTTCTCTCTACATGTTGCCAGAACTATTTAGGCAAGTGACACTACACCATTTTGGTTCCCTAAACTCCCCCCCCCCAAAAAATAATCAGAAATATCCATTTATGTTGGTCTCGTGCAGTGAGGGCTCTTTCATAGTGATGGAAAACGCCACACCAATTGGCCTCAAACATAAGAAATTTATGGCCACGTGACTGGAAGTCTAACCGTAGGGAATGGAATCTGGGGTTGGGGAATCCAACAGTTCGGCATCATCACCATGGACATAGATTCTCATGGGTTTTGTTTGTTTGTTTGTTTTTTGTTTTTTGTTTTTTTTTTTTTTTTGCTTGGCCATCCATGATGCGAGCTTCTGGTGGGTAGCTCCTCTCGCAACTGTAGGATCCAATGGGAGAGGGAAAGAGCCTCCCCTCCAGGCATACGATAAAATTCTTTCCTCCCGTGTGATTGTTAGATGCACGCTTTGGACCGATAACGGTTGCTAGGGGCAGGCCATGCACTGCTTGGTTTCCGTCCAGGCTCCTCCAACAATCTGATGAAATTGTTCGGCTTTGCTTACTCAATCCTCAGCTCATTCCTGGAGCTGGGATTCTTTCCGGGAGCACCATGGATGTTACAAAATGGAGGGGTGGAAAACGCATGGGGGAATGGGGAACACAACTGGGAACACAACGTCTGCTGTACTGTTCAAAATCCTCCAGTTAAAGGGTGGAGGAGGGGAGAAGAAAGAGGAAGGCGAACCAAGCTTGGTCGAGCAATTTTGTGGCACCACGAACCACAGACTCAGTGATGCAATAGAGAATGTCCACCCTGATGTGTAATTGATTAGGAGGCGGCCCCTTTTGCTTGATTCGTGGCCGAACACCAACCAGAATGAGTGACAGGAATAGAATAATTTTAGCTACGCTCTCTTTTCTTGCCCCCCTCCTCTCCCCCCTCCTCTCTTTCCTCCTCCCTTCCTTTCCTCTCCCTTCGCTTCCTTCTCCTCTTTCTTCTCTCTCTGTTTGGCTCTTTGCTTACTTCTTAAAGAGATCATTACTCCTCCCCTCAGCCCATTACTCCTAAGACCACGGTTTGGTCCCTCAACGAGCAACAAGTTAAAATAAGAAGAAGAAAAAAACCAAACTTTCTCAGCCAGATCATGTGTTTGGAACTACATCAAAATGCTGTTTTTGTGCCTCCCACCCCACTATAAAAGAATACATTCCTGCTAGACCCTAAGAGGTTAGGAAAGTGAGCAAGTTAAGTCCAAACACATACCAGAATAAATTAAATAACGGAGTTAAGGAATTTAAATAAATAAGGCATGATTTTGCAGAAGTGGTAAATTATGTTTTGAGGAGGAAGTCTTTGGTTCAAGGCTATTTGCTTGGAAGTGATCTTGAAAAGTAGACTGGACTAAAGGAACGTTTTTAAAGGCAAGACAAAGGATGAATTTGGGACTTTTGGACTGGCTAGTACAGCAGGGCTGTTAGCAAATGGATCTTTTTTTTTTTTTTTAACCTGGAATGTTCTACAGGGTGTGATGCATAATTTAGTTTGCAATGAAGCTCAAATAAGAGTTATTTAAATTTGCCATAGGGAATTTACCCTGGGAAGCGCAGATGAAATATTTTGGTAAGAGACAAAGGCAGCGAGCTAAGGTAGTGAGCTACCAGGGAAATTTCCTTTTAAAGGTACACTGCCATGGCATTTGAGCATGAAGGTTGGTTGTGGCTTCCGATTTTAGATTTAAGTTTTGATGTACCTGCAAGTCTTCTGCAGACTCGGGTGGGTGTGATACCCTCAGCAGACAAGTTTTCATAGCATCTGCTGTGCATCCAGAACAGGTCCCATAAACGCCCCCGAGAGCGATCTTAGTTGGGGTGTCCAGCACCCACAGGGTGTGGTGTCCCCAGCAACCCCCCGGGCCCGACCCAGAGTCTCTGCTAGGACTCCTGCAAATGGTGGAGGTAATTTGAAGGCACGTCTAGGGAGCAGAAAAGCTATAGCGAGCTCCGCTATGCGCCCAGATAGGAGAGCCCCTGGAACCCTCCCCACCTCCCCTGCAGGAGGTGCATGTGTTGATAACACAAACTCTAGGGACGATCCCACCAGCCTATGGAGGAGGGACACAGGGAACCCATGGGTGATGGAGCCTGCTCTCTGTCACCAGGTCATGCGCTCCCTTTCCTGTGTCCTAATCCAGGTTCAGACACAAAAGGTTCTCTTTCTATGGACAGCAGAAGGTGGAATGCAGTTTCCCATCTCTATTCCCGCGTGAGCAGAGTTCGGGGCCTTCCTATTACACATTGACTCGCTCCTTTTTCCCTCTGATGTTAGCCCTTTGTATATAGTACATCCGGAATTCATGCATACCTTCTTGTTGTAAGAAAGTTTTGAATAGAGGGGCGCCTGGGTGGCTCAGTCGGTGAAGCATCCCACTTTGGCTCAGGTTATGAGCTCGCAGTTCGTGGGCTCAGGCCCAAGTCGGGCTCTGTGCTGACAGCTCGGAGCCTGGAGCCCCCTTCCAATTCTGTGTCTCCCTCTCTCTCTGCCCCTCCCCCACTCACGTTCTGTCTCTCTCTCTCTCTCTCTCTCAAAAATAAATAAACATTAAAAAAATTTTAAAAAAGAAAGAAATTTTTGAATTGAGAGATTTCAAAACTTCCTTTTTGACCTGTTAAATGCCATCCCGGGTCATTCTCAGCTTGGTGAGGAACTTTTCTTACTTTTCCTGTTCATTTGCATTCACATAAAAGTCGAGTTAGAAGTCCATGGTTCTGCCTCATGATTACTTTCATATAATTAGAATGATTCTCTAAAAAATTTTTTGTAAGTATTTCATTTATTCTTGAGAGACAGAGAGACAGAGTGCGAGCAGGGGAGGGGCAGAGAGAGAGGGAGACACAGAATCCGAAGCAGGCTCCAGGCTCTGAGCTGTCAGCACAGAGCCCGATATAGGGCTTGAACTCACAGACTGTGAGATTGTGACCTGAGTTGAAGTCGGCTGCTTAACCAATTGATCCACCCAGGCCCCCCCTTGAAGGATTCTTTATAAATAATTTGCTACATGTTTCTTGGAGATCTTTCTGCACGCAAAAATGTGGACCCACTTTATTCTTTGTGAGGACAGCAAAATCTTTAATAATGTGTGAAATATTCACCTTCTGATATTTATATGCTTTCCATTTTTAAATAATGAGCAATATTGAAATAAAAACCTGCCTATTTATTTCTCTGTGCCTCTGATGTTTTCTTAGATTCATACTTATAATTAAGCTTCAGTTATGTCTTCTGACCCTCAGAAGGCTTGTATTATTTCAACTACCAATAGTGTGAAAAAATCACTGAAATGTATCAACTTGAGATTTCATTAATTTACTTCTGTTTCTGCAAGTTGATTCGTAAAACCTAGTTTAACATTCTTTGTGTTTTTATTTTCATTTCTTGATTACATATTTATTGGCTTTCGCTCCACTTGGCCAATATTTTATTCTTATTCTTTGCCCATTTTTTCCATTGGGCATATTATTTTCATTTTTTTCTCTCTCTCTTTCTCTCTCTTTCAGATCTTCTTTATGCAGATACCAATTTTTGTGTGTGTGTTTTCAATGTTGCAAGTATTTCTTTCTATGTGTTTTGTGGCTTTTCACTTTTGTGTCTTGTGGTAGAGGTTTTAAATTTTAATATGAATAGACTTTGATCTTTTTTTCTACATTGTATATTTTTGAGAAATTTTTATTTTTATTTATCTTTCAAAATTACAAGCATAGTTTTTATCCCTTCTTTGTATGTATGCTATGGCGTAGGGCTCTGTATTTATTCTCTTAATAAGGATACATTTGTCCCAACTCCATTTACTGGTCAGTCTGCCTATTTTCCACTGATTTGATTTCCAAGTCAACCATTAAACTAAATTTTTTTCAGTAACTAACTTCTTTATTCGCATGATTTGATTTCAGTTTGTTCCATTGATCTATTTGTCTAGTCCTACAAGGAAACCAAAAATTACTTTCCAGCATACTCAGGTATGTGTTAGGACAGGTTCAATGGTATGTGGGGACTGTCATATCGACTCTTAAGAGCCCACTGTACACATCTCTTCTCAACTCTGAGATCAGTGACATCACACTGATAGCATGAAATAATTATTCCAGCACCAGTTGTTGAAAAAGACTATCCTTTCTCCACTGAATTGCCTTTCCGTCATTGGCAAAAACCAATTGCCAATATTCGTGTGGGTATATTTATAAGATTTCTCTTCTGCCCCATGGATCTGTGTGCCCATTCCTTTACCAATACCACGCTGTCTTGTTTACAATAGTTTTACAATAAATCTTAAAATCAAATATTCTCACTCAGCCAACTTTATTCTTCTTTTTCCAAGTTGTTTTGGCTATCTCTTTGCTTTGTCTTTCCATATAAATTTTATAATCAGCTTGTCTATACCTACAAAGAGTCCTACTGAGATTTTGGTGGGAGCTACATTAAATCTCTTGATCAATTTGAGGAGAATTTGTATCTTTATTATGCTAAATTTTTAAATCCATGAACATGGTATGTCTCTCCATTTACTTAGTTCTTCTTTCACCCATGGTTTTCAGTGTTCAGTATATACATCTTGCACATGTTGTCTTATATTCGCACCTAAGTTTATGTCATTTTTGGAGAAGCTATTGTAAATGTATTGTTCTAAAATTTCATTTTCCACTTGTTCATTGCTAGTAAATGATAACATGATACCTGATTGATTTTTGTGTATTGACCTCATATCCTTTTATATCAGTAAACTCATTAGCTTAAAGAATGTTTTTGCTATTGTGAGCTCCTTGTATTTTCTACATAGACAATCGTGTTGTTGACAAATAAGTATAGCTTCTTTCTTTCTTTCTTCCTTTCTTTCTTTCTTCTTTCTTTCTTTCTTTCTTTCTTTTTTCCTTCTTTGTCTTTTTTTTAAACCAATTTGTGTGCATTTTATTTCTTTTTTCTTGCTGTATTTTACTGACTAGGGCTTTTTGTTGGGAGTTGAATGGGGAGTGGTGAAACATTCACCCTTCCACTGCTAACTATCATGTTGGATATATACTTTTGCAGATGCCCTTATCAGGTTGAAGAAGTTCCCTTCTATTTCTAGTTTGCTAAGAGATTTTTATCATGAACGAACATTTACTTTAGACGGCTGGGAAAGACATTGAAGAAGAGATCTGAAGGAAATAAGAGAGGCAGCCATACATTTGTATGGGAGAACAGTATTTCAGGAAGATGGGAGATCATGTGTAAAGGTCCTCAGAACAGTTCCAGGCAGGCATTTCAGGGAATAGCTAGGATTTATAAAAATGTTCGGAGTGGAGTGAATAAAGAAGGCAGGGTAGTAGAAAGATGAGGTCAAAAGATAGCCTAAAGCAAGATCAGATGAGGCTCTGGATGCTGATGTGAAAACTTTGGCTAAAAACTTTGGGAAATAGGGAACCATTTGGAGTGGGGATTGGCTTTATCTGACTTACTTTTCAAAAGGTTCATTTTGTCTGCGACGTGGGAACTAGAATACAGGAGACTAAGTGATGGTCAAATAGGAAGGTACTGATTATTGATTAGTGCAACCCAGAATCCAGCTGACAGTGACTTGAGGTAGGGTAATAGCAATGGAGGGGTGAGAAATTGTATTCTGGATACATTTTAGAATTTTCTAGTCACCAGGAGACTGGAAGAATGGGGGTGTTAAATACCAAGAAAAGAGTGGTGATGAAAGCGATCTTTTGAGCACTCACTGTGTTTTAAATAGTTTTTAATGTTTATTTTTTGAGAGAGACACAGAGAGACACAGAGAGAGACAGAGCAGGAGTCGGGGAAGGGCAGAGAGATAAAGGGAGACACAGAATCCGAAGCAGGCTCCGGGCTCCAAGCTTTCGGCACAGAGTCCCATGTGGTGCTCGAACCCATGAACCGCGAGATCTTGACCTGAGCTGAAGTCAGATGCTTAACTGACTGAGCCACCCAGGTGCCCCAACACACGCACTGTATTTTGGACACTGCCATAAAAGCTTTATGTGGGTCAACTGATTTCGTTCTTGCTACAGTTCCAAGAAGTATGGATTATAAATATCAGCCCTTTTCTCATAAAAATAAATGCGCATAGAGAGGTTAAGTGACTTTTAAGCATGCCCAGCAGAAAAACAGAGCCAGGGTGTGACCTCAAGCATTTGGGCTCCAGAGTCTATGCCCTTCACCATCAACTAGAACTATCACTTAAAGTTTCTCAAAATCCCATCTGTTTTCAGCTATATCTCCTTCTTATTATAAATTGTCTATTCTCCTTTTATCCTTGATTCAACTTCCTAAAGGTTTATCTATTTTGTTGCTCTTTTCAAAGAACCAGATTTTGGTTTTATTGAGCAGCTGTTCTGCCTTTTTCTCCCCCCCTATGTTATTAATTTCGGCTTTTATCTTTATTAAATCCTTTCCTCCTCTTTCTCTGGTGTTATTTTGTCTCTCCTTCTCTGTCAACAGTGTAAACTATGGAATGATGATAAATGAGACATAAAAGGATTATAAAAAGGATAGGCACAGTTTTAGTCTAGGTGAGAGGGTTGCTACTTTAAGCATCTCCAAGTATTTTTCAGAAAACGAACGTTCCTAGAATTTAAATGGTGTTACGGTTTTTTAAAAAAAAAATTTTTTTTTCCAACGTTTTTTATTTATTTTTGGGACAGAGAGAGACAGAGCATGAACGGGGGAGGGGGAGAGAGAGAGGGAGACACAGAATCGGAAACAGGCTCCAGGCTCCGAGCCATCAGCCCAGAGCCTGACGCGGGGCTCGAACTCACGGACTGCAAGATCGTGACCTGGCTGAAGTCGGACGCTTAACCGACTGCGCCACCCAGGCGCCCCTAAATGGTGTTATGGTTTAAACACATGGCATATTAAACTTGATGTAAAATGGTTGTTGAAGAGCTGGTGGCTGGAAATGGGGGGTAGTGAAAAATTACGGGAGAACAAGACTGAATTAGAACTTAGTAAAATTAGTTATAACGAACATCAACATGAATTTACCTTTCAGAAGAGAATTCATTTTTGTTCTCAGTCATCAAGGAAATGTAGGAGGAGTGTCTTTCCCTTGTCCTCATGTGGGCTAATCATGGACACACATTGGGACCCGGTGTTGGACATTAACATTGATACTCGGCAAGCAGCAGCCAAGCTTCCTTGGGAAGTAATTGATCCCATGCTTTAGCACGGAGAAAATCAGCGTAGGCCTGGACATCAGGGATCTATGGCACAGAGCTGAAATGACAAAGGGGCCAGCTTACCCCCGCTTTTTACGCCCATCCCTTATCCAAGTGATGATCATTGGAAGACCACAATGCAGGCAGTAATTGTGGCTGATACAAATGAGGTCTGTGGGAACCATGAGAACTTAGGACGCTTTAGAGAACAGATCACACGAAGCACACTATGCATGGTTCTCCAACAAAATTTCCAGAAAATAATGTCTTCTGAACAGCAAAACTATATAAACGTTGCATTCAAAACGTGTTCAATGGTTCATGTGCAAATCCGATGCGTTCTAGGTTTTGCCACAGAAGATGGTATAACGGTGAACGCGATGGTTAATTTTATCTGTCAACTTGACCGAGCTAAGGGATACCCAGATAGGTGGTAGAACATTATTTCTGGGGGTGCCTGTGAAGATGTTTCTGGAAGACATTAACATTTGAGTAAAGAAGACCTACCCTCAGCAGTGTGGGTAGCATCATCCAATCCTGAAGATCCTACAGGGAAAAGAGAAAAAGCTCTTTTCTTGAGCTGGGATGTCCATTTTTCCCTGATCTTGGACATCGGAATTTTGGACTCCAGGAATTACCACAGTAGTCCTGTGGTTATCGAGATTTCAGACTCTGACTGAATTACACTTTGGCTTTCTTGGTTCTCCAACTTGCGGACAGAACGGCTTCTCCGATTCCATAACCACGTGAACCAGTTCTTGCAATAAATCTCTTACCTCGATCTATCATCTATCTATCTATCATCTATCTATCTATCTATCTATCATCTGTCTATCCTATTGGTTCTGTTTCTCTGCGGAACCCTAACTAATACAGTTACATAATGGGTTAGATCTCAAGGCTCAAACATTTTCCCTTTGGAACTTATAACACCAGAAGTGTTGGAAAGTCTCAAGGGTTGAAAAATTGGAAGATGGATGATCTCAAAGGTACCAAAATAGAAGTGAGAAGTTTTGAATCCCCAGAAGAGACCATTAAACCTCAAAGACCGAAGAAGTTGACTTTTAATTTAAAGAAGAGGTCATTTCTGGGGTGCCGGGGTGGCTCAGTTGGGTAAGCGTCTGACTGCAGCTCAGGTCATGGTCTCATGGTTCATGAGTTTGAGCCTGGCATTGGGCTCTGTGCTGACAGCTCAGAACCTGGAGCCTGCTTTGGATTCTGTGTCTCCCTCTCTCTCTGCCCATTCCCTGCTCACACTCTGTGTCTTTCTCTCTCTCAAAAATAAATAAATGTTAAAGAAAATTTAAAGAAGAGATCACTTCAGGAAAAAAAAAAAAGGGAATATCTTGGAAACAAAGAAACTTAAGTGACTGGAGAAGTCCCAGAGGAGAAACCTTCTTTGACATGGCAGGTACTTCTCTACTAATAGAATGGGGTCTAGCTTAACATGTGAAGCTCAAATTCTGGAAAATATTTCAGGATTTTGTCCAACCCCACATCTTTAACTCATAACCCAAATTCATAACTTCAGTTTGTGATGTGATAAGTCTGTTCCTTGTGTTTAGTTAGATAAACGGGAATAATTAAGTAGGAATAATTAGACCCCATATGAGCTTAAATTCAAGTGTAGCCTAACTTTTAATAATCATTGCAGTTCTTGGTATATACTTTGATTTTAGGTGTTTGAAAGGCCTAAGATAATTTGATTTACTAAATTTATCAAGTTGCATTGTCAAACTTAAGAGTTAAGTACCTCTTAGATATATGTTTGATTTGCTAGAGGGTTGAAGTGCTTCAATGAATCAGTTGTATTGAAATCATGATTGTAATTTGAAATATTTGAGGACAGTTTGTCAAACTTATAAATATCATGAGCTCTTTAGAATAAATATTGATCAAAGTTAAATTTTAATTAATCAAAAATTGAGTAAATGGATGCTGTAAGTCTTAATACAATTCCTGGATTGTAAACAAAACATAATCCCTGTGTTCAAATGTTTAAGGAAAAAACCTTATACTTTCAGACTCATCTTTAAAAAATTGGTTTTTGATTAAACCTCAACTATGAGCAATATTAATATTTTTAATTGAGCAAAAATTCCCTCTTTTTACATTTAGACTTTACTATGCCCAGCTTTTGAGTTGAATCCTTAGTTTACTTACTTTCAGTATTTTTTTCCCCAATAATTCATTTGAGGCTATACATCTTCCTTCTTAGTACTGCTTTGGCCATGCCTCCCATCCCTCATTGAGATACCTAGTGCTATCATTTTAATTTGTTTCAAAATGGGTTGGTTTTGATTCTTTCAGCACTTTGAAGTGGCCATGCCCTCTCCCCAAGTTTCCATGTACTACTGAGTCTCTTAAGAATCTTCTGCACAGAACCCAGCCCCCCTTTTTATGTACTGAACTCCTATTTACCCATAAGTTCTTGACTCAAGAAGGACTTCTGCGAGAGGGCTTCCCACCTCAGGGCAAAGGCGCAAACAAAACCAAGCAAACAAGGGGCGCCAGGGTGGCGCAGTCGGTTAAGCATCCGACTTCAGCCAGGTCATGATCTCGCGGTCCGTTCGAGCCCCGCGTCGGGCTCTGGGCTGATGGCTCAGAGCCTGGAACCTGTTTCCGATTCTGTGTCTCCCTCTCTCTCTGCCCCTCCCCCGTTCATGCTCTGTCTCTCTCTGTCCCAAAAATAAATAAAAACGTTGAAAAAAAAAAACCAAGCAAACAAAATCAAGACTGTTAAGCAAACAAAAGTTAATTCCCAAATAACTCTAATTCATGCTCTTTACACAACACGGGCATGTCAAGCAAGTATGACTTATGACATAACTGAAATTCAACTGTGTGATTTCTACCATAGTTTTAACTTTTATTCGCAAGTATATTTGCTCTCTCATCCCCTGCCTCACTGATGGAAACCCCGGCACTTATTTTTCTGCTCACACTCAGATAATATAAAGTTCTACAAAGATCATTCTGAGGCTCCAATTTAGTTTATTTTCATGATTAGCATGTAAATTTTATATGAAAAAGTAAAGCCTCAAACTCAACTTGGTGTTAAGTCTTCTTGTTCTGCACCTGCTTCAGGCTAGATCCCCACAATGGGGAGATGAAACATCCTTGGCCTTCCTTCCTTCCTTCCTTCCTTCCTTCCTTCCTTCCTTCCTTCCTTTCTCTCTCCCTCTCTGCCTCCCTCCCTCCCTCTTCCTTCCTTCCTTCCTTCCTTCCTTCCTTCCTTCCTTCCTTCCTTCCTCTTTCTTTCTTTCTTTCTTTCTTTCTTTCTTTCTTTCTTTCTTTCTTTCTTTCTTCTTTTTCTTCCCTTCTCTCCCTCTCCCTTCCTTCCATCCTCCCTTCCTCCCTCTGTCCTTCATCCCTTCCTTTCCCTTCCTCTGAATGACTTATTTCACTTAGCATTATACTCTCTAGCTCCATCCATGTTGCTGCAAATGACAAAATTTCACTCATCTTTATGGCTGAATAATATTCCATTGTATATATACACCAACCCTTCTTTATCCATTCATCTATCAATGGACACTTGGACTGCTTCCATGATTTAGCTGTTGTAAATAATGCTGCAATAAACAACGGAGCACATGTATCTTTTTGAATTAGTGTTTTTGTATTTGGGGGGTAAATACCCAGTAGTACAATTACTGGATTGTAAGGTGGGTCTACTTTTAACTTTTTGAGACTTACTTTTAAGCACACGACATCGTTCCATACTTATACCCATTTTGAAAATGTATCTCCATAAATCTGTCATTTTCTTAAATTTATTTTTAAGCATTCATATATTTTTATTAAAAAATGTAAATGATATTCAGCTGTATTTTCTAGGTAGCCACTGTTGATATGTGGTAAAATCATAAAATTTTGTATTTTGCTTTTACCGGTGCCCATCTTACTGCATTCTTTTTAATTTTCATGAATTTTAGTGCATTCTCTTTGATTTTCTGAGTGTTTACATCCATAAATAAGATTTGATTTCTTTTTTTCAACGTTTATTTATTTATTTATTTATTTTTGGGACAGAGAGAGACAGAGCATGAACGGGGGAGGGGCAGAGAGAGACGGAGACACAGAATTGGAAGCAGGCTCCAGGCTCTGAGCCATCAGCCCAGAGCCCGACGCGGGGCTCGAACTCACGGACCGTGAGATCGTGACCTGGCTGAAGTCGGACGCTTAACCGACTGCGCCACCCAGGCGCCCCAAGGTTTGATTTCTTATCACTGTTGTTTTGTTTGGTTATTGCATTGACTAGTGCCTTAGAATTACATCAAATGATGTTACTATAGCCTATATTTCACCAAAAAAAGAATGTCCTGACTGGTGATTTATGATGGATATTTCCTTAACAGGAAACGGATGTTACATTTGGTGATATTTCTTATGGGCATTTTCACAATCAATGAACATTTTATACCCTGAAGCCTATTAACATGAAATGGTAGAGTTCCATTATTATTATTTGAGAGAGAAAGGAAAGAGAGAATCTTAATCCAATTCCTCACTCAGCACAGAGTCCAATTTGGGACTCCATCTCAGGACCCCGGGATCATGACCTAAGCCGAAATCAAGTCAGGTGCTCGTGCTATCGACAAGAGCCAAATTATGGAAAGAGCCTACATGTCCATCAACTGATGAATGGATGAAGAAGATGTGATATATATATATATATATATATATATATATATATATATACACACACACACACACAAGGGGATGCTACTCGGTGGTGAAAAAGAATGAAATCTTGCCATTTGCAACAACGTGGATGGAACTCGAGTGTATTATGCTCTGGGAAATAAGTTAGGCAGAGAGAAAGAACAAATATATGATTTCACTCATATGTGGAATTTAAGAAAGACAACAGATGAACATAGGGGAAGGGAAGGAAAAATAAGAAAAAAACAAAAACAAAAATAGAGAGAGAGGCAAACCTTAAGAGACTCTTAAATACAGAGAATAAACTGAGGATTGCTGGGGTGGGAGTGGGGGATGGGTTGGGGGATGGGCTAAATGGATGATGGGCATTAAGGAGGGCCCTTGTTGGGGTGAACACTGGGTGTTATATGTAAGTGATGAATCACTAAATCCTACTTCTGAGATCATTATTACACTGTATGTTAACTAACTTGGATTTAAATAAATACATTTTTAAAAGATGCTCAATTAACTGAGCCACCCACGTTCTCCTAGAGTTTTTATCAAAGGAAATCTGTTGCATCCCTGAAGGAAGTTTTACTTGGTCAAGAAATATCTTTTAAAATTTTTGGGAGTGGGTTAAACTTCTCCATAAAATATGAAAAAAGTACAATAAATCATTGTGCATTTTTTTGGCAAGTGTTTCTTGAGCTTCTAGATTAGATGATCTATTTCCTGTGACCTCAGTGTTTAAAGCTTGGATGATCACTATTTAAGATTATAACCAGATTGTTAAACCTGGGGAGAGAAGGACAGAAGTGCTTGGGAAGGGACATGTAGCAGAGGTGTGTGTTTTGGGTGACACTCTATTCTTTTTTTTCTTTTTAACATTTATTCATTTTTGAGAGACAGAGAGACAGAGCATGAACAGGGGAGGGGCAGAGAGAGGAGGAGACACAGAATCTGAAGCAGGCTGCAGGCTCTGAGCCATCAACACAGAGCCTGATGCGGGGCTCGAACTCATGAACCATGAGATCATGACCTGAGCCAAAGTCAGACGCTCAACTGACCGAGCCACCCAGGTGTCCCTAAATGTTTATTTATTTTTGAGAGAGAGGGAGAGACAGAACATGAGCAGGAAGGGGCAGAGAGAGGGGGAGACACAGAATCCGCAGCAGGCTCCAGGCTCCGAGCTGTCCGCACAGAGCCCGAAACGGGGCTGGAACCCACGAACTGCGAGGTCATGACCTGAGCTGAAGCCGGACGTTTAACCGACTGAGCTACCAAGGTGTCCCGACCCTGTATTCGTAAGTTAGGTGGTGAGTGCATGTGAGTTTACCGGACTTTTTTCTTTTTTGAACTTTTCATCTTTTTTCCTAGATTCTTTAAATCTATTGAGAAATATTAGAAATTGCTAGGCCCACCCCCAGAGTTCCTGATTCAGTATGTCTGGGATAGAGCCTGGGGATCTGCATTTCTACTGAGTTTCTAGTTGGTATAGGTGTTGCTGGTCTACTAGGGACCACACTTTGAGAACCACTGCTGTAGGGATTCAGTTCACTTATTTTCCAAGTGCTACTTTTACTATGTCTTGTAGGGTAGCCACCTGTCCATTTGCTCTTCTGGGGGAGTCTAACCATACACAGCCTAAGTGACCAGGTAGTGACCTAAAGGAGCATCCATCTGTCCACTGGCCACTGACCCTTGACCTGTATGACCTCACGCAAAAAAAAAAAAGGTGAGGTAGACCAATCCACCAGAGATTTGAATGAGGTGACATGGAGGGGAGTTGGATTGTAGACCAGCAGCGATGGGGCTGGTGTGACCATCATGGACCCCGGTTGGATGAAAGTCGCGAATCAAAGAAACAGTGGGCATTCGCCAAGAACAGGAGATCTAACCATCCCACCTTTTGTTAAGGTTTCCCCATCCTCGCTGCTTCCTCCCTGCCCCTGGAGCCCATCCCAGTGCCAGAAAGAATCAGCCCTTGGGCTTGAATTTCAGTGAAGCCATGAAGAGAAAATGCACCATGAAATTATATGGCTCCTGCAAAAGAGGTTGCCATCTGCTTTTTCTTTAGGCCTTTTCCCCTACACAGTGTATTAAACCATTATGGTCTGGTGCTGTCTCTCCTTCCTGGTAATGCTGTGCACATTAAAAAAGAAAAAAAGAAAAAAAAAAAAAAAGAGAGAAGCCTTCATTTAAACAACACAGCACGCAGGATTTTAGACGCTAGTAAATCCCCCAAAGCATTTGTGGATTCTCTACCATTGTCTAAACATTAGTATTAGTAATCTGCCAACTCAATTATTTCTAATTTCCTCTGTCCCAATTTTGGAATGGAAACGTGTTGCCTTTTGCTGCACATCCGTAGGTCGCTCTGTGTGTGTAAAGATTTCTACCCAAAACCTTGTTTCAAATAACACATGACGTTTTTCTCTCACCGTCTCCGTCTCTCCCGGATTTCGGAGCTTTGGGGAAAATGTGGTTTGCTCTTTTCGTGGTAAGACGAAAAACGTCCGTTAGTGACGAGCAAAAACCAACCGAACAAATGTTGAAGCTAAAATGTATTTGCAACCTTCTAGATTTTATTTTAGGTTCTAAGGAAGCCCAGCAGTGATTAAGCACAGCAAAAACAAAGAGGTCTTCTGGTGCCGGGTCTGAAGACGAACATCTTAAGACGCACTTGGGAAAAGGCCACGTTGGGTTTAAACCAAAGGAAACTGCTGTTACAAGGCACATTTTCATCCTGTCCTTTTTATTGTTTCCAGACACTAGAGCTGTCCCCCCTCACCCTGACACCCCCCCCCCCACCACCCCCCATGCAACCTGTCCTGTTTTCCCCAAGGGAGGGCTGGAACTTCCCCGGATCAACCGAAACGTGAGACTAAGAGTGGACATCTGATATTTCTCAAATTATCAGTTCTTGCTACTGACCTCGCGGGGGGGGGGGGGTCTCTCTGTGTGCTGCCCACGATCGTCGCCTTATTCCCCTTTCCGAAGAATCTTAGAAATTGGCCCCGATTCTCTTCTGGTTTCTGGAAGTCTGTCTCTTTTACGGGGAAGCATGGGCTGTCAATCCTCAGCCTGCTTCTGCTTCTTTACAGGTACCGATTTTTGGGTTTTCGTTTGGCCGGTGACTTGTGGGGTGGGAACGGGGTGTAGATAACTGGGTTTCTCCGCTTTGAGCAGTTGGGATGGATCTTCTTAGAGCCTTAGGGTCCCTGTTCAAAACTGTCACGCTCAGAGGAACAGAGAGGGGGCGGATGTAAGTTTCAGGTCTCTTCTGCGGGGCTGGAAGCCTGTGTGTGTGGGGGCGGGGTGGGGGGGAGGTGGCTTCATCCAGTCGTCAGAGTCCCCCTTGTCTGCACAGCCCATGGGGCAACTGCTTTGTTTCTCTCTCTCTCTCCTTCCATGCTGAGTGTGTGCCTTGAAGTCCACCACACAGGTGCTGGATGCTGATCTAGAAGAATCTCCCAGGCCAACACTTCCTTCTTCTCTTTTGACTTAAAGGTCCTCAGTGTGGGTGTGTTTCTGAGCATCAGCTTGCTGCCCCAGAGGGTTTTCCCTTCAGATAAGGCCAATTGTGGATTTGTAAACTCTCTCGCAGTCCCTCCATTGGAGGGAGAATTTCCGGAAAGGTTCAAACCCATGGTTCACCGTCTTCTGTAGTCCTGAGCTGAGTCAGCTTTTTCTTTGGTCATTTCAGGGGGTGTTTGGAACAGCTCCTGGCGGATAGGCCTGGGAGGCTCTTCCGAATGGGATGCTTCTGATCTTCCAATGTTTCCAAGGTCTCTCATCGTTCATGCTTAATCCACCCGAGACGTAACCTCTAGAAACAAACTTTCAGCAAACGATGGTCGGCATCTCTCCCCATCTATTTCACATTTGTTTCTTAAAATAGAAAGACGCAGAATCCTGTTTCCACCGTATTTCAAGGATGGGATTCCAGCCTTGCATCTCAGACTTGCTGTTTGCTTCCTGCCTGAGAGATGAGGCCCCTTCTCCTATTTTCAACTGTATTGACTGACAGTGGCTGGGCTCAGGGTCTGGGCAAAGCCTCTGAACTCCGATAACCAACTCCATCCCATCCCTTCCGTTCGCTCTGGTGTTTTGGCATCTGGATGCCACAGAGACCTGATCATCGAGAATTGATTCCATTCTACACATTGTAGGGAAATCGATTGAACCGATACACATTCATCTGAGTATTTACCGACTGCCGGCCATGCCCTTGGACATTCTTCTGGGTCATGAGTTTTCAGACTTGGAATCCCTGGGTGTATTAATGAGGGTTCTCCTGAGATCCAGAACCAACAGGATGTATATATACACACAGAGAGATTGACCGTAAGGAATTGGCTCATGTGATGATGGGGCTGGCAAGTCTAAAATGTCAAGGGCAGGCTGGAGACCCAGGGAAGAGTTGACATTGCGGTCGTGACTCCCAAGGCAGGAAGTCTGGAGGCAAAATTCCTCTTCTTGAAAAACGGTGGGGGGCAGGGGGGGAACCTCAGTCATTTCTCTCAAGGCTTCCACCGATTGGATGAGACCCCCACCTAAGACTTCACTTACCTCAAAATCTACTCTTTTCAACTGGACACCAGAGCCTGGCCAACTTGGCAATAAAATTAACCATCACCCCGGGGAAACTACAAAAAACATCGGCGCCTGGGTCCCTGCCCTCAGTGGCTCTGTTTTCATCGCTTTGGGGTGTGGCCTGGGCATGTGGGATTTTCAAAGGTTTCCGCGTGGTTCCCAGGCAGGTGAACTGATTTTCGAAGCAGTGAAGGAGACAGCCGCAAACAAAAAAGGAAGCACATCTGCTTGTTCTGAAATTTGCGTTTAGTGGTAAGGGGTGGAGGACACACAAGCAAACGAACACTTACCCCTTGAGCTGGTGCTCCGTGCAGAGGAGGAAACAGAGCAGGCGAGGAGGTTAACGAGGACAAGGTGGTGAGGGAAGGTCTCTCTGAGACTGAGGTCCACAAGGGAACAGAGGGAGACGGCCCCCTAGGACTGCCGGGGGTGGGGGTGTTTACTCCTGTTGTAGAAAGTATTAAAGAATCCATTTTTTTTGCACAACATGGGGTTCAAACAGGAAGGAAAACTTGGCGCCCAGGGATACTTAAAAATCTCTTTTCTACTGATACACACGAGGCACCTTTTGAAGGAAACGCAGCTGGAAGCAGATGCCAAGTTGGCAGGGAGAGGCGGGGAGGGGAGAGCAGGGGCGCGTTATTTCTTGGAACATTTTTATTTTTTTAATTTTTTAATTATTTAGTTTTTTAAATGTTTATTTTTGAGGGAGAGAGAGAGAATGGGGGAGGGGCAGAGAGAGAGGGAGGCACAGAATCGGAAGCAGGCTCCAGGCTGGGAGCCATCAGCCCAGAGCCCGACTCGGGGCTCGAACTCAGAAACTGTGACATCGTGACCTGAGTCAAAGTCGGACGCTTAACCGACTGAGCCACCCAGGCGCCCCTTCTTCTTCTTTTTTTTTAAGTTTGTTTTTATTTATTTTGAGACAGAGATAGAGGGCCAGTGGGGGAGGGGCAGAGAGAAAGGAAGACAGAATCCCAAGCGGGCTCTGGGCTCTCAGCACAGAGCCCGACATGGGGCTCGAACTCACGAACTGTGACCTCATGACCTGAGCCGAAGTCGGACGCCGAACCGACTGAGCCACTCAGGTGCCCCTCTTGGAACGTTTTTAGATTTGCAGAAAAGTTGGGAGGCTGGTGTAGAGAGTTTCTGTCCACACCCGATCAAGTTCCCCTATTTTTAGCAGCTCACCCTGGTCTCGGGCAGTTGCCCGAATTCATGAACCAATCGAACAGGAATTAATGTTATTATTAACTTCCATGCTTTCTTCCAGAGTTCCTGGGTTTTTACCTGGTGTTCGTTTATTCTGTTCCAGGATCCACATCACGTCGTAGCGCGTTACATCGCATTATCGTGCCTCCTAGGGTTCGGGTTATATTTTTATCACACAAATACACCTATTTTTATATACATCTGTGATCCGGTTGACATAGGTAGGGTAGGTCTCGTGACAGAAGGTGGTCATGAGACCCCCTAGAAAGATCCCTTGATGGCCTCCCTCCACCAAGACCTGAGGTTGGGAGAAGTCTCTTAAAGGGAGCGCTGTGATTCTTGACTAGGTGACCCTCAGCTGATCGTTTGGCCTCCTGGAGGCTGGATTTGGTGAGTCGGGTGCCACAGGGTTGGTGCCTTGACTTGGAGCGTGGGATGCCAGTCGGAGGAAGAGTTGTTCAGGTCTGTTCCCGAGGCAGCAGGGACCCATACCTCACGCATGCGCTGCGACTGGCACCTGGAGGCAGGCAGCCCTACGGAAGCATCTGACAAATGCTGGTCCGGCCAGCTCCCTGACAAATGGCGGGGCAGGGCAGGGCTGCGGATTCCCGTCAAAGAGGAAAACCACCTGTTGTCTCTCCCTGTCTTTCTGCTGCCATACCGATGCCGGCCAGCCTTAATGCCACCAGGCTGGGGACCGGGATTGGGACCTGGAGCTGCCAGCTCCATTTACCTGTGTGACCTTAACAAGGGACTCGGCATCCCTGAGCCAGGCCGGGATAATTTTACCGGTGTTAGCCATCTCCCGTGAGAACATTTTTCTCCCCCCGGCGCGTCACGAGGGTGTCTCTAAAAGACACGGACGTGTAAATGGGTCGTGGCCCAAGGATAAGGCCAGGGAGACACTGGCTCTCATGGTCGCAAGCCTGACTTCGATGCCTTCTCTCTCAGAAGTGGGAGAGGGGAAAAGAGAGAAATCACTCTCAGCGCTGTGCATACGTGTCACCCAAGGCGAAGATGTGCCTCCTCCCTTTCCTGGGGCTCAGCTCAGAGTAACTGGGATCTCCCGAGCTCTGATGGGATGTGGGGGGAGGATTTTGATTTGAACGTCTTCGCTGACGGGTGTTGCCACATCACCGCTACACCCATCTGAGAATTTAAGTTGGGCTTGTATGATATCTTTTGCATAAAGATGGGCTTTGTCCTGAAAAGCCTGCCAAAACGGTTGACTGAACCCCCCCCCCACCCCGAAATCCGAATGGGCGATAATTTTGGCCGGCATCAATGTTTACCAGATCCTGGAGGACGGACTTTTTGTTGACGTGTTTCTCCTGGCCGAAAAAGGTGAAGAATACGTCGAGATATTTCCCGTGGTCACGTTGTCTCTGACCGAAGTCAAAGTCTCTTTTGTCTTCAGGAAGGCAGAGATCATTTGCTTCCCATTCTGCCCAACCAGGAAGTCAAGAAGACTGGCACAAGAGGCTTGCGTCGGGTGGGAGAGCCTCGGGTGACCCCGGGCAAATTACTTAAGGGTCTCTAGGTTTGCGTTTTGTTCTTGAAAGGAGGGGCGCCTGGGTGGCGCAGTCGGTTAAGCGGCCGACTTCAGCCAGGTCACGATCTCGCGGTCCGGGGGTTCGAGCCCCGCGTCAGGCTCTGGGCTGATGGCTCGGAGCCTGGAGCCTGTTTCCGATTCTGTGTCTCCCTCTCTCTCTGCTCCTCCCCCGTTCAAGCTCTGTCTCTCTCTGTCCCAAAAATAAATAAACGTTGAAAGGAGCGTAGCAGTTGCCTTGGTCCCATGTGCCAGCCGTTGAGTAAAACAAAGGAACCGGAGTCCATATGTCTCTTGGCCTGGCGCTTGGCACACAGTAGGTATTCACAAAGTGGACACTCTTGTGAGCTCCGGCTTCATTTGTTAAAATGGAGATACTGTCGTGTACCTTGTGGGTGTTGAGTGCACGCAAATGGCATGAAATCAGGTCCCTGCTGGGCTGAGTCCTGGGTTGTGCCCACGGGTGACATTTGGAAGGGACAGTGGGTCTCAGAAGAAGGAGGCTGGACCCACCGTCGACCGGTTGAAGGACGTGCATTTACCTGTATCCAGGAATCTGTGGGCTGTCTGGGGGGTGTATCCAGTGAACCCACAAAGAACATTAGGAGGCAAAGAGGCTGTTTCAAACCCTTGCGGTGGCCGGAGGAGAGCGACGGCGGATTGATGGGTGCCCGCCAAGAAAGAGCTTTCGGTAGCCATTATCTCGTCTTCCTCCCCTGCTTCAAGCTTGGAGAAGCAGACAGTCTAGTGAGAGGAAGGAATTAAGGGAATGGAGAAAAAGCCCACCACGTCCCCTCCTTCTGTCCTTAAAGCCTGTGATGACAGGCTGGAGACAGGAGATTTGTCTTTTGAAGAAAAATTTTTAATTTTTATTTATTTTTGAGAGAGAGCGAGAGACAGCGCGCAAATGGGGGAGAGGCAGAGAGCGAGGGAGACACAGAATCTGTCAGCACAGAGCCCGACACGGGTCTCGAAGTCGTGAACTGTGAGATGGTGACCTGAGCCGACGTCGGACGCTCAACCGACTGAGCCACCCAGGCATCCCGAGACTTTTTTTTTTTTTTTTAATTGGTTGTTTCTGGATACTAAACGCCTGCTTGTTTAGCTTACCAACTGGAAGCTGAAGAGTACAGGGGTGAGGTGGTTATGGGAAGAGGCTTAAGTGCGAACTTAAACTTGTTCACAATTGATGTTCAGGGCATGAAGTCAGGTTCCGTACGTTTGCAGGGCTTGAGAGGGGGGAGACAGGAGACACCGGGCTGTGGGAGCCCTCGCAGAGTCTCAAGAGGATTCTCCCTCAGGGAACCAAGTGTCTGGACCGAGAGTAAGACTCCTAATGTGCAGGCGTGTTGCTGAACGCAGTGGCCGGTGCATCGTGGCCACGAGGGTGGGCTGGGGTCTGCTCCTGAGAACTAATTGGGCACCGCAGAGCCTAACATCAGGTTGGTAGTCTGCAACTGGCCACGAGGGTGATATTTACCCTGTAGAAACTGACAGACACTACAAATCAGGGCTTTGTGTTATTGTTTTTAAAAAATCGACGGCTGGTTACCAGTACCCCACTGTTGAAAACTATCCTGAGGCAGATATTTTGGTGGCACGTCCACAACCCATGGAGGCAAAGCACTGTGTGTATGAAGTGAGAGACATTAGGTATTTTGTGGGCCAAGCATCTCTGCTGTGGGTTCTCCGTCTAGGTGTAGGGTAGAAGCGTTCTCCTTGCTTTCCAGAGTCGCGGACCACGGCCCCACCCTTGTGAGTCCTGGGGTTCTGGAACACAACGACGATGTCTGCTGGCAGGTGGACAACCCTTACAGCGGGGGTGGTAGGTTGGGTGGAGTGGTAAAGGCCAGCCTTGGTGGGGGGGCTGTTAGGATAGCAGGAGTCACCCAAGGGTGGCGAGGAGATGGAGTTTCAGAAGTGTAAGGTCAGCCAGGCCTGGGCCATGAGACCAGGGCATATCTCCCCTTAGAGAACTCAAAAATTATTTTTTTTAACATTTATTGATTTTTTAGAGACAGAGAGACAGAGCATGAGCAGGGGAGGGGCAGAGAGAGGGGGAGACACAGAATCGGAAGCAGGCTCCAGGCTCTGAGGCATCAGAACAGAGCCCGACGCGGGGCTTGGACTCACGAACCGGGAGATGGTGACCTGAGCCGAAGTCGGACGCTTAACCAACTGAGCCAGCCAGGCGCCCCGAGAACTCAAACGTTCTTGAGTTTTAGGGGTAAATTTTTTGAAAGGACTAGAATTCTCACATGGAGCAGGAACACCTCAGCAGCAGAGACACCAGGTGTTATTGTTAATGCCATCCCACTCATCCACAGACTCATGAGCGTTGGGAATAGAGGTCGGTGGTGATGACACATATAAAGCCTCCAGCCCAAAGAAGGGTGCCCAGTAAGGACTGGGTAAAACCCGGTTTCTCATTTATGGCCATGATTCCCTCATTCATCTAAAAGCTCTATCAACTTTTAAGGCTAACATTAAAAAGAAGGAAAAGGAAACCATTGCCCTCTTGGACCCCGTTGACCGGGACTACAGCTGTCAGTAGGTATTTTTCGTGCAGGCTAAGTTTAGTAGCTTCTGATGATCGTCTCTTGTGTACCTACTTCCTCGCTACGCTGTCTGGTCCATAGCAGGAGTTCAAGAAATATTTGCTGGATGCTACTGGAGGAGATTCACAAATTAAAACCTACCTGAAGGTTGAGTCCTGACTGGGGAGTGGTAACAGCTCAGGGAAAGTCTCATCCGACTCCCCACCCAGTTCTATATTCTGTCACCTGAGCCTTCCCACCCTGTCCCCGTGGATCCACCCAGCCTCTGCCCGAAGACCTCTGATAACAACACACCAAGCCAGCTCGCTCCGGGGGGCTCAGTCGGTTGAGCATCCGACTTTGGCTCAGGTCATGATCTCATGGTTCATGGGTTCAAGCCCTGCGTAGAGCTTTGCCCTGGCAAAGAACTTCTTAAAAAAAATTTCCTTTTTAGTTTGGAAATCATACATATACATAACACATTGGACTTCTTATGGTGTATCTGCTCTATATGTGCTTCTTCTTTATTCAGTTACTATTACTTAGTAAGCATCTGCAAGGCCATCTAATAACAGAATATATACTGCCTGTATAATATTCTAATATACGGAGGTCTCATAAATATTCAACTATTCCCCTTTTTGAGAATTAAAATATTTTTTTTCCTGTCTATCAGCATCCCATTGCTGTGACTGGTATCCTTTTTCACCTTTGAGATTGGAAACACCAGGCCAGAAGGCGCATTTTTAAAACTCTTGGTATGAATTGCCAAAGACTTCTAGAAAGTGCATCAGTTCACACCGCGTCGTGGTTGGCATCGAATGATACCGTGAAAAACAAAAAAAAAAAAAAAGGAAAAGAAAAAAAGGGAGCCTAAGCAGCAAGCGAAGCATGCTGTGTATTATTTTGCGTTTCTTTGTCACCAAGAAGGATGAACGCTTTCCTTACTAGCGTTTCCGTTGACATTCATAAAAAAATAAATGAATGGATATGTTTGAGTCAGGTGGTACCAGAGGTCTTAGCGGGATGCAAGCTCAAGGCCATCAGTTACAAGAAACAACTGTAGGTACTTTGTGGGCATAGCGTTACCTCCTCTGTAGAGACGGAAGTGTCCGGAATGACATTGCGAATGCCATGAGGGTTTTCTAAGCATGGTGCACTCTCCCACTCTTCCTTGACCTTGGCAAAGGCCCAGTGATCAAGCAGAACTCCGCTTCCTCTCATCCTGCCCACCTCCCACTTACTGACCCCCCCCACCCTAGATTTAGATCTTAATCTATTCAATCTTACAGATGCTAAAATGGCTCTCATTCCGCCCCCACATCTGGTTACATTAGTGTTTCCCTGGCTGGCTTGCCTATTCCCAGCATCTGTCAACCCTATTTGGTCTTTAATTGCTCTTGGGGCATTTGCAGGAAAACCCTGCCTTGGGATCTACACACTCAAATGAAAACAGAGCAAAGCTCTCCCAGGCTGGAGCGCATTTGGAAAGAAGAGGTTAGAGTTGATTTTTTTAGTATTTATTGCTGAGCCGTTGAGTCGTCATAAAACAAGCGTCCAGCTGACGGCTCTCTTTGGTCTGGTTCAGCCAGCTGTCCCCCGGGGTGGAGCCGAAGCGTTGGAAAAAAATCAGAAAAAAAGACGGTGGTGGGGAGGCCACCAAGTCCCCTGAGGCCATTGATCTGTTTTATGATGCAAACACGTGTCCTGTTTCATATTGGCTGCTCTGTGACTGTTGCACCTAGAAACAAAAGCATTTGTAACACCTCCAGGTGCAAAGGCATCGGAAAGGTCTGAATACAGCACCAGGGAGAGAGCAGCTCTAAATCACCAAAGATTGGCTTTGGTGCCCGGCGGGTGTTGAAACAGGGATTCTCCCCAGAGACCGGTGTGGACATTGGTCTTGTTTAACCATCCGCTCCTCCCCACCGCCCCCGCTCTGCCCCCAAATGAATGATCCAGACAAACAGGCGCCACGAAATCTTTCAATTGGCAGATGGCATGAGGTTCTCCAGAAAGTGCTGTGCCATGCTGGTGGGGAGGTGCCTCCGGAAGCTTGGCCACACGGCTGGCCTTCTCCCTTATTTGTTTCCCGAGACTGTCTAACTGCTGCGCTGGTCGGAGCCCTCTTGGCTAGAGGGTCTCCTGGTCTACCTCCTTCCTGCCCCTGTGTCTCCAAGAGCAACAGGAATTTATGTATTTATTTTGAGAGACCCCGCGTGCACTAGCAGGGCAAGGGCAGAGAGAGAGGGGATCCCAAGCAGTCTCCACATTGTCACCGTAGGGCCCGTCTTGGGGCTGGAGCTCACGAACCTGAGCCGAAATCAAGAGTCGGTTGCTTAACCAAGGTTGAGCCACCCAGATGCCCCAGGACCTCACATTTTAGAGCCGTATGGCCAGGTGAGATTGTTGCCACCCTCAGCTCTAAGATGGACCTAAGTGGGTCCCTTCATACTAATTTCGCTCCAACCCCGCCTTTTCCACGCTTCTGCTACAAAACCAACAATGAGCTCTAGGGCTTTCCGCCTCCAGGAGAAATGCATTTGCCTGGCTGTGAAGGCCTTTCTCCAATAAGCTTTTCTAATTTTATTTTCCACTGCTCCCCAATATAAGAACCCTCCACTGCCCTCAAACTGGTATAGGTTTCATCCTGACCAGAGACCACCCCACCACGAACCTGTAATTAATGTTCTTCCTGCTTAGACACCTCTGTCTGTCTGTCTGTCTCTGTTTCTCTCCCTCTCCTTCTCCCTTCCTGTACACATTCTACTTAAAGCAATCTTGGGGGCATCTTAATGTTTAATCAGACCATTAACCACACTTCTCTCTCGGGAGTTCCTATCCCTCTTGAAATTTATGCGTCCAATTCCTAATTAATTACATGTTCATTGCTTCATACCCCTAAAAGTTGCCTACCAGGGTTGCATGGACCATATGTTGCCTGGGTTTCATAAACTTCCTTTTAAAATTTTTTAAAATGTTTATTTACCTTTCAGAGAGAGAGACAGGCAGACAGAGCATGAGCAGGGGAGGGGCAGAGAGAGAGGGGGAGGCACGGAATCCGAAGCAGGCTCCAGGCTCTGAACGATCAGCACGGAGCCCGACGAGGGGCTCAAACTCATGAACCTGAACTGAAGTCGGATGCTCAACCGATTGAGCCACCCAGGTGCCCCATCAACTTTCTAGCCAGTACGGTTCAGTGAACCCAATGGCAACAGAGGCATAAATGTTGAATGGCCGAAATTCTTCAGAGTTAAGCATTCAGGTCATTTAACTTAGCACTGGATACAAATGACATCAGAAAGCCAACAGATGAAGGCCTATCCAAGCTGATGTTCTGAACTTCTGACTTCTGCATACTCCCTAGCAAAGTATCATCCAGCGAGACCATTTACCCGGCATCTGTTCTCATTCTCACACATTCTCCACGTTCGGGCAAAATTTCGGTTCAGCCCAGATGATGGGAAGGGAACACTGAGACCCGAATACAAACGCAGCTTAGGAACCATCAGAAGAGTGTCGATCTCGGGCCGTGCTCGAGGTTCTTGGGTGGCGAAGAGAGCGCTTGAACCCGACGCTTTTTTGCAGTTTCGCTCCCGTTCCAGGGCGACCGAATGCGACTCCTTCAGTGAGAGCCAACTTCCTCTGAGTCTCACGAGGCATCTTAGACATTGAACAGGCTCGCAGACCATCTAACGCGCTAAGTGAAAATGGACCCAGAAACGCCAAACCTATGTTTTTCTTAAAATAAACACACATAAAACATTTAGACGCACAAGCGCTCGGGGGCAAACCACATTTGGATTTCAACAGATCTGAAAACACTTGAAAAGTAGTTGAAGACTCTTTGCTAACCCCAAGACATTTGCAAAATGGTCCAACGTTTTTGTGGCCTCCTTGTTCTTCAGGACCCCCACGGATGCACCTGTCGCCTTGCAGTCAAATCTCCGGCCGATTAACACAAGTCAACCCGTCAAGGAAACATTGGGATGGACATTGGACATCACAGATGGGTATTGGGGGCAATTCATTGTAAGTTTCCTTATTTATCTTTTTCCAGCCTCAGGGATGATCCCTAGCAGATACTTTTCGGTTTTACACTTCGAGCTCTCAAAAGAAAGAAATCCTAATACATCAGCCAGAAGCCTACCCTGCTATCCCACAAACCTTAATTAAGCCACCAGGAGATTTCCTTCTTTCTTAAACTCTCTCACGAAATCCCATTGACTCTTCCTGTTCGCCATAATTCTTTGAATATTTGGAAACTGTGACATTTAGATGAGCCTCCCCTTTTCGGGATTAAGTGATCATAATCACTTTTCTCCCAGTTTCGATTTTCCAACACTCTCATTTTTCCCCCAACCCCCTTTCTTTTTGCTTCTCTAGATACTTCCTATGGGACAGAGAGTGAGTTTAGCCTTTAGACCCAGACACCTAGCTCCCTCTGAGTTTCAGCTGCAGGGACCTTTTGGGGTGATCATGACCAAGGTGACACCTTGAGCTCGGCAGCTTGGGAGAAATCCTAAATTTATTTAGTTTTAACTGTTGTACTCGGTGTAACTGAGTTTTGTTTAAGGGAACCATCTGACGGTAGGTTGGATTCTGGCTTAAGGGGAAGACTCCCGATAACCTGAAAACAAGACAAATGAAGAGCTTGCATTTTATTTGGGGCTATTTAAATAGTTCCAAGCTCTCGTAAAAAACCACAGGGGAGACGGCAGCATAAAGAAAGGAGAGCCCTGAAACCAGAGGAAAGTGGAAGAAGATTCTTCATTCTCACCTCCACGCATAAAAGAGAAGAAAATTCCCTTTACTTTGTTGAACAGAATACACACTGGAAAACACTTAACTTTAGGTGCTGAAAAGCAGCTATTTCCTGTAACATATACTAGTCTCTACATTTTTTTTTTTTTTGTAAAAAAGAAACAACTGTTACTCTCTCAATGACAAAAGGAACACATGTTCATTCTGGGGGGGGGGGAGCTTTGAAAATAAAATGAAGGGGCGCCTGGGTGGCGCAGTCGGTTGAGCGTCCGACTCCAGCCAGGTCACGATCTCGCGGTCCGGGAGTTCGAGCCCCGCGTCGGGCTCTGGGCTGATGGCTCGGAGCCTGGAGCCTGTTTCCGATTCTGTGTCTCCCTCTCTCTCTGCCCCTCCCCCGTTCATGCTCTGTCTCTCTCTGTCCCAAAAATAAATAAACGTTGAAAAAAAATACTCATTGCACCTTTTGGGATGAGCACTGGGTGTTGTATGGAAACCAATTTGACAATAAATTTCATATGTTGAAAAAAAAACAAAAAAAAAATCATCTAAGTAAAAAAAAAAAAAAAAAGAAATGACCATGTCTGCAAATAAAAAATTTCTCTTCGTTCATTCCAAAAAAAAAAAAAAACTTTTCACTGGTATTCATTTTATTTTCATATAATACTATTCTTAAACTATAGGCAATACTGTTTTTTTAGATTTATTTATTTATTTATTTAATTTATTTACTTTTATTTTATTTGAGAGAGAGCACGTGCAAGTTAGGGAGAGGGGCAGAGGGACGGGGGAGAGAATCCCAAACAGGCTATACGTTCAGCATGGAGCCCCATGTGGGGCTCAATCCCCTGGCCCTGGGATCATGACCTGAGCGGAAATCGAGAGTCGGATGTTCAACTGACTGAGCCACCCAGGTGCCCTACAGACAATGCCGTTAACTGAATTATAATACTATTAACTATATGACCAGTATGGTTTCTTGGCCTGACTTTTACTTAGAGAAGTGTTCTGACAGTATTTTCAATTTCTTCTGCAGCTTTCTCACTTGGGCGAGCAAATACCAATAACTTATATTTTTATGGACAACCGTTCATTTTATTCAGACGTGCAAATAATTATTACCAAGTTTTGACGGCTAGTGTACAATAATATTTTCAATTTCCTTGGTGTCTGGGGTACTCCCTTTTCTTCATTCCGGCAGTGAAATTCATTTCCCTGATTTTGGCTGAGAATGTCCATTTCGTTAGTCTCCTGAATTTTATTTATTTATTTTTTTTTATAAATTTTTTTTTCCAACGTTTATTTTATTTTTGGGACAGAGAGAGACAGAGCATGAACGGGAGAGGGGCAGAGAGAGAGGGAGACACAGAATCGGAAACAGGCTCCAGGCTCCGAGCCATCAGCCCAGAGCCCGACGCGCGGCTCGAACTCACGGACCGCGAGATCGTGACCTGGCTGAAGTCGGACGCTTAACCGACTGCGCCACCCAGGCGCCCCAGTCTCCTGAATTTTAAAGAATCAGCTCTAGGATTCTAAAAAAAAAAAATTTTTTTCTGGTTCGTACTCATTTATTATTTGATATTTATCGTTTTCTTCCAACTCCTTTCCTGATTCTTTTGTTCTCTCTGGTGGTCCCCAAACTGGGCCCTGTACCTGAAAGGGTACCTCAAATTGGTAGGTGGCAGGTTTAAGAAGCAAGGGAACTTACTTGTCTTGGGTGGCCTCGGGATGGGTAGATCACACCTGCCCAAGTGTATCTTAACCAGTTTGTACAGAGCCCTAAATTTTAGTCACATATACCATCCGGGTCTCGACAATCCCTCGGTCTCTTAGGTCTACATCCTCGCAAAGGGCTTCAGCAACGGGAATAGTGAGAACACACATTCCAAGGACAGGGTTGGAGGCGAGAGGCTTGGATTTCCCGGGGGTTCCAGCTTTCAGGTCGACTGGTGGTCATGTCCTCTTGAAGACCCTCAAATCCCTTTTGGTGTCAGACCTACCTTGACTGGCATACCCAATGGGCCACTGCCTGTTGCTTGGCCCTGCCTCATGCCTCAACAGCTCACTGCCTCATGACCGTCTGTGTTTTGCTCATTTGATTTCCCTCAAAGGTCATCTACTCGATGAGACCCTCTTCATGACTTTATCCAAAATGCCCATATCTCCTACACTGGAATCTTGGTCTTCTGCCTTTTCCTCCTCTCATTGAAAGGGGAATATTCGTCTCTTGAAGGCACACCGGCCAGGTGGTTGGTCCTGAATATCTGGGACTGAGCTGGTCTCCTGGAGGTAGATCCGACTGGAGAGTTCTGTCCCAAGCCCTTCTGACCCCTCGAGTCACATAGACAAGATGTCCAAGGCTCCATGCCATGTGGGCTCAGGACATTGGCTACTCTTCTTTGCACCCCAAGTCCCCCGTCCCACTGCTAGTCTTCTGTGTCCACAAAAAAGGCTGGTGAGCCATGGTGAGCAGGTACAAGAGGAACCTTGAGCCTTCCCCCATCCCCCAAAGGGCCACAGAGACCTGTAGACTGGATATTTGGGATCTGGGAAGAAATGGTACTATGCCCGACAGGGATTATCAGGTAGCTGTCCTTCCTTAAAGATGGATGAAGTCAGCTTCCGTGCAATTCTCCATCTACTTTCTGGTGGGACCCCCCTCCAGTAAGACGTAACAAATATACTTATCCAAGGGACGGCTTTTATTTGTATTGTTCTGCTTGAAAGATGATTAATGCCCAGGACTGGGCTGAGTAGTCTGTGTATGTCCTGAACGGGACACAATCACTAGTTTTTTAGATAAGGTATTATGTATCAAGATATGTGACAGTCTTTTTTTTTTTTTTAAGTTTATTTATTTTGAGAGAGAGAGTGGGGGAGGGGCAGAGAGAGAGAGGAAGAGAGAGAGGCAGAATCCCAAGCGTACTGTCAGCGTGGAGCCCGATGTAGGGCTCAAACTCACGAACCGTAAGATCATGACGTGAGATCGTGACCTGAGCCGACGTCAGATGCTTCACCGACTGAGCCACCAGGCGCCCCACGTGACCGTCTTTCTTAAAGCAAGAAGCCCTCACAGAAAGCCCTGAGAGCATTTGTCCTTAAAGGGGTTGTATGTGGTCACGACCTTTGAATATTTGTAAACCATTACGTGGATTTTGCTCATGGGTGAGGGATGTAGGGAGGCAGATTTTTGGTTTTAGATGAATAACTCTTCCTAAAAAGGTGGGCCAAAGATTGGGGCGCCTCGGTGGGCTCAGTCAGTCGAGCGTCCGACTTTGGCTCAGGTCACTAACTCACAGTTCGTGAGTTCGAGCCCCGCCTCGGGCTCTGTGCTGACAGCTTGGAGCCTGGAGCCTGCTTCACATTCTCCGTCTCCCTCTCTCTCTGCCCCTTCCCTGCTCTCTCTCTCTCTCAAAAGTAAAGATTAAAAAATTAAAAAAAGATGGGGGCTAAAGACAATACACAGGGATACAATGTAAGACCCCAGCCTCTCCCACTTAGTTTTTTCAAGCAGAGGCTGTTGGACCGTCCATTCGGTTTCAAGGGAAGACGATCTTGCACAAGATGCGTTCAGACTAGGTGGCTTCCAACTGCTTTTCTACGGTTAACGTTCTTCTGCCTCTTCCATGCTTAGAAATCAAGCAGGCCCTGCCTGTTGGGGGAATCGCGGGATGGAGGAAGGGGGAGGTCAGCCTCAGCAGGCGGGGGTGGCTCCAGGTCTGCCCCCTCCTACTCTGTGGGGCCCCCACGGTGCACGGCAGGCACCTGACAAATGGGGCGAGGCCACAGTGCCCCCTTGCTCCACACTTAATGCAATTCCCCTTGGAGGCTCTTGGAGGCGTGGTTGGGACCTACAGCCGGAAACGGGATCCCTGTCCCCAAGCGTGTTCGTTTCCTAGAGCTTCAGTAACCAAGTGCCACACACCGGGTGGCTTCAAACAACGGAGATCTGTTCTCTCGCAGTACTGGAGGCCGGAAGTCCCAAATCAAGGTTCAGCAGGGGCGTGCGTCTTCTGTGGCTCCCTCGCCTCTTCCTGGCTTCTGGGGGTGGCCGTTCACCCTTGACGTCCCTTGGCTTACAGCTGCATCAGGCCCGTCTCTGCCTCTGTCTGGTGCTGTTCCCCCGTGTCCCCACATCCTCTGTTAGAGCCCTCATGTCACAGGCCTGCAACCGTCTTCCCATACACGTTCGCGTCTCTTGCCTTAGACCGTGAGCGGGCGAGATGTCAGGGTCCCTTTCATGTCTGTTTCTCTCTCCCCAGAAGCACAGAGTTCCTGATGCGCAGAGAGAGCACTTGGAATTATAAGTGAGTGAAAAGGAATGAATTCTATGGCCCCTCTTTACAGCGCATCTCAGGAACACCCCTGGGGGTTCTCATGCCAATTCTGCCTCTGAATCCCCGGCAAATGCCAAACTGACTCCATTCAAAGTAGACCCTCTCCAAGATTTTCTTCCCAGCACCCCTTCATTCCCAACATACTCTCTCTGGGAGCCACACGATGACTTCCCACCACCGTGGTGTGGATTGACCCGTCGATCTACGTTTCTCCCTTCAGCCCTTCTCTTGGTTCTAGAAAGAACAATGCTTCCATCTGCCTGCGAGCGAAGAGATGGTTTGCTCAGACTCTGAAATCAACGTTACCCAGGCTCCACACCTCTGCCTTCCCTGAAACCCTGGTTCTTGCTTTCTGGTTTCCCAGGCACTAATTAGAATCGACACCCATCGGTCGGTAATTCTAGAGACCTGGGCCCCGGGGGATCACCAGCTCTTGCGGGTTCCGTGTTGGGGTGGCACTGGTCACCCACTGCTCTTCTCGAACTTTCTGCCACTGCTTCAGGCGGCCTTTTGCTGTCCGTCTCTCACCCGCCTTGTAATAGCGACCTGACAGACCTCCTCCCTGGCCTCCCGTGGCTTACACTTCCTTTCAACCTTGCCATCAGCACACTGATCGTCCAGAGAGAAAGTTCTAATAGAATGAGTCTCTTGCTCGAAAGCTCTCAAAGCTTGTATTCAGGGTCTCCCTTCTTTTCTTTTCTGGGGGGAGGGGGGTGGGAGGGGTGGAGAAGGGATGGTCATGGACATGGGCTGCAAGCCTGGAAAACGGGGTGACCCGTTCATCCGTTCGTCTTGAGCTGCGGTGTGGTGGGCCCCCCGCTTAGCTCTGCTGGGGTTGCCCTGTTCCCTCAAACTCCCAGGGCTCTGGGCCCCTCGGTTCTCAAGGACGTGTCAGAGCATCGCTGGCGACACCTCAGCAAGGTCATCCTTTTGACCTCATGATTACTGTGTAGGCTGGTTGAGGGCAGCACTTGATAACGAACCGGGCACCAGGAGCCTCTGAGGACATCCTTTGGAAAGAGCGGGTGAGAGAGAGAGAGAAATAAATAGCAAAGGCCCCTCTCTGCCCCCCCCCCTCTCCGCGGCCGAGCTGGGCAACCTCGTGGCAGAAGTGCCCGGCCCGTGATTGATGCGCACACTTGGCCTCCGGGCCTCCAATCGGAAGGGCCTCCCCGCGCCTCGAGGAAACGTGGAACTAAGGCTCCTGTTGCCCCGTGAAGCCAGAGGGGTTCCCGGCACCACACCCAGCATCCCATGCCTCTCCCCGCCTCCCCGCCTCCCCGCGGGGCTGCGCCCCAGAGCTGGATGGGCAGCGCCCCCCGGGAGACCCCTCGATGTTCACGCTGGGCTTCTCGGGCCCCCGGGGGGCATCCGATTACCAGCGTGGACCCGGGCCCCGCCGGGCTCCCGCTCTCCTCTTTATTGCTCGTGAGTCTCATATGTTTTGAGTCTATTTTCAAGCCCCCTCCCCCGCCATCCCCACCCCACCCCCCAGTCTCTGCTCCAGCGGAGCCATAAAAAAGGGAGATCCTTTCATCTCGCAGCCAGCGACAACCCTCCCTGCTCCCTTGATCGTTTGGCTAACTCGCTTCTGAACTCGGTCCAAACTGTCTGTCTCCCCGGGATGCCTCGTCTCCTCCACTGAGATGAGCCTCCCAGGTGTGGTGGGCGATTAGCACACAGGAAGGAGTCCGAGCGCTGTGATCAGCGCTGTAATAACAGTGATGTGAGCGAGAAACAGCGCTGACAGGGCACCTGGCTGCAGGCAGGCACCCATCCCGGCCCAGGAAGCTGTTCCTCTGAGCCCCTTCTCCAAGCACGGATGGTTCTGTCCCTCCTGACCACGGCGATCTGGGCTCACGGTGGGAAGTCTGAAAATTCCCGATCGTTTGCATCCGTGTAAATGACTCGGGCCACGCAGAGGTGACCGCTGTTAGCATTTGGGTGGGTTTTGTCCAGATATATTTGGTGACACGCTCTCTCCGACTCCCATGCGTCAATACACTGGTTATACCCGGGCTTCCTGCTGCACTCTAATTTTGGATCCTCTTTCCCCCTTCTGTGGGATCCCAGGGACTTCCCCCGCCCCGTCTGGAGATACTCCTCTGCAGCAGAGTTTTGAGGGTTGTCTCGGAATCGATAATCAATGAGGTGTTTGGCCATGTTCCTCCCGGGTGAGTCTGTGGGCAGTTGCTGAGCTGTGTCATTATGAAAATACTCCGAGGGAGAAGCGTGGGACAGAGCAAGTCGAGGTAACCCCCCCAAAAAAATAGTCTGTCACCCAGGGAAGATCCCATGGGAAACTCACTTCTCCCATATCCTGTTCCCATTCACCAGGAAAAAGGCAGATGGTAAAGTGCTGAGCCAGTCAGAAGGGGGGGGGGGGAGAGAAACATCTCTTTGAGTGGGAATGGCGTTAGGAGCAATCGTTCATGTCTCTAGGTCTTAACCCCTTAGCCACATAAACAGAGGTGACTTAGCGACACAGGCAAGGAAAGGGATGTGCCCAGAATTAGCAACCGCGCCCACCCGGTTCTGGGAAGACAGTGTAGCGGCTCAGGAACCTCTCAGCGCTCA